>NW_008751731.1:1338320-1390251 GCF_000715545.1 Opisthorchis viverrini | reverse complement strand
GGTAACGCTACACTTAAACAGTCAGTAGCCTGAGATTTGGAAATACACAACCTTGCAGCTGTAGTTGCTTCAGAGTTAAAAAGCGTGATCCCAGGCTAAGAGACCCGCTCATTGGCCTTAACTTCTGAATAACAGTTGGAACTTACACAACTTTCAAGATTATTAAAATTTCCCACAGTTACCGGCGTCAAACAAAACCAGTGTGTGATCAAGCTTATCTTTGTATATGACTCGACTCAGAGTGCGAACGTTGAACTCGGACATATAGATTGGTTGTCAAGCCTCGAAGACTGCTTTCGAGGTGCCTGAAGTTTTCCGGCAGAGGGAAGGAAGAAGTGAGGTGCCAGCGGCAACATGACTCCTCTTACCCGTCGTGCTGTATTCAGCAAGCTGATGATATCACGCGAAGACAACATTATACCCGTCGTGCTGTATTCAGCAAGCTGATGATATCACGCGAAGGTTGACAACATTATTTTTAGTTGAGAATCAAGGGTGTACATGTTTTGGGATGGTTTCAACGACCATTGAACTGGGTTACTTAAAATAACATTGCTTCGGATGTACTTCTTTTACCAATAGCCTATTATTAAGGGTGCTTTGGAACAACCGATCGACGGGCATTTTCCGGTACAAGTTTTCGAAGGCATTCACCATAGCCCTGCTACTTGCATGTCAATCATTATTATTATCAGTGTTCAAGGTCCCTGTGGTTTTCTCCTTGTTTGGTTGTCCTCTATCTGAAAGATGAGTAATATGATTTCGCCACTACAAGCTGTCTCACCTCAGTAGTCGAGGGACTAGATAGGTAGGGGGACTGGAGGCTCATTAGTAACATTTTTGGAATAAACTCTTCAGTCAGCGCGTTTGTGTTGGTACTGGGGCATATTGAAATCCAAAAGATATTGCAAACACGAATAACAACTTATGAACAGTGTCATGGAACAGCCAGTACGAGAAGGGCAGCTGCTTACTTGGAGTGTGTTGGTGCTGGTGGTGGCAGTGGTACACGTCATATTTCATATTACTCTGCATTTCTCTAGTAGTATGGAAATAAGACAATTCCACACAGCTGTGGTCTGTTGGGTGTATCCTCCAAGTTATGTAAACATTGGTGTTATTTAGAGGCTCTTATTCTGTGCCTACCGGTTCGTTCTATTGGTAACGTCTTATGCCAACGGATATTTACTGAATAATGATACTGCTGCATAGCTTGCATAGTGAGTAAATTATACTGTTGTGCCTGCACTCGTTTTGGCCAGGAAACAACTTGTCATAGCTGGACCGATATTCTCCACACAAGCAAGCCTGTGATGACCACTGAATTGTCTCCAAAGTGGAGAATGTGTGCTCTGGAGAGGGCCTTCTAACTCGCCTTCTCTGTACGGCTGAAGAAGAGTGCGGTACGTCTGGGGTTTACCGGAAAGGCGGCGGGATGCGATGAATTCATTCGTTCAACCGCAACGTACATCAAAATATTCGATGACCTCTAAACTTGAAACTAGGCATGCTGGCGAATGAGCGAGATATGTCTGCGGGTATACCGTCAGAGGATATTATGCAAGCCAAACGCATCTGTTTTGTACTTGTCAGCCAGACACGGGTAAGTAACTGTATATATCCATGCTGAGGATGTGGCCCGATGTAATGAATTGGAATTTAAAAAAGTGATGATGTGTGCGAACTCTTTCGTTCGTCAATAAACTATAATGCATGGCTGTTATACCACTCGAAAAAGCACGTGGCCTGAGATACTACTGGACTACCCAGGATTGTTCAAGATGCAGGGGCTGGGTTCGAAACACGGACCCTCCGGTCAATAGTTTCGCGCCTTAAACACTGAACTCGAAGTCGATAAATAATGATTGTGTATGTTCTGCTTAACCGCACTTTTTGTTTAAGATGCTTTAGTGTCCCCGTTGCAATAATCCTACATGCTCAACAACTTTAGTTTGTGAAACTAAAAATCAAAGTGGATCAGTTTGTGCCCAAAACCACTGACGCCGAAGTGGTAATTCCAGAGATATTGGCCTACACTTGGCTCATAAATCCAGGCCAACGGCAGAGTTGTATTCGCTGTCAAATGGAGTATAGTGGAAGTCTGCTTCTACGGATCAGCGAATTCCCCGGGTTGAAGACCAATTCATCCGTAAGTGGTAGTTTCGTTCTGTCCATTTTTCCATAGAAGGACTGGACAGGTATCAGCGCAAGCTGCTATCCACAACGACTTTGAAAAACAGTGAATAGTCAACTCCTAGTCAGTTTTTAAAGATTAAAATTCAGCTGGTTATTATGCTAAGATTTTCCTCCTTCTGTTGCAAATTTTGGTTAGAATATTCGTCATTTTAAGGTCCGCTTTGACGTGCATCTGAACTTTCAGGAATAACTAGCGAGCTACCTATAAGTAGTCGGCGTTCTTATGAAGTTTCTTCAGGTTATAATCCAATATTTAATTAGTTATATTCAAAGCAATTTTTCTGTAGTCAGTTTGTCCAACCACCTTTCTTTTGTAATATACAGGACGCCATAAGCATGTCATTTTTCTGGCGCTTTATGGGTTGTAACACCAGCAATCGTGAAATAAAACACGTGACATGCAGTAATGTACACTGTGATACATTGGTACTTCCAAGAGGAGAATGAAAACCGTACCCATCAGGGGCCCCAGTTCTAGCGAACTACGGGTACTGACACTTACAAAGTTCTTCCCTTTTTGATAGACTGCCCAGTTCTAGCGAACTACGGGTACTGACACTTACACAAGTACTACCTTTTGTGATAGACTGGTCCACCGAAACCTCAAAATAAAACTGAGGTAAGCTATCAGTCTGCTGCTTCAGAATCACAGTCAAGCAGACCGTAAAACAACAACTTCCCGGAAATTAAAACGGGATCGATTTGGAGGACGCCAAATAACTGAGAACTGTCAACTGGTTCAAGTTCATCCTGAAAAACCCAACAACTCAATGACCGGCCGAAGCATAAGTCTTTTAATCAAGCTACGTAAGAGAGAAGTAAGTTTTGAGTAAGCGAAGTTACGCACAGTAGAGTTTTCGCCACCTCCTCGCACGGTCCATCAAGGACATGCTGGCAACGAGCTAGTGAACATGAACTGCTATCTGGAATTCAAAGGATATAAATCGGTCGCATGCACGAGCCAGAACATATCTGTGTAGGAACATTTGTTCACTTGCATGGCACCGTGTTTTCCTTTGCTCTCCCGAAGAAAAACACAACTTGTAGCTCTGTAGACGGCTGTCTTTATTCCCGTTAGCAGTTTACGCCGAGTTCAAGTGTCTAAAGTAATTCTCTCCAACCTGCATGCCCTTACAAGCATTCGGACACATTGCGGCTTTAACCTAGCAGTATATTTGGTCTTTGATTCCGAGATGCTTTCCGATTACGTTTATCGATCAGGAACATTTGGAGGAGCTCATTTCATAAAACGTCACATGGGATCAGAGATCTTGTAGGCGACTAGTTCACATATCCACTGACAAGGAGAATATTGATCCAGGCACATTCAGGCCTAGTGAAGTGACTTAACCCAATTTCGGATTTCATTGTGGCCAGCGTCTACAAGCAAGCCGGTAGCACACCACTGAGCAGTGACAAACAAATTGTAGCGTCTATTGGTCGACCGATGAACATATGGACCAAGGGTTTTCATCCAGTGTCTTGCACATCACACTAGAGTATTCCTCTTATACATGTGGTGCACAACCCTGAAGTTTTCTTTGCACCATGTCAAAACGACCCTTGGCATTCATGCCACCACGTACGTAAATTGTCCCCGTATTTCAGTACCGGATATCTCCGGGCAGTTGTGTATTACATTCCAAAGTCTCCCAGTTTGCAAAACACCGACGCTGGTCATAGCCATCTGACTTAAAAATAATTGCCACAGCAACACTACCGAATAGAAATTCAGCCGGTCATGGTAGAAGACGGAGAGATGCCCTGCTCGTAAAGACCTATTTGAATCGATTTCAAAGTGCATTATGCCAGTAAATAGCTTGATTTATAGTTTCAAGTGCAGTGTTTTCAACTTGGACTAAGAACTTTCCTTCTTGCCACGAAATCCGTGTGGCTAAAGCGTCTCCTTTATTGTTGGAGATCGGTTCTGCTCATTCAGAGTTGCATGTTTGCAAGTTTCACCTAGGCTCATTTTGGTTCACATCCTCAGTTCACAGATATTTACAACGCCATGCGCCAGAAATTTGTCGCTGTACTCCCAACGGATGGACTTCACACTGAAACCGCCAACAAGGATTTCAAAAACTTGTGCAAAATATGGGTTAACCAGGCAACCTAAATTGAGACTAGCGATGTAGACACTGGCGACACCATCGGCCTGTGGTGACGAGCATTTTGGAAGCCACTATGAAGGCGAAAACCAGAGCTTTTTTACTTCACTAAGAAATGGACTATCCAATTAGTAACAGCTGTTTTATTCAGTACAGAAGTATAAAACAATCCGTGACTTCAAACAAAGATCGACCAAGTGCACTTGTCACAGAGCCAGCCACATAGTGGTCCAGTTAAGAACATATGTTTGAACTATCACTGAAGCAGTCAGGGTGGGGAACAGTTCTGCTTGTAATCTACTAAACGCCAGTGGCTTTGCACCAAACTCAGATATCCTCAGAGTGCAGCACGTATATTTTGACTGGTTTCTTGGACGTTGGCACAACACCGTACCGGCTTTTTCGACGTTAAAACAACGGACCTAACAAAACGCCGGCAATAGTCAGTTAACTGCTCAATATGATAGCCTTGGGATATCCATCGGTGGCTTGGTTAACTTACCAAAAGTTATCAATACTGAAAAACAAGGAACACGCTCCGTGCGAAATACCCTCATTTGCAAACAAATTTGGTTTTGCGAGAGACTCACTTGGGACCCAGCTTAAACTCCCGTTTGTGATGTTTCTGGGAAACTGAATGTGCTACACCAGGCCGTCTCATGATTCAGTTGCTACGATATTCAAGATATCGCGTTAAATGTATATTCGTAATGCACTACTCATAAGGTTGCTGAAAATTCTTCGATAGCCCACGACCGGTTTCGCCGCGCTTGCGGCTCATTGTGATATCTCGAACATCGCAGAAACTGAAACATCCAAAACGAGAAATTCACTTGCGTCCCAGGTGAATCCCACGAAAAACCAAGTTCGTTTGCAAACGAGTGCATTAGTGCATTTCGCTAAATTCGTACAATTTGGTTTCAAGTAAAACATAACGTTGACGGAAATTCGGGGACTGCGCCTACTCGATGAGTCCCAACGAGGGCAAAACCGGTCGTGGGCTGTCGACAAATTTTCAGCAACCTTATGAGTAGTGCAGTAAGAATATACATGCTAACTAGTTTCGCTTTGGGGCATTACGACAGAGTTGACGTGCAACACCTTTCAGTCACAGAAAGGGGTCGCTACACAGCACAGTGTTGAGTACTACGCAATGTGTTTAGTGACTCCGTATTTGGTAAGGTTGTCTGTCATTCCAACCTTAAGATCCGGATCCAATGTACATGGGTGAAAACTAAGACAGAATTGACTGCTGCTTGGGGCTATAATAGAAATAAACCACGTTGGTCGTGGTGATGCATCTGCCACAGTTGCTTATTTCCGATCCGACCACTTCCATCATCCAGTAGTTGTTCTCAACGAACCGCGAGTGCGATGCGCACATTCACATCGACCATTCTTGTTCGGTTGTTTATTTGTTTTTTTGACTGGATGAGTAATTTAATGGAGTTGTTACACCTTCTACTCTGATTCACGAACCTCTTCAGCAAGGCTTCCTAACACATTCGGCCCCTTTATTTCTTTTGGTGCTTTTCCTGTGTATTTCTCCTGTAGATTATATGGGTTTCGAAGACAAGTGGCATAGTGAAGCACCTCTTTTTGGGGGCAGCGAAATACAGCGCTCCGAATACTCCCTTGCTGTAGGACGTTGCGCAATGGTCAACATTTTGCCACCTACTAAGCATCCTTATTCACCTTTGGCGATTCGAGAAAGTTTATCCACTCAGAATCGAAACAAACACAAAGTTGGGTGAAATCCAAAGGAGACCACACCTCTAACTTCTCCCTAATTGGTGATGAAACGCTGAAATCCAATCCTCAAGCTCAACCAACGACAAAGAAGGGTATGGAGGACACCCACAATCCGTAACATTGCCAGGAACTAGCACGTGTGTTATCCCACGATTTGCGAGACCCTCGGTATCCGTTGTTAGCCTGGCAACGTGATAAAAAAATGCTTGAAAACGAATGTGTTGTACACAACAAACAAAGATGGTGACAAACGTACCTGCCGAAAGTGCACTTAATCAACTATACGATGCTGATCACAAAAAATTTCCAGTTTAGTTGCTAGTAGACGAGTGGTATTACTAATGCGACGAAATTTTTTTCAGGAAATCATCACACTATCTGATTGAAATCACCCTTTATTTTCAATTTTTAATGATCCCCACGGAGGACCTGATAGGTGCCACGTATCTCTAATTTGGATTCGAATGTCCAGAAGAGCTATTTACTTTTCTTGAAATCAACATTCCTAGATCCCAGATCGCTCATTCGTTGATGATATTCAACATATGCGATAAAGCGAGGAGAGATTGTAGCATTTATGGGGAAAACGACGATGTACCATGCTACCACAAGTGCCTGTTATCCACTATTATCACAATCATTTTTCCTTGATAACCTAGATTACGGAGAACCAGCAACTACTACGGACCCAACCCTCAAGTTTTGTGTGCCTGAAGAAATACTACTCAAAACACGACAGATCACAGAACTCAACGTATCCAAGACCCCAAGGTAATAGCAAATTGAAAGTCAAGCTAGAAAGCATATTGTTTGCACCCGCATATCGTTAGAATGAGCA
The DNA here is from genome assembly GCF_000715545.1 of Opisthorchis viverrini. Classification (NCBI taxonomy): domain Eukaryota; kingdom Metazoa; phylum Platyhelminthes; class Trematoda; order Opisthorchiida; family Opisthorchiidae; genus Opisthorchis; species Opisthorchis viverrini. The sequence goes on along the minus strand of NW_008751731.1, from coordinate 1,383,354 downwards.
CGGAAGCAAGAGAGTGTAGGGAAGGTGAGCAAATGGACTGAAAGGGAGAGTACTCGCGCTGTGCAGGAGGGGGAAATAGAGCAAAAAAATGTGACAAAAAGATAAGGTGAAAATCCGGTCGAGTTGGTACGAAAGTACGGGGAAGGGACATTGTCAAATTGAGGGGGAAACGTGGCTCATGCAGGTGCATGTAGTGGCGTGAGAGGCATGAGAGGCAGATTTCCCAACAACTAGCCAGACCAGTCTTTCGGTTCACGGAAGGGCCCCCAACCGTGGAAGCATCGTTTGAACTGATAAGGCTCAACATTTTTTGTGGTCAGTTTCAGTTTTCGAGGTCGATCTCGTTGGATATTGCTCATATGCTTCTGATAAAGCTTTGCGGCTTGCAAGGAAAGCTTTTGTTCCACATCGGATGTTTTCTTTCCCCACCAAATATATATCTGAAAGATAGAAACATGGAAGGGACTTAACCGAACAATCACCAGTGCTTCTTCAAATGGATGATAAATTTGGATAAAGACAGACTCAACATACAAACAATAAAAAACTGATTGGGATAGTCTCTCAGACCTCAAGATGCTTAGTTTGGAGTAAAATAATATGACAGTGAAAAATTCGTAGGAGACACCCATTCAATTTATAGCAACTGTCGAGACTTAATACGCTAAGCGGAAGATGGTTCTGAAACAGCTGTCTGACGTTTCTGGGACCTCATTCGTATTGCGCAGCTGATTAAGGGTGCGCACTGTACTTTCTTCAGTTCTTTTGGAAAAGGACGGATCTCTGCGCAAAACATGATAGAGTCGAAAGCGAATGTACCGCGCTCGGGTTACCTTCACAAATGATCGATCATCTATTTGACTAATGCAACAAACGCCCATCGAAGACCAAACGCTATGCATCAATACCTTGCCTTAGATGGTTATTCTCGATGTTTCACTGCAACGAAAAGGAACTTGGAGTTTGACGAAAACTGGGATGTACTTCCGAGGTGTTCAAACCTAAAATAACGGCCAGGTTCTAAAAAAGATTAGCTGAGAAGGTACAGGACGTGGTAGTGAGAGTGCGTTTTTTTTAAGGAACTAGCCACCACACACATTACGTCTAACCTGGACAGTCAGGAGAGTATTTCATTCGAAGCCCTGACTAATAAACAACCCGGTTTGTCAGACGGATCCTCCGTGGGGGTTATAACTGTATCAACATAAAGTGCCGTGTATTCATCCTAGAGTGCTTGTCCTAAGAATGGGCAAAATCTGAACGTGACGCTCTCAACTGATCGTCTCTGAGTGTTCAAGGATGGAAACTACTGCTCTCCGTGATAGTCCTGCGAAAAAGCGATAAAATCGTATTATAAATTCACAAAATCTCAGTGAAATGCACACGCTAATATAATGTCTGTAATGCGTGAAGTGCAGGCTAGCAGATATACCCGTGATAGTCCTGCGAAAAAGCGATAAAACTGTATTATAAATTCACGAAATCTCAGTGAAATCCACACGCTACTATAATGTCTGTAATGTGTGAAGTGCAGGCTAGCAGATATAGAGCTCAAAGAAAAGAAGATCGAAAGCGTTCAGTTGTAGCACCCTTTCGGTGCCTAACTACCATGCCAACCGAAGGTTGCACGAGGGCTGGGATACTGCCAGGTTGCGCAAGCCTAGACAGAGGAAGTCGAGAGGCGGAGGTCGGGTTCGAACTACGGACCTTGTGGTCAGTAAATTCGCGCTCTAACCACATGGGCCATCTCGCTCCCAAGGATATGGAGATGGAATCCTATAGACATGAATTCGAGTTCGGTGAAGGGGATGCATGACGGCAGTTACTGACAATAATGTTTATAAAGCTATACAGGGCTCAGCGACTGCCACAAACTGACTCCGCCGTGCACAATGAACTCCGTAATTAAAAGCTCAGAAGTTTGCTAACTACTTACAGACCGGAAGTAGCTTGTTAGGATAGAGAAACAAAGACACACTGTCCAGATATCACCATATAGGTCTGTCAGGATCCACAAGACACATTGAAATTCTGCAAAAAATGATTACGGAGTACCATGACTGCTAGCCTTCAAAATCCTTTCATGCATCGTAGATGTTGGGGAATTTTACCAGGAAACAAGGAGGCATCAACCTACCAAATCACCCGTGTCCAACATCATGGCGTCCTCATCGGCCAAATCATCCTGACAAAAGTCGGAGCATTTTTCCGAGGCACAAAAGTAGCCCTGATCGTTCGACAGACGGAAGAGCCGGGCATATTGCAAGAAATCTGCAGATCGATCGTATGGTTTCTGACCGCCGAGACATTTCCAGAAGTTCGCTGGTTCCGTGCCTGGATATAGATACTCAACTGTTGTTTCAGGCTGTATGGAGTGGGTTAAGGAGGCATCAACCTACCAAATCACCCGTGTCCAACATCATGGCGTCCTCATCGGCCAAATCATCCTGACAAAAGTCGGAGCATTTTTCCGAGGCACAAAAGTAGCCCTGATCGTTCGACAGACGGAAGAGCCGGGCATATTGCAAGAAATCTGCAGATCGATCGTATGGTTTCTGACCGCCGAGACATTTCCAGAAGTTCGCTGGTTCCGTGCCTGGATATAGATACTCAATTGTTGTTTCAGGCTGTATGTGAGTGGGTTAGAGAGGGAAAGGGTGAAATGTGCCATCAGACGATGAACATGAAATTTATCAAGCCAGGCAGCGGTGAAGAACGAAGGCCTAAGACTCACGCATGGAATGCAAGGGAACCAAGTCAAAGGATAAACAACCTACTAACTGGAAGATTACACAACTAAGAATTGCAATGTAGGATGATGAATTCGGGGATAATTTGCGCAACAACGTACCATAAAGTTTAATAATCCACAAGGCTGTTCTAAATGTCCATAAACGATTTGTAAATGTCCTTAAGGAAGACACCAGCAGGAGAGCAACTCTTAGAAACTCCGCGAAAGCTCTGTCACACCACATAATCACTTGTGGGAGAGGATAGATCAGATGGCATGAGACAAAGTCGACCAAGATAGACGTTCTTATGTAAAAAAACAGTCCTGAAACACCCATGGTATAATTAGGAGGACCATGTTGATCAACTGGGCCGTTCACACAATACCGGCGGACGCATCAGTTGGCTCACCGGTATAACCGTGCTCTGCAGAAACCACAGCCAACTAGCAAGGAGTAAGTGGAAATCACAAATTCCCAAATACGTTAACCAAACTTTCGTTAACCACTCACTTGTCATCAAGCAAACGTGATAAGTTAGACTGAGAAGTGCCACGCTACGAACAACTCGAGAAGTAATAGAAAGAAGAGTGAAGTATCACTACTCTGAAGAAATGCTTCACCGAAGGGAAACAAATGGTGAACGACTCATCCGGCTTCATCCCAGCTGAGAGCAGTCGTTTGGTCAACTTAGCTGATGCAAACCAACTGTACATATCATCTAGAGCAATTAACTGAACTATGTTATCCTCAGTAGTGGAAAAAATTTCAATACGTACAGATGTACTGTGTCTCCACGAACAAGTTATCTACCCCACAGTTGGTTGTACTCGGATGCATCAACGTAGAACCCTGCCTAACCCCATTAATTTAGAGTCGTCCATGGAAACCTGCATTCGTGGTACTTTCAACGAAATGGCAATTTCGGCAAATAATGACAAAGTGGATTCAAGGGTTTGGACAAATTGTGAATTTATTGCCGGGCAACAAAAAACCTTCCGCGAAACAAATGACTCGGGTACAAATGTGATCAATCCTTGAGGTAGATGGAAGATGAATCAGGAAGCCCTTTCTAGTACAGTAATCTTATCCTCAACACAATATCCTGGACATGGATGTACCTCTGTGGGAGGATGACCAGCAAAAACCGTACCGCACGCTTTATGCAGGATGAGGGTAAAATGTGTACAGTGGGATGGGACAGTCTTCGTGAACGTATGATAATTCCTGCCAGTTTAAGTCGACCAGATGCTCATTAACGTGTTCAAGCGCAACGCTGTAAATCTTCCAGAGGCTGTCAAGCCCAGACATCCAGATGATTACCAATAAGAATTACATCACAATGATGTTTTCCCCATAATACAAACAGATCAATGAAGACTTATTCAACATTCATTCAACAGATATGGAGTCGTTCACTCGTTCAGCTGTAACACCCTTTCGGTGCCTAGCTAAACAGTCCTCGATGGAAGAACGAGGGCTGACATATGCTCAAGTTCCCCAAGCCAGTCGTGTAAATGATAAGAACTGTTTAAAGTGATGTATTAGTTTGAATAAATGGTACAAGGGATTCCCTTTGCAAGGCTTCTTAAGGGACAGGACCACAAGGTGCTTACTGCTCGTTCTTTGAACTACCTTTCTCTTCGAGAGAAGATGGTAATGAAGAATACAGTGCAACAAGAATTCGTTACTACGAAACTTCTCCGAGAGGGAAATTATTGCGGCACGCTAAACCACTGCTGGAGGCTATCAAGATTAAACTGCATGTTTATGCGACAAGATTGAGGGACGATTAACGAGCCTGTCTTATCTCACTGAGTTCTCCACGTTCTTTCTGGAGAAATGGAATGGTAGGTGAGCATATGCAAAGAGTCAGCAACTCACTTGGAAGAAAATGCGCACTGCAATAGTCGTGGTGAGAGCTTTATCATCCGGATGTGCATCTGCACCAATCCAAGCCCACACATGAGCGTCCGTCGATGACTGATTGGAATCCAGCTGACATTTAGGCACTTTGACCAAATAGGTGAAATGCGTGTTTAATTGAGTTCCGCTAGGTTTTATCTGAGGAAATGACAAGGTAACCAAGATGACGGATGAGGTGAGAGGTTCCAACAAACGCAGACTGAAAGTGCTTATGACAGCCTAATAGAAGGTGCACCACCCAAATAATTAGGTAAACACACTCTCAGCGCGTCACTATACAAAGTGCAGATATTTTGCTTTAGCAAAATACTGTTCGTTCTCAAAAGACGATTCTCTTTAAAGAATATCAGGTCTTTCTAAAGCATAACAAGTGGGAAATGCGCCTTAAGGCGGACGTTTATTTGTATCAACAATCTAGAGTGAAAAAGTTACACTGAGATGGTATGGACGTGAAGCCCAAATCAGCCTATCTTTTACGATGTTGCCAGGTCGGATATGCTGCACCAAAACTGCCTGCGCACAAGGTGCCGATAATACTATCAGATAATACTATGAAAAAGATCGATGGGAATTCCTAGTTGCTTCCTCCATCCCACGCTCAATACTCAATTGTTTGGATTCCCTCAATATCTGGCATGATTTATTTGAAGAACTTGAGAGAGAAATTTCCATCTAACAAATGGTATCCGACTGCACCCAGAAGGCTGTATTCCTGGATGCTTTTTCTGACACAGTATGTATTTGGTGCTTCATAGATTTGGGAACGAGTACGAGTGCAATTTCACTGGGGTTCGAATCTAACGCTGGCATTCCCCCACACAAGACCTAGAACAAGAGGACATGAATAGCTTCACATCACTGCATCCATTCACAAAAGAATTCCTCCCCAGAGCACGAATGTGCACGTAAATTTTTCCTACAAAACAAACACTCGAAAAATAAAACCTCGGTTTCTTATTCCTTGAACTGATGAGGTGCCTCACCCCCAAGGCATGTTCAAGCCAATCACGCGAGATCCGCGCGGTTTTCGCTCTTGAGAAAAAAAACCTTGCAGAACTGACGCAAAGTAACCATGGGCCAGAGCAAAGCCTCTTACCTCAACTGTCCGGGTTGATATCGGATTTCCATTTGCGCGGATATAGTACACCTGGGTGCGTGCTAATCGGGCTTCCGATAGTCGGTCTTGATAACGACCATTGTGAATGACCATTTGGCGGTGGAAGTGTGAGAGAAATAGGAGGTCTTCCTGTTGCTGATGGATCCGTTTGAATTCTACCCGAAGGGGACCGCCACCTTCGACCGGATTTATGGACAGCCGAGTCTCCATGTCCTTTCGAACCGAGAAGTTGAACGTGAGCCACTGCACGTCGGACGTTTCGCGACCTTGCCAGAAATAAACCACTGTCTTCGTACGGTCTGAAGCAGCTTCGTCTGGTCCATCGGGTTCGCTGTCCTCCACTGGTTCTCCATCATCCTAGAAGCCAGTTGAAAAAATATGGATAGATAATAATATCAGAAGGTAACCAAACGGGAAATCAAAGCACGGAACACTCACCCAGTATCGTGCAATCACAATATACGAGTCTTGGTTGAAGAAGTGACCGAACCATTGAGGTTCAACCGGGACCCACTTCCCGTCAAGCATGATAAACTGCTGCAGAGCACTGACAGGAGTTAAGTCCGGTCCAATCTGCTCAACCAGCTCATTGTTCCAGTCAGCCATAAGCTGGAGTGATTCATTCCACTCGAGGGCGCGTTCTCGAGGGGCGAAAAGGGCACGGAGATCTGTGGCTGGTTTATCCTTTTCCAATATGGCATTCAAATCAGCGCCGCGTTTGGCAACTGATTCAGAAGTGCGGGTGAAGTCTACAGCCAACGCCTCCTCCCAATCGACAAATTGCGCACGAAATATCTGCGGGCGCATAGAAGTTGAATATGATGTAAGAAAAACAATGTGATTGTGTGCTCTCGGTTTATATCAATACAACTAATGCCATTCACGATTGAACATTCAATTTATACATTGAATTCGATGAATACACTGCTTCTATTAAACCATAGAAAGCACAAAGCTTGTCAGTTTGTTCAAAACTGGAGAGGACCAGTGAAGTCGGGGTTGAATTCCAAGCATTCCGAATAGGAGCTACCAAAAAACATCAACGACAGTTCAGGCTTTTACGGACGTGAGTGCTGCAGCCAGGACGATAAACGATCCTCACGTGGGTAAGAAGCTCTTACGAGCTGCGTGGCGTGTTAACATGAAATACATAGCTGAAGCTTAAATCAGACCAAGGCCGACAAAATATATCAGTCAAGGTCACTCGGAAGTACATCGATCAACTCCCTCAGGAGGTTATGGACTCTTCGATAGGTATAAAATGGGAAAAACAGTGTTTGTGACAGAGACCTAATACTGCAAGAGACAAGCCAAAACGGTTGGTTGGTATTGTTGTAAGTCACCGATGTAGAGATAAAATAAACGAGAAAGGTTCTTTTCGGGATATTGAAGGAGCAGACGCCGATAATGTGCCAAAAACAAAACAAGCGAGCCACAGCACTTGAAGCTTCACATCTGTGGCCTTCAGTACATTGTTGATAATAAACGGCTCCATGAACAAGAAATATGTGTATACAGATGCACACAGATATATTTGGGCCTTACGACGATACATGCACTGTTACGGCCAACACTTGGAAAACAACAACAATAGTAATGGTAATAAATAGTACAAAAGCTAGAGGACTATAAAAAACCTGAAAGGGAACAAACCTGTGGCTCCGCCCCTTGAGTACACACTTGCGGAGGAGGTCTGGAGAATGTAGACCACGCTTCGCGTAGTTCCTTAGCTGTTTTATCCTTCGATTTCGACGTCAGCTCGGCCTCCGCGCCACCGAAACAACCTCGAGGCATCAGCCCGGACAGTTCTTGTGCTAGTTTGTATCCGGCAGAGCGAATGAATCGGGCAGACTTCTCACCTACCCATACAAATAATTCCCCACCACTGTCCAACAAGTAGACGTGTTTGGGATCTAGCAGGGTTTTGGAGAGGTGTCCCAGTCTTAAGTCGACCTAAAAAGCAAGAAGGGATATTCACATAGAATAGGCGTGGGATACAGATAGTGGAAAGTTCACTGATCGTCCAAAATGACGTACCAGTGTAAACCCTTTATCACAACAAATGTATTGGTCGTAAGCTTTTACAAAAAAACGTAGCACAGCCTGATGATAAATTTCCAAAAAAATAACGAAGCATAGAGTTCACGTCACACACTAATCTAAACTATTATAAGCGTGCCATGATACGACTAGCGTACACTCTTGATCGAAGGCCCAACAGAATCAGCTGGATTTGCATTGAATGCAACCCGAAAATTTACAGACAAGAGACTACTTTCCCTTGACTGATTTCCAACACAGTCGACTGGCCCCCACAAATTCAGCAACGAATTGATGGAATGGTAAGACGCTTGGCGTTAACAAGATCTCCTTAAGGAGAAGAGGTTCTCGATAGAAGACATAACCGAGGGAAAAAATAAAGTTCACCGGAGAGCTGGAACTGCGCATACCTGATGAGCCTCAAGAAAGATAAAACCCGTTATGGCCTGTCAAACAGTTTCCAGTAAATTGGTTGTTGATCTGTTCGCCGAGTTTGGCAACTGACTTGCAAACGTTTCGTCACCAAAAGACAAGACATCATCAGTGCGCAGCTGGGTGGGCGAACAGATCAACAGCCACCTGATCAACAACCCATAAACTCACCCGAGCTACCAATATTTCAACACAGTTTCTAGTAAACTTATGAGTATTGTTCTGTGAAGATCTAACCTTGTTCCCAATTCACATTTATCAAAATCAGTAATAATGTAACTGAGCAAATGAGAGAGACTAACAGACTTGTGAATAATGGTCAGCATCTACGGTGTTTACCGATTGAGTCTTGGCAAATGGAACCGCGCTCTTGCCACACGGAGATGATCGGATAATTTAACCTTACAAAGACTAGTCTCTGTTGAAGGAACTGTCACCGGGTGTACACTTCTACTAGTCTGTGCAGTGCGTGAAACCAACTGGCGAGCTGAGGTAGATATATCGATGCACTGGTAGAAATTTCGTCAGTGCTATACAGCTTTGTCTGAGAGTTTCCACATAATTCTTCCAAGACGATCAGTTGCACAGATAGTGGAAACACTTGAACACAGCACAAGATACCGTGGTCCGGATATATTCTGCACTCTTTCACCAGGCATACAGTAGAGTAAAGCAGGCAAGAAAAAAAACCTAATTACAGCTGGGAATTTGGGCTTTCCACAATTGTCCTCAACATACTAGGAAGGGCTTTCCCCTGAAGATGGTCAAAGTTATTGGATATGCTGTTCACGGCCTCGAATGCTGATTGTGTGCTGATACAGGACCTGGTTACCAATGAGTGGCGGGTCATAGATGAAGTGGACAGCGGTAGTGAGAATAATCTTCGACCGATATCAGACGCACACACGCGTGTAGTCCAATTCACTTGCACAGGTCTGTGTGTAGACATCCTCAACCGAAATTGCATTTCCATTCTGCACAGATAACGCTCCGTTAACTGTGTTGTGAGTGATTTTCTAAGTGAAATGAACCATATAATTGTCGGAACAACGGTGACTAGTTTGACATAATTAAGCGTGGTGCATTCGCAAACCGTTAACCATGTTTATAACGCACTTCATCAACGCTGAATCCGACTGCCAACTGGCACCTTTATTTCGTTTTTCACCAAAGTTACCCTTCTAGTTTCTCTGCATAGACTTCAACAAAACTTTGCGCGTCGTTCAATCACTCCAATCACTCTAGTATAATTGTGTTTGGTCTAATGGCTCCAGCCTCCTGAGCGAAATTTTCTCGTAGGTCGGGATTCAGTGATTAGGTTCATCAGGGTTCAGAAAATGGCTTCATTTAATTGCCGTTTTTCCCTGTAAGTCGGCGTCGGTATCATCGCCATTGACAGAGCAATACACAAGTAATACATATCGATGCTTAACTGCCGTACAACAGTGACGAAATAAAGTCTTATTAAAGAGTGGAAAGAAAAAGGAAGGGTGAGGACCTAGTGCGAAGAAGCCAGGTGTGCTTAAAAAACGATCAAGGTGCCTTCACATTTGGACAGCATTATAGAAGGCATCTGAGCATCATGTCGAAACAAAGCACCATCAATGACATTAACCCAGTGTTCTTGCTAACTTCGCCCAACATAAGCCTAGCACGCAACGACGGATGAAATTCAGCTAGGCAGTCCGGCTAGGAAGCGACATCATACGCGCTATTAGGATCGGTGGTGCCCTGTTCTGCACTCACCTTTTCCTTCCATTGACCTCCAAGCAGAACCACGCGAGCCCCGTCCAGGAAAGCACGGAGATCCCATAGTACTCAGTACGGCAGTAGCTGCTTCCATTTTACATTATCATATCATGGACTGTCCTAAGAAAAAAACCTTACGCAAACAATTATTCAGAACACAAAAGAATGCTTTATTCGGTAAACGGCGGTTGGGCAGAGATGGCACACACGTAGTAGTTGTAATTTGCCGCTTTAACAGATCGGATTTTTTACCAAATACTAGCTTATGGATCATTCCGTTGCGAACTTGCTACAGCCAGCTTACTCTACGGATACATCAGTGATCAAACACTTGAAGACATGTAAGATCCTTGGAATAGATGAACTGTCTATCAAGCATGTTCAGCTGTAGCACCCTTCCGGTGCCTAACTGCCATGCTACCCGAAGGTTGCACGAGGGCTGGGATACTGCCAGGCTGCCCAAGCCTAGACAGGGGAAGTCAAGAGGCAGAGGGCGGACTCGAACCACGAACCTTCCGATCAGTAATTTCGCGCACTAACCACTTCGGCCGTCTCGCCCCCATATCAAGCATGTAGTAAGAACGCTCTTACAGTTGCGTTGTACACATGACCTCTTGGTTTCCGCGAAATCTACCTCTCGTGCGACAAACGACACAATATGAGGAAAAATCTTCGAGCGCAGTAAATTTACCTCTCGCAATACAATCACGGCGGATGCACCGGCCAAGATACGTGAACCGATCAACGAACTCAGCCTTCCCATTTTGAAGTTTCACACAGGCAAACGGAAATGGTAAGCCCTGAATTAAGACACTGCGCCCTGAAGTTGCAAAACGCATGCCATACATGGGGTCGACATACTATCAAAGACATGGGTTCATCTGCAATATCCCGGTTCAAGTACTTTATGCGGACAAATCATTGTCAAACAACGAAACTAAGTCATCTGTGCAATCCACATCCGTTATTCTCTAGTTCGATACCTAGATTCAGTCACCCAGAGTGTTCACTCAGTGGTGACAACGATGACAAAGATGAACAAAAAGGGGGGACGAGACAACCCAGACGAACTCCACTAATTTTGAAGACGTGTCTGGACAGCTGGTTGTATACCCCAACCCAACCGGAGGTATGGGAATAAAGGACAAGAAGAATGTCTACAAATCTCAAGGGTATCCACCTCTGGTCAGGAATATTTAGGAGAACTAATCAGAGTCGACGGATCTTTTGAAACCGAGGAAAACCGCAATTTTGGGTTGGCGGTGTATGTGAAAAATTAAAACGTCATGAGATTGTGTGGGTAAATAAACATATGCAGCCTCAGACAAGAGGCCGGAGTTGTCGAAGTAGGTGGTTGAGTGATGAAAATAGTAATAATAATAACAATATTAATAGTAATTATAATAGCTAGAATAAGTCCCATTGTCCGAACAGCTATCGTTCCAAGTGTATACTAAAAGAGTAACAGGAACGATACCGATAGTTGGTGAATGTTAAGCTATCTTCGGAGCCCTTCACATGATATCAGTTTCCCAAAACGTCCTTTACCTGCGGCAATTCTAGGTAACCTTTCCCCATCCGAACATCATAGAGGATAGGTTGCGGGAGTTTCCAATCTGCCGGTATAAAATCCCTCGGTACGTTTTTCGGTGGCTTGACGTTCGGTGGCGGGGGGTGGCCTGCGGAAAGTCCGTTTGCACGCTGTTTTTGTTGATGGTGTGAATCCTCATCTACCTTCATGACAGCTGTTGGAAGTGGTGCAGGTGTCCACTGATCGGTTATAATCGCCCAGAATGCATCCGACTCACGACCTTGTGCTTCTAAGTGAATTCCTGCTTCACCGCGCCTTTCACGTACGGATATCTTTTCGGCCAACAACCGGCCTTTGGTTCGTACCATGACACGAGAATCAGCACCCAGCCACAAGTACAGTTCGGACTGAGCGTCGACGAGATAACAAAATTTCGGGTCCAGACTTAATGGACTGAGTGGCATCGACACGATCTGCAGTCGTTTTTCTTGACCAAACAGACTGAAATACAAAGTGAACAGTTACACCACAGATTTCGGGGGAAGCTCAAAGAAATTATTCTCTGCAGAACGGATTAGCCAGGATTAGGCTGTGTGGGAGATTACACGAGAGTGAGACAAGGTAACACGCCTCAAGTCACAATCGTCTTAGGAGTGAGAAGCAGCCAACAATGAGAATTGTGCACGTTTACTCGGCAATCTGAACCAATGCCTGATCGGAAACTTTATTTGATCACTTTGTCAGGTTAAGACTGGTCTAAGCGAAGTCACCATCTACTTCAATCGACCGTCCCAACACACATTATTGTGCGTGTTCCCGTGGAATCGCCCGGTCTCGGTGTAGAGCAAAACGAAGATACCTTGATCATCGAACAAAATAACTATGTTTATTGTTTTTTCCGGAACAATAGTAGCAACCCAATCCAAATGAGTAGATATTCTGGTTGGCTCCGCTGACGAACACTGATCGTTCTAAAGAACCAACGCGACAAATTTGAGTCCTCGCCCATCCCATCCGAAATTTGGCTTCTACCATGGTCGGGCATCCGAAAAGCTGGAAGTATTAGTCTAATAGCGACGCTATTGAATGCTAAAAGTGCACTACACAACCTTCTCAGAGATTCGGAAGCGTTACCACGACGAGCTACCTCTCCTCACTGACTGAACAACCAAATGGTTTGAGCTTGAATTATACGATGATGATAATGAGACATTCAGAAAGACCAAAACAAACCCGGGTTGCGCTATCTTCCTGGGAACAACTGAAGATATGTAGCACCTTCGTCAACACTGACATGGGACGGGTGTAGCTCTTGCTGTCGACCACCCTCCCTGGCCAACATTCGTGCGAAACGCAGTTTAAGTCGACCTATTCTTTCTCACTGGATAGCAAATATATACATCGTCCATTGAACTGCCTTCAACTAAACAGGCTACAGCAACAGGCAAATTAAACATACCAGAAAATGTTGCACACATATTCCCCCAAACACGCAGATCAGCAGCGCCGTGCAAAAGCACAAACATTTCCAGTGGAGAGGAGCAGGTGACTAACCGAGGGAGGAATGCCGTCGAGATTGGTTTTGTTGACCAGAATACACATTTATGTGTGTGCCAGGTGAGAGAAGGCACAACAGCTTGCGAATGATTGCTACCTACATCGCACTGATCGATAATCGTATGATTCACGTTACGACCTATTGTCAGAAAGTCCTTGCCGCAAAACTGAAAGGTGGATGGTTCGGGAAGCTGGTCTAACAGATCCACATTTTTATAGAAAATGTTTTGATCGGTTGACCAAGCAAGTTCATTCGAATTTGCTTTGACGCGAACTGCACTGAATTAAATATCCCAAGAAGCCAGATTGGACCGGTTACACAAGGTTAATCAAATCCAACCTAGGTGTCAGCTGAAAAGAAAATTCCCTCATTTAGTAACCAGTCACACTCATTTAGGCCTCTAACCATGGAAGAACGCAGATACTGTCACAAACAGAAAAAAATTCTGTAATTGTCCCAGGGTTTTTTAGGAGTAGAACAACCAAAAGGCAACTTCAATAAAAGCCTTCTATTTACTCTTTTAACTGCTCAGCAACATGACAGGCTGTTTGCAGGTTGCAAAAGCGAATACGTGTAACGAGTCTACTTAAACAACATTGCTATCTGGGCAGATCAGTGAATTCCATAAATATGCGCATAAAAATCGATAGATGATTATCAACACCTAAAAGAACCGATGAGTCGTAAGCGGCTAGCTCGACTGTATGCAGTCATTACTCCAAAAAACACCTACCGATAAAGCTTTGGTATCACCGCTTGCGCTTCTACATGGAAGAAACCGGTCTCGCCGTGTGAACCCTCCAAAACCATTAATTTTCCGTCAAAAAGTGCCAGAAACTCATCACTCTCGTCATTCTGTTCCTCACGATGAGTTCGGCCTTCAGCGCCGAGGAAGTTGCGCAAATTCACCGCGTGAATGGCTGCACAAGTCTGTTTGTCCATGGTTGCTTGAGAACCGATCCAATAGTAGATAGTCCATTCCAGCGTTTGGTTCGCGCTCATTCTGGTATCCAGGACAACATAACAATCGCCATCAAACATGCGACCTTGAGCGCATTCTTCGTCGACACGTTTTGGATAGAATTCATCCACTTCCCAAACTTCAACGCCTGGGGCTATTCCTGTCTCCTGTGGAAGACAGACAACAAATGATCGGCGTCAGTAGGGACAACAAAGAGCGGTCTGATTAACTCCAGCAGAGTTAACAAAACCCATGAAAACCACGACAGTGAACATGGAGAGTGAATGCTGCATTCTTTGGATGCGTAGCAGCCGTGCAACTCAATGGAAGCATGAGGGCTGAGATACTGACGACTACCCCAGTCTACACAACAGCAAGGATCGGGTTCGAACCTTAAACTCCCAGATAACAGCTGCATCGAGCCGTCGTCAAACTGGGACGACGGAGAATACGGCAATGAAACAGCTTCAAGGAGATAATGGAGGCGAACAGTATCGACAAACGAGGAGAGTGTGAGCACCCGAACAGGCAAGTAAATCGATAGCCAGACACACAAATGGACAGGCTAGGAGATAGACAAGATGACAGAAACAGACAGAGATAGATACACATAGGGTGCAGATAGGTATGCGGGCGAAACAGCAGATTAGGCAACTTACTGCATCGAAAATATTCGAGTAGTCTAATTCTGGTCTGGAAAGCTGATCCTGCCATCGCTTCGCCGAAAGATGTTGGTATTCTTCTTCTTCCTGCTGCTCCCGCTGGCGCAATAGTGTTTCCTTATCCCTCGCAATGCGTTGCATTCCTTCTAGGACGCAGCTGCTATCGGTCTCAGCGACATCGTCACGACGACGACGAAGACGACGGAGTCTAGAAGCGGTATCCTGGGACAAGAGGTGAAAAACAAAATGTCACAAAATGGTCTCGATAGCAAGTTTTTTACCGCATAGCTTTTGATTGCAAAATTTTCATTAAGCGATGACGCCTCAATAAGTTTTGCTAGATGAGGGGCTATGATGCATCACTCGTTAGGTAAGAACAAATTCTAGTTTGAAAAACAGAGCTGGAACACGTGTTTGTGGACGACCAACAATTCCCTCTGTTACTATGACCATAGTAAGTCGGAGAAGTACCGCCGATAAGGAGCGCCAGTATTATTTTCATGAAGGAAACTAACCACAAGGTTGCTGAAAACTCTTCCACAGCTCACGACCGGTTTCGCCCTTCTTAAGGCTCATCAGGTAGGCGCAGAATACCATATCACCACTTGAGTCTCTCGTGAAAACCAAACTGATTTGGCATAATGACCAACCAGATTCGGGGAAGACCGCGACGCAACACAGATCAGAAGCTAACCGGTCAATACAGGAATAAGAGTTCTCTCTAAAAAAAACTACTCAACATTCCATCCGGATGCAAGGAAAACCGAAGGGAAAGCAGCGAAAATAGAAAAGAGATCAATAGATCAAAGCTATGCTTGTTGCGTTCGTTCCCACCAAACTAATAACCGAGGTCAAACTGTCCTCCCGAAACGAAACTTCTCAATATTAAAAAATAAACAGACTGGACTGATCTATAAAGTAGTTTCGTTCCCCCACTTCCGGCAGTTATTAGAATCTTACAGAAAACATCCGACCTACCTTCGCATGGTATCCTTTGTCCTGTGTTTCAGGGGGTTTCCCGCAAATTTGTCGTATTTGCGTCTCCAAAGAAAAATCGATATTATAATAAGCTCGTCCAGCACCTTTAACTAATTCCGGTGGCTTAGGCGGGAATTTCAAGAGGGGATTGCCATCCACTTCGAATACGTCAAGCGATTCACGTAGGTAGTGAATAGCATCGGGGAGGGTTAGAAGACGATTGCACGTGAGAATTAACCGCCTCAGACGACCACAGCGACACAGACCTGAAATTTCCACAAAAAGTGTGCTTCAGATAGATGGCTGATTTTTAATGGATGTGCCAAATTTTTTTTTGAAATCGTTAGATGAATGTAGGCTGCGACCAAAAAAGACTGTGGATGCAAACCCAACCCAACGATGCCTACTAGCTTGCGTCTTGCATTAGCCCGAGGTAAAGTATACAAATGGTTACATGAATACGTTCAGTCACCAGCGTACATAGGGCAAACTTCCGTGCACTGAATGGTATCATAGAACCAGGGTGTCCTGAGATGATACGGCATCCGGGTGATATCAATGACATCTGAGGATGTCCTTGCTTCTCTGTTCAAACATGGTAAGTCTAGTGTATCAAGCACCACGAAGAGACTCATCTGTCTCGAAGATGCTGAGCCTCACCGTGGTGTGACGGTTTATGCCCCTGTGTGACCCATTGAGCTAAACTTGGTGGTGTGACGAGATCCCGAAAACACTAATGTTCATCACGTGTTTTAATTCAGACAACGGGAACATCTAAGCAATTTGAAATTTCTCTGTAATTTCAATAAGTCTGACGGAAGTGTGGCTGATGAAGACAGTGCACGAATCCCCCATATCTAAACCACATGTGCCAATTTGCGTCACATGTGGCGTCAAAACGGTACATGGGTGCGTCTCAAGGATCCGTGTACAAGGCTAGAGTAAGGGCTGCATTGTTGTATGATTGCAAGACATAGTTCCTGTGGACAGATGGTGAGACGTCTGAGAAGGGTTGCTTGTATCAGATGGCATCAGTGAATTCCTGACGGGGTAATCAGAAGACTGGTACTTGGTTTCGCAGCAGGTACTTAAATTACAGAGAACTTCCAGCACTACCAACTGCGGTGGCTCGGCCATGTGGCACGAATGCCGAAGCGGAGTCTACGGATACTGGTGTTGCTTTCCGTCCCTCTCTCAGAACGGCTCCACCTGCACCGGGATAGAGACAATGCTAGAAACAACGGCTGATCGACATCAGTGAAGTTCGAGCTGTCAGTTTCTTTCGGGTCTGATAGAGTTTTCCCTAGTTTGACGGAACGTTTGGAGGTGTACACATCGCAGAATGCTTGTGACAGGTCGGCAGCGGGCCCCTTCTCTCATCAACTCGTTTCTCTTCTTTTCAACCTAAGCCTTCGAATATAATTAGGTGGGCTTTGTGATTGCCCAGCGGTGAAGCTTCAGTGTCAACACTGATTTTGGTATTTTTTTTGTTGATGATGATGTGGGGTAATGCCAGTGTCAACACTGATTTTGGTATCTCTGATGATGATGATGATGTTGGGGTAATGCACGAGTGGAGACCGAAATCCGACATGGCTTGAGGTCTAATGAAGGATATGCAATTGCAAGCAATGATGACATATAGTGCATAAAACCTGACCATTTATAGGTTGATTACAAAAACAGTTTATCTCGGACACGCCATTAGGCATTGGATCATACACGTGGTTTGACTAGTGTGTCATTGCTAAAGTGAACAATGTAATACAGAGCGGACAGTGATGAACCCTACAACTCTGGCAGCAGAACGGAACGGACGCAGTACGAAGACGCTGCAGACTACATCTGATTGAGATAGCGCAGGCTCAAACAAAACGCAAAGGGCCTCTGTAAGACTTTGCTGAAAAACCAAGTTAGAAAATTGTCTAACACGTGGCACAAAGCATTTGAGCTGGCGTGAAGCTCTAGATAATCGAACAGTAGTCTGTAGGCGGGGATCTACACAGAGATGCAAACACAAATCAGCATCTATTTTTCGCACACAAGCGATCGAATTTAAAAAGCGCCATGAAGTGAATTTTGCACAGAAAACCAAAGTTAAATTGCGAAATTTACGAAAAAACATAAGAAAACGTTGGATAGAGGATGGGAATCCCATGACTTCCGATTAGATGCGTACATGGGACAGGTCATGAAAATATAGCTCATCCATTGATTCCACTGTGTGGAATTTTCAATTAATAAACTAGCGGGTTCAACTGTGCGCATTGAGACAAGTGGTCTTCGAAACAAAACAATCGGCCTGCGGGATTTTGAACTGGATTATTATTTCTGAAGGAAATTTTCTGAAGAATAGGTGGCCAATCAGTGGATATATGTGGATTCGTAAACGTGTAACTGAGTGCTTGTCCAGAATGGAGTAAAAAATATGGACAGTAGGGGACAAGACGTTGGATTTGTGGATATAAGTGGGCGTTCAATCCCGAAAAGCCCCAGACAAATACTGATTCAGACGCGTGTGGACGTGCATAACACACTACCTATCGACTTGAGCATTCCATACATTACGTATGTGGTCACCGACACCCGTTGGTGGTCACACAAGCGAGAAGAATCAACCAGGGAATGCTTCGCTATTGTTCAGGTTCAACATGAGCAGGATGCCAAGTGTCTACATCCCTCTTGAGGAGAAAGAGACCGGTTATGATGTTGAAAACCCCAACTCCCTGATCCAGGTAGCGCATCGCAAATATAAGATGGACGCAGAGTTCCAGTGTCCTCAGAGAATCTGATATACAAGAAATGCGTATGAGAACTACTGAGTTACAATGCACTGTAGCAAACACTTGTTGATAGTTCACGATGACCATCAACCGAGCTAAGAACAGTGCACTGCCGCGCAGGTAATACACCACGGAAGTAGGGAACATTGCGTTCTTTTCAGAAGGGCTTGATAAACAATTGGTAGTTTTTACTTGGACATCGTTTCGCTTTTGACACAAAGGCTTCATTAGGCCAACTGAACAGGTCAGCAAGTTAGCGAAGTTTTAAGGCAGGAGGTGGACCAATCAGTAAGACTTCTTCATATTAGCGCACTAGATCAGTGTTCAGTATCAGTCAAAATCTTGCGCTGGTGAATTAGGGGGGAGTTTCAGTGTAATTCTGGTCGGATTTGGTTCCTTAATCTTCCACTTCAGGTTGCTTCCATTGATGATTCGCCGTGGTTGCCACTGATAGATTTCATTGGTCTTTGTGGGGTTGAGTGCTGTGACAATAGGGTTAGAGGGGGGGTAAGGTCAAGTGGAATTTAGATGACTAGGATGGCGAGGTCATAAGGTAGACAGAAAAGCACTCAGTAAGACGTCTTCAGGTTAGCGTACTAGATCAGTGATGAGTGTCACTTAACGACTGTTGTCAGTTAGTGTGGTCGCCTAGATCTTGCGTTGATGCGTTGGAGGAGTTTCAACTTAGCGAAATGCACTCATTTGCAAACTAATTTGGTTTTCCGAGAGACTCACCTGAAACCCAGCTGAATATCTCGTTTGTGATGTTTCCAGGCAACTGAATGTGCTGCACCAGGCCGTCTCAGGTTCCAGTCGCTGCGATATTGAAGAAACACGATACATGTACAGACGTAATGCACTACTCATTAGGTATCAGCTCGACCGATCCGAAACCGTTCTCCACACACCAACCAGTTCTACACCTTCTATTCTATGAGCACTGGGATGCTTGGCAATTTCCACCGCATCGGCTATCAGTCTCTGTGGTGTGGACCGTATTCCTCGCCTCAAAACCTCAACATTTTCTAAATATATTTTGTCCCGTGAGGTTCCTATGAAGTTCATATCCGGATTAATTGCTGCTTGATCCGAAAACCAACATCTCAATGCAGGGGCTGTATCTGGTATAATAAAATTCGTGAGTGAATGTATATGGCTGCTAGGATATGTCTCAGTGAGTTCGCAGCAAAATGGCAGGACATGATAGAAAATTGCAGCAACCAAGTGAACTGGACTACTGACGCACCAATCCTAACAACACACAGAAGAACGATAGGTCAAAAACGGCTAGGGTACCTGATCAATGGCGCATCTTAAAACTAAACCCAACAACTACCCTAAGAATCAAACACTGATCACAATGTCAACAAAACTGTACTGGTCAGATACGAATAAAGGGGTTCATAAAATATACCATCTGCTCTGAGGTGAAAGCATGCATGCTTCAGGACAAAACAAGACGACTCACTTTCTGGGATATTTTCCAACTCATTGTAGGAAGCATCAAATATTTCCAAGTCGCTTAGCTTTCCTATCCCTGACGGAATACCAGTGAAGGTGAGTTGATTGTTGTTGATGTACAATCGCCGCAGGCTGGTTAGCCGCGTCAGACCGGCAGGTAATTGGGCCAGTTGGTTGTAACCCAGGTTGAGGTACTCTAGCTTGGGCCAGTTGTCCGTCACTTGAGACAAATCAGTGATCTCATTTTTCTCCAGGTTGAGTTTTCGCAGTGTCCGTAACTGAATGTGTATGTTCATAAGCGAATGACGCACAAGGAGAATTAAACGAATAAGTAAGAAGTTGGATCGGAGGAGGAACCTCCGTCCCCAATGGGAGAATTTAAGTGATTCAGGGTTGAAGTAAGCCTCAGATATGAAGACATCGATCACTGGGGAAATAAATCTTGGTCCAGTCTATCTGATGTTCGAATCACTTAAAAACCTCAGCCTCAGTAACTGGCTAATCGTGCTCATTTAAAAATTACGGTGGCGTTAACAAGAGACTAAATATAAGTCAGGCAGGAATCCGGAGACTTTGCCTAAACGCATGAGCCAAAAAGAGACCAAGACCCGCAGCATGCTTTCGACGAGTTTTCAGTGACATTATGAGTAGTGAGTCGTGCCAAGAAAGGGTCCCTTGTAATTGTACTACTTTTATTGATCAGAAGCCCGTGTTGAGATGGTACTGCAACACACTACTACACTGGGTGGGTCTTATCCATGTTCCTGTTGTATTATTACAAGGTCGCACAAGTTGAAAATGTGTGAGAAACAAACTCTCTCCGAGCTAAACACATATAAAGGCCCAAGACATCGACACGTCGAGATATCTAAAATAACGGCAACAACCCGTTCGTTCACAACTATCCACGACAGATCCGTCGATACTATAATGAATAGCCAAATTAAAAGTTATGAAGAGCTGACAAAGTAAAAAACCTTCATAGCGACACCCGTAAAATTTCACGTACTCGGGTCATGCCGGCGAAAGTGTGCCTCCCTACATGCGATGCGGCGTGGACTGACCTCGCCACATACGACGTCACTTTGTTCACTTGACCTATGGACTCCACATCAGGCCACGAACACATACTACTCGCGTGCCTTCTCATCAGTAGTATCACCGTTACACTAGTAAGCCCACTCTGTTTGTTCCATCGACGTTTCATCCTGTCTTAAATTTTTTACGCGATCACCATGAAAAAACACAGTTGAACTAGATCAACCCTGTGCACATGTTGAAAAAACAGTGCTAGCAGACGAGAACCGATAGAGATGATTCTGCACTAACTCTTTTATCTCCCTCGAGTACACGTCTGCGGCCAACGCAACCATCACGGAACTGAACATAATCATCGTCATGACCGAATAAACAGGGTTGTGTCGGCAGTCGTGAAGCATTCAATACAAAAAATCTTCAAGAACACGCGATGAAATGCGATCCTTTGCGCTTCGCAACATCTTCAAACTGGCAACTTCTGTGTGATACCTCTCTAGTCCGAGGAAAGTAAAACTGAATTTTGTTATTCTCTAACCACTATTCACAAGTAGAGCACCCAAGTGGCGAAGAAACACTAAATTGACCAGTGTGACAAAACGAAATGGACATATTCTAGGCGGTTCTATCAAGATCCTTTTGTGATTCTTACCAACGCTGACTGCCATCTACATGTGACTTTATTATGACATTTACTTTACCCCAACCATTTACACTTTACTTTCAATGGCAAGTACAAAAATGATATTGAGATACGTACTTAGCTAAGAGATAGCCAACATCCGGTCAGAAATATTCACAATTTACAGTCCATGTATTTTTTGAGAGACCATGTTCAAACGCTTGCGGAGAGGTAAAAAGTTTCAGGCAGTGGCTCGAATGAGGCAAGCAAATGTAACGCAAAGCACTATACTCAATATGCACGAAACTAGAGAACTTCAAAGCCCCCACTGATGACATTCTCGACGATTAGGTGTGCGAACAGTGCATGTAAGACAAACAAAGAGATATCGATGATAGGAAAGGAATCCGCAAGACATCATCAGCCGAATGAGTGCTCTAGCAGTGAAGGTGCCGTAGACGGCGACCATCCTTTGTGTGAAGGACATTGATATTGATATTTCTGTGTTATGTGTATATGTAATAGTGTATAGTAATGCGTACGGGGCTGAGATACTGGATGTATGCGCTTTGATCTTCACCTTACTTACAATCTCACCGCCGTGACAAGATCAAGACGGGCTTTTATCACCGAACGCAGACGCAGATGAACTTACGGATAAAACTGGTTCCGGGATTCTGGTTAACATATTGTTGGACAGGTTCAATTCTTTCAGTTTTTCTACCTTGTCCAGTTCCCCGGGAATATTGTCCAGGCGTCTCTCGGTCCCAGCCAAGTGCAGTACCTGTTGCACAGAAACAAAATATGGTGATGGGAGATAACCGTCCATTGGTGCTGGGGGCTTTCTAGACTGTTATTCTAACTCCATGAAACATGAACGGAAAATGATTGAATGAAGGGGGCACATCATCATTGTTAGCAGCTTCAAACTGCATACCGATTAGAATAACACGGGTATATACACCGACTGTTTTGAGAATATGGATGGAATCAGGCATTGGGGGTGACTGCTAGCATCATTGGGTTGTGAAATGAGCCTTGCTACGGAAGATTTTTAATATGTGCATGGGAACGCGGAGCACAAAACTGTGTATTGAGCGAAATAGCTTGAGTACGCGAACAACTTTGGATACGTGACTGTACTGCCATGTCAATCATTGATGTCTGGTCTGCGAGATGTCAGTTTGCAACGCGAGTGAGTTTGCTGGTTACGGAGTTTACGCATATTCAGGAAGTTGTTACCTGGCTTCTCATGGCACGCCCTGCCGGTAACTAATGGTCCAGTGGTCCAATGGGCTCACAGCGAACTCGTCTTCGGTTGGCGCCAATTTATATGATGTAAGTGTTTAACCTGGAAATTCGCAGTGGCTCGTGTTAGAAAGTGACACTAGCTGAATATCTAAAAAAATGTCCAATCCAGCAAAACTGGACTGCGGATTGGTAAAGCGCTTGTTGAACGTCTTGAATAAGCAGAGCGCAGTGGAGATACATGTGGAGGAGACGAGTTGATTTGAGGGTTCCACTCAGAAGTATGACCAAGAAGGAAGAGATATGTGATCGTGTTGGAGAAGGGCCTTCTTCTGATATCAGTCATAGGGTATAAAGTACCACGATGCGGTGTTTGTGATTACTTTGGGGAGGGGTTCTGAAGGCAGCAGGTAATTCAATCATCTAATCTATTTGACTACGATAAGCCGACCCGATCCGAGGATACCTAACCGTCGGGCTCCTCATGCTGCCGCGCACAACAGGTTATTTTAACAGCACTAGAACGAAGTATTTAAACCACACTGAATAAGGCTCCGGAGAACAAGACCGTTGGCCGAATAAAGTGAGCCAAGTTTAGGGCCCGCCTTTGCCAACCCGTCCCTCCCTCAAGAGAAGGTGGCAATGTGGCTTCCATAAATACGGGAAACCCAAGTACCTGAAGGGAATACCTGACTGATTTCGCCTCCACATGCTTTCGTGATACCACCACTCATCGTACGAAGGTTCTCTGTTTCGTTTTAGCGCTACAGGCATGGTTGTATCCGCCAGTACAACCCACAGGATCTCCGCAACACTAAAGCTTAAATTCCGCATCAAAGTGACAGCTCTTGGTCGGGTGACCACAAGGTTGCATTGTTTTGCATAATTAACAATTCAGCTCTGGGGCTGACCAGGGGTTAACAGCCCTGATTAACAACGTCGAACCATTAATGATATCGGCTAAACAACTATTAGGCAAGATGGATGCAGACAATACACAAGTCAGAATATTAGCCATTTGAAAGCAAACTAGTTTAGACAGGCGAGGTTCATCTCGTCAGGATGGCTCCAACATGCACTGGAAAAGAATCTGCTGTCTAAATATTGTTGCAGCTGCCCATTTTCTCCAATAAAGTTCAGAATGGGGTTTAAAATATGCCAGTAGGTAACACGAGAGGTCAAGGACGATTTCACATGTTGCATACCCACAGGTGGCAACAAAAGAGTCGTTAGAATTTCCAGCTGAATACAGGAGGCCACGGTTTATTCAACAGAGGGAGGGACATTTATACCAGAGACGTTTTCAGAAACTTACCTCCAACTGTTTCAGCGCAGCTAAGGATCGGAGCTGTGCGTGACGTAGCGGATTATCGCTGAGAATCAATTGCTGTAGCGCATTGCATCTACGTAATTGAGCCGGAAGACTTTCCAACCGATTATCTGACAGATCAAGCAGCATCAGATCGGTACACTGGACAAACACGTCGGAGGAGATGGACGTGATTCTGTTAGAGCTCAGGTTAAGGACCAAGAGGCCTTTGGCTTTCTCAATACCCTTCGGGACATTGGTTAGGTTGTTTCGACTAAAATCAACAACCTAAAACAGAAATGAAAGTACGATCGTCTAGCGATTGTCAAAATAGTGGAAGATGAGAAGGGCTAAGGAAGCAGAGGCACTGATAATTGACTTGACAAACGAGCAACCGAATTAGTTGGATGACAAACAGGCAAGTATGGTTCGAAAATCAGCTTGTTCACTCCACATCAATTGGGATGCCAACTGGTTATAGAACAGACGTAACCCAAGGAAAAACGAAACTACATCAGGATAAAATCCATGAGGGAAATATCTGAATCTTCCCAATGTCTACCAAGTTCAAGTGAAACATCAGCAATCATCATCTGAACAGCAAGTGAGTACCAAACCACGTGACGCTAAAGAAGTTTGGTTCACTTTCGGTTCCAGCCCATAAAAAGTACCGTCCAAACTACCACGCTGATGTAGTAACAGGAACTTATATCAGTGGAACGGTTCCGCCTATCAGATAACCATCAAACCGGGAGAAACTAACAGCACCAGAATAAGTCGTACTGGGAACGTTGGAAGGTGACTGTGGGAGCAAATGTAGGAGAAAAACCTAGTACAACGTTTGCAATGCACTACTCATAAGGTTGCTGAAAATTCGTCGACGTTGCTGCCGTAAAATCCCTCTGCAGCGACCTCCAACAAATTGCGACGTTTTTTTGGATCTGGTGGAATTTCCGGAATAGGTCGCCAAATTTCTGATACCGAGAGCAACCTTGTCCTACTTCTCCCTCAAAACTACCAGCTACATGGTTTCTCGGATATAATCAATTGCGGAGGAGTTCCAGCTCACATCTCCCCGGTACGACCGGTCCCATCGGAAAACGCCTTTACCGTAGGTTTAATAGAAGCAAACCAGATTATGCAAATACGCACACGAAAAATGACTGCGTCTTGCTATGGAGGTTTCTCGCACCGAACGAGGCAGTCAAACCAGTACTCGGAGGGAAAGTCGAGTAAGGGGATCAGAGAATAGCTACGTGATTTCATGATTGAGTAATTACCTTTGAAACACACAGACACAATAATCCACCTTTACAAAAGAACACAAGCCGATGAGAAACAATCGCTATTTTCCGCTCGGTTGTGGGAAGGGATATCACTGAGTACTTCACTTTCAACAGCGTCAAAGAAAACACGCCGCACCCCTCACCATCAGTCCTCTTAGAGTGATTGAAATACAGCGCGACCATAGTTGCTAGGTGGTCATAAGGGTGCATACAGACTTTGATCAGGAGAAAAAATGTCTGTTAAACTAATTCGTTGTCAAACTTGTCGTTCCAAAGGCATCAAATACAAAGCGATGCGGAAGCGGAAAGGTAGAGTCAACGAACGAGTGGCGCATGAAAACAAGAGAAGTTGACATAAACACCTCCTAAAGTAGTGCCAAGTGCAAGCGGAAGGTAGAGCATGTAAGGAACCACACAAAGTACCAACCTGCAAATGTGGACATTCGAATATTTCTGAAGGGATTGCATCCCCGTCAGTTAGCTCGTTATTTCGGCAGACTAAGGACCTTAGGGCAGGGAGTGTCGTGGGCCAACCTTTGAGGGAGGATAATCGAGTCAGAGAGTTCCGAGCCAGTGAAAGATTTTCCAGCTTTGTTAACCTGGACAGTTCCGGGGGAAGACGACCATCACGAAGACCGACATCCCGAAGCTTCAACCATTGCAGACGACACATGCTAGCTAACACATCGGTTGACGGTCGAAATGGTTGCACATCATGATCATCAACGGAGGCATCATCCGCAACACGATCTTTGCGTGGCCGACGACCATCGGTACGGCTTGGTTCGCCGTAGCCAAACGATACACCAGAAACATCCAGACCTCTAAGATATTCAACAACAGCCTTGGTCATTTCTTCGGGGGAAATTCTAGGAAGGAATTACTTTGGCAAACGTCTGCTTCAGAGAATTAACACGGTCCTGTTGGGTTGAACATGAAGGCTACAATCAGTCATCAGGCGTACATATCATGAAATGGTAAAACGCAAGCGATAGTAATGAAAATAATGAATGATATCACAGAGAACAGAAACATTCAACCGAGAGTTGTAATGCATGAGCATTCTCACAGAAATCAGGTACATCTAAGATAAATCATTCAGCCCGGAAGAAAAGCAGAGCTGACACAGATGAGTTGCATTGCAAACAGGACCGCGACAGCTCTCCTTATTACACTCTAGTGAAGTTTGGATAATTACCGTACAGACAAATCAGCCAAACCATTGTTGGGAAGTGTCAAAATGAAGAGCGTCTTTAGGGGAACTGCCCTGATATTATTGTCAAAAGGGAACCTAGGTGATCATAATAACCGACGGCGAGGAATGAAAACAGTGAGCGACTGTTGAATCAGTGCGCCAACCACCAAGCGTTCTTGGCTAACTTGAACTTCCGACATCACCATAGACACCTAGTAACATGGCACTCAACATTTTATGGTTCCAGGGTGGACTCAGGTTGATCCCATCGCCTTCTGTAAACTGAAAGGTGTCTATATTGCGAGCCAAGACCATAGGCCTAAATTGTCGATCCCCACCGACTCTCTTCCGTCAAACCATTTTGGCAGGTACTACCAGTCACGGGTAAAACTTGGGCATAACCTCAAGTACTTTAAGATGGGTGAAGAATCCAAGGTGGAGAGATGACCAGATACAGGTAAAAGGCGTCGACTACTTTGCCTATTTGCTCAACTAGGCCCCGGTGTATGCAGGTTGGCAAAACCACTCATGATTTTGTTGCAGCCGTTATCACCAACATTCAATGACTGAATCCGGTGAAACAAATATTTTGAGCCTAAGTTTAGCTTTCGATCTCCTCATTCCCCAGAGAAAGCATCCAGCTTACCCTAATTCCTGGGCTCCTGGTTAGTGAGGGCACTAAAATGCAAGACCTTCGGGGAGGAAGATGAACCACTCAAACTATTCAAAACAGAGGGTGATGCAGTTGGTGGAGATTTAACCAGAAGGATGTGTAGTCGAGTATTGCCCGAGGCCCTTTATAACTCGTTCACAAGAAAGATCAGCGCTCGGGTTGATCCGGCCATTGTGAGAGCAGT
The DNA here is from genome assembly GCF_000715545.1 of Opisthorchis viverrini. NCBI lineage: Eukaryota > Metazoa > Platyhelminthes > Trematoda > Opisthorchiida > Opisthorchiidae > Opisthorchis > Opisthorchis viverrini. The sequence continues at coordinate 1,355,875 of NW_008751731.1, read as the reverse complement.
CTGTGTCGATCATACGAAAATTCTAGCGAAGGTCACAATTCGCAGGCTACCTTCAGAAGGTGAATTGTTAACGCGGGAAGAACAAGCTGGTTTTCACAATGATCACGTTCATAACATCTTCACGACTGAACAAAATATTATGCCTCGTGGCACGCACCAACAGAGGACCATTCGCCTGACCGTCGAGTTGATGAATCCGACTGACTCTTTTGGAGTGCATTTCGATGAACGGCGCTCATCCCAAATTCTTAAACATCCTCAAAGTGACATATGGTGCGAGTTTTGGCTATAGTTGCCGATACAATCAAACAAGACCTAAATAATATCCAGTGGAGTATCCCAGGGATGTCCAGAAACGCCGTCAGTTTCAACGTTGTAATCGACGATCTCTTCAAAGCAGCTCTCAATGGAAGCATTGTCGACGAAACGCCCCCAAGGGTCTGAGCCCATGAACAAACCAATGTCACCTTGTTTGGAATTGAAACACGCTCAATGCATCTTATCTCTGAAAAGCTAAAAATAGGAGGGGGTGGTTGTTATTGACTATTGATGTTAACAAGAGATTGCCGAATTCTGTTACACAATTAACTGACTACACTCTGTGCTTTGGTTTTCGCAAACGAGCCGCCGTAGTTAGTCTCATTCGATTCCCGATAGAGTTATGAGACACCGATGGTAAAAGACCTAAAGATAACTCAGATCGTTCGGCAGAAGCAACCAAGCTTCACAGCCATAAAGCAAAGCAGCAAGCGCTGTAGTCTGATAACTATAAAGCTTAGGACAAAATAATGTGCTCTTTTCAAGTCACCGGGGACACAGACAGGTTAATCTAATTCTGGGCTTTGAATAGGCACTGACTTCATCAGTAAGATTACCATCCGAGTTAATGCAGTTTGGGAGATACGTAATGCTTTCCACAATCGCGCCTCTCCCAGAAATCTTAGGGGCATTCTCTAAGACTATGAATCCCTCAGCATTCCATCCGTGCGGCGCATGCCACGCATACGCTCACCTGTGGGTTACCCACGCACTGTCTATTCGTGATGAAATCATGAGAACTGCCTACAATTTCATGTTTGCTCACTAAGTCCGGTGCCGATTTTCTCATACTGGGATTCAGATGATCTGATGTGAAACAAGCATATCCTGGAGAATATTTGCACACCACTCAGGATATTGTCACTTAACATCGATCAACCTTGAGGAGTTTTTGTCGAGACTTCTCATGAATCCTGTTGAGTCATCTAGAGAGGATGATAGCGGTCTTTTCAAAATAACGGCACGCTTCGACAGACAGAAGACTATGTGCTCACTAGGAAGAACTAAACTAGGTGTTTGAAAACCCGAGTGGAGATCATAACCTTTACTGGGTTATGTTATGACGAAAAGTGAGTGGCATTCGAGAAAGCCAATATGTCCGACCCACTACCTGCTACACAGCTCACTAGTTGACTTGTCGTAACTTTGCTAGTAATCAACCAGTTAAACAAAATGGGAGACAATTAAGTTCTACGAGGTTCTTATCCCACGTGGCACTACCAAAGTTACCGAAAATGTCTCTGGCGAAACTCAGCGCATCAGTCATAATTTGAAGCAACAAAATTTGTAGGAGAGCCGAAGGAGCCCCACTCTTAGCACCCAGAAAACGCAACGTCTAGAAATATGGCCTCAGTGCTGCTAAGACTCTTTGATGAGCTCTAACCACAAAAGAGCAATTACGCCGAGGAATACCATCACCTGCTAAATTACCGAATTTTGGAAGCCTTCAAAAGGTTTGAAGATGGTTAAAAGCGATTACCTGTGAGTGGCGAAGTGATGAATGCACCTTGTAAATGCGTTGTTTGTACGCGTTCAGACTGTGAACATACGGTTCTAAGTCGATGGGAGAATGCTGAAGCTCTGCGATTCGCTGGAGAGCTGAAAGATAGGAGAACGAACGAAAAATGTGCCACAACTTTATGAAGTAGTCAAAGAGAATATGGATAGTGAGAAGCAAATGACAGAAAAATGAACATTAGGTTGACGAAAAAGGGCAAACAGTTCTCAAGAATGACATTCGCATATCTTGGTACGATCACCCTGTTCGCTTATGTATGTTCCGGAATTCCCCAGATTTGCAGGTTAGTGAACGAATCAAAGTGGCGCTTTTGTTCAAGGTTATGGGGGAACTGGGTTGTGCTACCGCATTAGGGCGAGCAAACGCCTTATTGGTCGACCACAATACAGCATTCGACTTGGGCATATAAATGACAACAGGTAGAAGCTCGTGTGCCATTCTACAGTTTGCAATTCACAGGAAACTATGGTGGCAGTGACGGAGCTATGATCCGAAACACAGATAACCCGCGTTACCTATGATACCAACAGAATTAATTTGTACTGTACTAGACGGCTTCACTAAATCTTCTTTCGACGGAACACCGAGACGGTCGCGTTACTTCTTACCAATGGATAATTTTGGTCTCCGTCTCACAGACTGCATGTTCTGGAATGGGAAACGTTGTGAAAGTTGCAAACATGATTCACGGCCTCTCTATGATTAACCTTTGATGGGACAAAAATATCGAAATAAATGTGATGTGTTGGTCAGGTCTACTTTCTGTATGATTTGCGCTGAATGTTAGTAGTCTTTGTTGTCAAAGCTAAAAGTATAAGGCAGTCTGAGGCAGAGATACTGGCAAGCCTACCAGTGGAAACAACTAAGCCACAAACTAGGGCGGTGCTGGTCATAACTCAGTTACTATATATATATNTCTATCGACGTGTGCGGTCGGGCTCACACATATTTCATAGGGGTTTCGCGACAGCTGGAGGTGACTTGAAACTACTGTTAGAACAAATGTTAAGACGCAAGGAAAGTGATAAACAAGGAATTTTCGCCTCTGCATAAATAAACTATTAGCCTAAACAAAATCAGAACCGGATAAAAGGATTGTGCACCCACCACATTTGATGACACAGTTCCGACTCCAGGGGAATTCCGAAAATAGATAACTAATAGCGGTTACCACCAGTTCCAGCCAAAATAAGAGCGTTTCTAGGCTATATCTCCACCAGAAATGCAGAAAGCTAACTCACATAAGTATAACGTATAACTAATAAGTATAACGTAGTGAAAAACTGTTTCCCGAACTAGACACTTGATTTGATTTAAAACATCACAGTCGTTCAAGCTTCTATGTGAGCACCGAAGCCTAGAAGGAACGAAGGTGAGAGCCTTTAACCGACGAAAAGTCTGACTGCATGGTTGCAGTTTTTGACGTAAAAACCACGGACAACAGACAGAGTGGTCCAACTTGCAGGGAATTCATCGCACATCCAAACACCTAACCTGGGGGTCACTGGGTAAAAACCACGGACAACAGACAGAGTGATCCAACTTGCAGGGAATTCATCGCACGTCCAAACACCTAACCTGGAGGGTCACGGGACTGTGTTAGTCTGACCTCCAATCGTCAACCGACCAGCTACGACAGAATGCGAGTATCAGAGACAACCTCTAACATGGCTCATTTGGATAACGGAGGTATAAAGGTTGCCACACCATGGTAAGGCGTGGCCTTTTCTTGAAGGCCAAATACAATACTATTTGTCTGACACCATTTCATAAGTTCAAAGTAGCCTGGATGCGCCGTATTACTTGTCGCCTCAGGCAATCCACATGAAACACAAGAAACAAGCTATAATCAAAGCGTTCTAATCCAGAGAGCATACCAAGACAAAGTAGTATATGACATATATTCCCATAGACATTCTTTCCTTCCCAACTCCTCGAAAAATTGGAGGATGTGACGTCTATACACAAAATACCATTGTTCGGTGGAATAACGACTAATTAAAGTTGTAAAAAGTTAAACGTGATGCTATAAGTTTTTCGCGACCATTTTTCGGATTTGTGTGTGGTGCACACCTTGGGAACCGGTTACATCGAAACCTTGGCAACTGGATATATTGGATGCGCCACTATGGGAATCATGTATGTCGAACATGCAGAATAGAATAGTCATTTTAAATTCGTTTCCAATCTGTACAATGTAATCAATGCATTACCTAGAATTGTTTGAAATGTACAAAAAGGAAACCGCGCCATCCTCAACAAAATTTCAACAAGTCCTATATTTGCTGCTGCGTTAACACAGCCGGAATAACTGACTGAAACTATCTCGACTATTCACGGAGGCAGTAGAGGGAAGCGCTGATCACGTGGAAGCACGTGACTGATCGAAGAATGTGCACCCACTAACACTTTGTTGGATGTCGGTGAAGATGAAACGCGGTGAACAGATTCAGTCTTTTGGTGAATAAAAGGATCCACATGCCGATGCGTACGTGGTTTTGAGGAGGAAAAATTTGTTTACTGAGAAAATTCGAATCGCACACATACTGCTGGAAGCAGTGAGTGAGTGAGCAATAACCGACTACTGGAATCACGGACCATTCCAACCAAAAAGTAAGCCAGGAAGAAAGCACCTTAGTTTTTAAATTATCCTAATGTGGTTGTAATATGAACCGATTTGTGTGCACAGTTCCACGTTGCAAGACGAGAGTTGCAAAGCGTCGCTTGTTGGAACGAACGGATCTCCAGAAGAAAAGCATCAATCTCTCACGCATTATCAATACCCAATAATAACCTTTTTTCGGTACGACAAAGGACGATACACTCTTTGATTTTCTTTGAATCTTCCACAGCCCAGAAATACCAAGGAAAAGTTAACCTAGGTGAACTATTAGCCCAGGAGTGGTTTAAAAACCATGGCCCAGTTCTACCTGCAGATCCATAAGGAACGGCCCAAGTTAACTTTGTTTGGAAGAGGTCATAGAGCCGGAAAGATATGCACAGTAACTCTTCAGTCGAGAAGGGTCTCACCGAATACAGAGCCACTACCCCACATTCCTTGGTAGCGCCCTACGATTCCGAAAGATAAGAGACCACCGGTGAAAAAACACATGACCTTTCCTCCCACTATTGCATAGACCTTCAAGTTGTGTTCATTTGAAAATTCACGAGAACTTACAAAAAGGATGCAAAAATGTCATACATACGGATCGACAGTAAGCGTATATGTGAATTTGATTTGTTCGACTCAGTCGCACAGCGGAATTGGACGCAAAACGATCAGAAGGCAAATCGTAGTGAACAGCAGTGGACGTTTTCCTACCTTGTGCCAAAGTCGTCAGTTGCAGTTCCAACTGTTTCTGCGAAACTTCCAGTTCGTGGATCGCCTTATCAAGCTTTCCTAAACTCGGCTCGAACAACGACAGGATTCCGCTGGTGAGTTCATCAACCACTGATGGTCCACTCGACGGCTTGGAAAAATCGGAGGTAGACTTGTGAGGATTATGACTAGCAGTTTCTGAGCTACTGGCTGGGTCTGCAATAGAAGCTTCAGCGTCTAGGTTACTGCAAGGAACAAAGTTCATATGAGGATGTGCGGACCACGTAAGTGTGGAATCATCAAGGGAGGCTGAAAAACAAGAGAAAAATGTGCGCAGAGTGTAATTGGATAAACAAACGAACAATTTCAATTACAAAATTATCCCTGCAAACATCACGACGCCAGCCGTCTAGTCTCCGAAGTCATGGCCCGTGCGCCACGAGATTCGTGTGGGGGGGGGCACTCACTAGAATCCGAAATAAACACATTTTTGGGGTTCTTCTGTAAACACTGCTGTAGTCACGAACGAAACATCAAACAGCGCCAGAATAAACGCTTATCCTACATTTGACCTAAAAATAAAAACGTGAACCGACAAGCGGTGATCGGTCTGAAGAGCGAAAGTCCACAAAATGTGGATAAGATGCTCCGGTCACCTTATTTCTTGCGCAACGGTAGATTTATACTTCCCTCTTCGTAGATCGAGCATAAGGCGTGAAAAAATCGCCCAACCTCCACGGTCCACGCTGCTGAGAACCATTGTGCAGCCAGTCATCGAAAGCATAAGAATAACACCCAGAATTATGAGGACGAGTTTCTTTTTAACTAATCACCATGATTGATAACTAATCTGGTGTGAACAGCCACTCACTACTAGAAGGATCCGACACCTCATCATCAGCTGCTAAAGCGCTAGCGCAGATCAATAACACACACGACTTAAATGATGAAGTGACCACCTACCCCGAACGAACTACAGGATTTGGAACTGTAGAAGCGATGTTGCGGAGCAGAAGTCATACGTACAGCACGCGGACACACAGTAAGACAATCTAGCCTTGAGAGATTCATGGATGCCGCAATTCAACCTAGCCGCCATAAGACATATGTCCCTTCTGATACAGCTGACTCGACGACAATGGGAAACAACTCACCCCGAGAAATGAAGCCAAATACTAAGATGTTACTTGGAGGCGGAAAAATTTCTCGGAGGGTCCACGAATTCCTTAGGGTGATGAGGTTTGGCGAAGACAAAATGTGTTTCACCAAAGGAGGGAAGCCTGCAACTATCAGGGATTCTTACGAATATGCAGCGGCAGAGGGTTGATAAACCGCTGCATGTTTGACAAATAAATGAAGCTTGTTGAATTGAACTCAGCCGTAACCAAGGTACCTTTAGAACACTGTCAGTAACTAAAAAGTAGATAAGAATCATGATTTCACGTAAAACTTCCATTTGAAAAGTCGTCACTCGAGGAGCCAGTCAATATGTGACCCGTTATATGATGAAAAGTCGTCACTCGAGGAGCCAGTCAATATGTGACCACGTTATATGATTTCCCTCAATGAAACTGAGTGTTGTTATGTTCTGTCTGAAAGAGAGCTAACTAGAGAGCTGATCGCTGATCGTGGTCAAAGGGTAGGAAGGTTGTGGGTTCGAGATAAATCCCAAAAAGGATGGAACAGCTGCTCAATAATTCTAGGTTTTTTAACATACGCTGGCTGCACTGAAAGGACGAAATCTCTATTGAGTAAATACCTGAAACTGTTCACACCAACAATGAAACACAGTCACTAACAAATGTGAATAAAGAACGAATAACAGAGTTAACTGTACGAACAGATGACGTTAGAGGCAAAATAAACTGTTGCTCAAGTTCCATATTTATTTTCGAAACTTTGGGAAAAAGGGGGCGAGGGCAAAATAAACACATGAAAGCGAGACACTGATGTAGCGATGCGAAACAACAATGTACCGATGGATCGATGGAGACAGAGGGTAGACGGGGACACAGCCAATAGGAATGGATGATTCCTGAATAGGGGTCATTCGTACCGAGGACAAATCTGGTATAGTTCAACCAGTGTAAAAAAATCAAAACCTGGAGTAAAAGACCGAATGAATGGAAACTTCTGGAAAGCAAGTATACAAATATCACATATGCAGGTCAGGGTAAGGATGTAATGTGCTGTACTGCAATTCATGGACTCTTCAATCAACGACATCGGTTAAAATTCGAAAAGCGGCTAAAATGAGTGAGGACAGTTACAAAACCGGCAGTATTTGGTGACGAGTAGTCGAATATGTACATGACCGATTTTCGTATGGAGAAAGGATGACCGTTCCGTGGAAGTTTACTTCCGAGCGTTGTTACCACGACCAGGTGCAGCAGATGGAAGGGATCGGACCGACGCATTGTTTCTTAGCGACCTAGGAGTAGGTAAGAAAAGAGATGGGATGTGAGAAATCCGAGCTGTTCCCGACATCTTGCATTGAAACATTAATATGATAATAAGTCTGCATTTCCAAGTTCTAGCGAGAGCGTGAGGCAATGCACATAAAAAATCGCACAGCTGTAGCACCCGTTCGGTGCCTAAATGCCATACCGCCCGAAGGTTGTACGAGGGCTGGGATACTGCCAGGCTGCCTAAACCTAGACAGGGGATGTCGAAAGTCAGAAGTCCAGTTCGAACCACGGACCTTTCGGTCGGTAAATTCGCGCACTAACCACTTGGACCAACTCGCACAAAACCCTTTAGAAGTAGGTCGTTTCGATAGGAAACGTGGCTTTTACACCAGCTCACTATAGCCGCTTTGTACGTTCGTCTGTCCGACAAGAGGGATGTGTTCTGATTAAAAGTTGTACAAACGGTCACCAGAATCTCGTGCTTAACAGTGGAGTTCGCCGCCCAAGTCAAACATTTTGCACTTCCAAGTACTACTTATTTGTGATAGTGACGAAGCCAGTTGGTCTACTGCAAAGCATCCAAGACAATAACTGTGGTAATGACAAGCACCAAATGTCACTATGCTGTCCTGATGGTACATATGCATTGGATGAGAGCGTGGGGACGGTCCTAGTACGATTAACACGTTGACGTGACAGCCTACTCACGAGGACACTTCCCAAAAGGCGTCATTTCGGAGACTAGTAGTGAGGAGGGATACTCGAAACAACCAAACATCATGTTATCTGGGCAGATGTATGAAGAGCCGACTACTGAAGTGCGCCTACTGGCCGGATTTTTGGGTTAATAAGAATCGAGTTCTTTTTTTAACTCGGCACTCCTCGCGCCATAAAGAAGATTCCACCGTGAACTTGTGATTGATTCTATGACTCTCATATAAACACGGCTGCAGAAATGTTGCTCTGTTTTGTGAGTGTCTTAAGCCACTCTACACTTTGATATATCACGCTATACGGAACAGTAAGATAAGGATTAGCATATACGTTTTGAAACCACAAAAGAGCTAGATAATGTTTCCAATAGGCCTCAAATGGAATGTTACTCGTACACGAGACTGCAAAACGGGCCCTCTTAACGAACGGTGCGCCTTCTTTTCTATGTGCGTGGACCATGAACGGACCAAGTATAAAGTGGCAATACCTAAATAAATCCAAACAACAGTGACTGCAGAGTGTTAACCAAAGCAAAGTGCTCATCCTGTAGAGCGATGCTTTCTCTTATTAACGGTGTTTTGGGTGGAATTTACAATGTAATGGTAATGTGAGATAGGGTCATTTCCAGTCAATATCCGCTGAAAAGCCGGAAACCATTTTACAGCTGTTTCATTCATTTTGGAAATTATTAGCAAGGCGCATCTCACGAAACTCCACGAAGTCTCGAGCCCGCAGCCTCCCGGCTAGTATTTCAAAACTCTCTGGATGATTCCAATAAGGATAAAGCAACTAAACATGCTTCTCGGCTTTTCAACACAGTTTGGCTTAATTTACTGGGGGCATTTTCCCAACGTCCTGGAAAACCAATTTTGACCAATTTTACGGAAGGAAATTCCCCTGTATAGAGTAAACACCTTGCGTATTTTCTCAATTCCGGCGAGATATTCAAATTCTGTTGCATATATCAGACAATTTTTTGACATACTTGTGGAGCCAAACAACGACCATGAATACATGAATGGTAGGAATGTCATGATTCAAAACGTACTCGTTTGATAGCTGTTCATCATTTCTAGTGTTAACTGCTCTTGTATTCTTCGGAATATCAAATCCGGTGCGCCCCCAGATTCAGCTACACACAGTTTACTTCCACAGACTGATCGATGTATGTGGTCGTGACCGGTAAATCAGCTATAATTAGGGTTACAGCAATTTCAAGCGGGCCAGATTCAACAAGTTTCTGTGGGCCACAGAGAGCAGAAGTTTTGGTGGTTACTTAGTACACAAGGAATATTTTAACTAGTATATATATGTATATATACATATATATGTATATATATGGAGTAACATTTATATGTTACTTAGTGCATACGGAATATGTCCTCATCAACCCAGGTGCTTAAAGAAATATTAAGCTTTTTTAAGAATTGAGCAGTACGCGGCAAGACAACGAAACCAGGAATGTGTCGTTCAACTGAAGTAAAATAACGGAATCACTATCGTTCCCTCGTACCGCTAACACGTTGCTGAATGTTAACCAAGCTCACTCGCACCCGGTACTATTCAAAAAGCTTACTACTATCACTTAAAGCCTACTACGTAATTCGTATAGCTGTAACACCCTTCCGATGTCTAGCTGCCATGCCACCCGAAGGAAGCATGAGGGCTGGGGTACTGCCAGGTTGACCAAGCCTAGACAGAGTTAGTCGAGAGGCAGAGGTCGGGTTCGAGCCGCGGTAAATTCGCGCTCCAACCACTTGAGCCTACTACGACCGAGATATGAACCATGACAGCTGTGATAAAAATCTGGTTAGCAGCAACCGCAACACGTAATGATAAGGTAGTATTTATGATGTGCTGTACAAGGGTCATCTATACAAGGGTGAAATATGGTTTAGAGTATAAACCACGCCATAGCGACCAGTCTCACTAGATTTTGCTGTTCACTGAGGCGTGGTCGTTCAGAGTGAGGTGTGAGCTGCGGTCAAAATTCCACTCACTTGTCAGGTCCTCGTGGGCTTGGCAGACTATTACTCCGATCAGTGGGAGGTGTTAGGACAGGAGAGGGTTGGACCAAATGGAGTCTGCTGGATAGGGGGCGTTGGGTGTTTTGGCGCTGCACTGCTTCATCGCGTAATCGCCGCAGCTGATCCATCAGTAGGTCGTTGATCATGTGAACCCATCGATCGCGCGCGGAGGCATCGGCAGAACAAAACACGTAGGTTTGGGCCCGATTGGCCGTCCAAACGGCAAACCGGCGTCGGTCTTGTCGTACACTAGGGGTGAGACCAATCTGGGCCAGCTACAATATGACAACACGCGGATAGAAGAAATAATTAGCGAAAATTTTGCCCTCTCACTAGAATGGAACTACATCGAGTTTTGCGAAATAGCAAGTGAAGATTTACTCTATTGTGAAGTTGGTTTTCGACAGCTCGATAGAAACCAGGCAACGAGCGAGTAAGCAAGGTAAGTGTCAAATATGAAACACAGTTTGGATGAATTCTTGCTGGGTGCGAAACCCGTGCGCTCCCCACAAGTAAGCGTTCAGTGTGCACGAACTGGATATGCCGCCAGAGAACGGACTTTCAAGTCACTTGTGTCCCTCAGGAAAGAGATCGATCGCGACTGATCCTCTCAAGGTTAATTTCATGACAATTTCCCCAGATAAGAGGTCATTACTCATGGATGCTTTGAATTGGTCTCCCTAGTGGGATCGCAGTAGATCCTTGGTTACAAAACCTATCACCAGCTAGAGATCAAACACAAACCATAGACGTAATGATCACCGGTTGTCTCCAAGATGACGAAACCTGAGTAAATACTGCTCGAGTTGAACGACATACAGCTTCAAGCAGCCAGGAGAACGAGTCATGAAATAAATACTGGATCCATGAAGGCTGCAAATTCGTACTTCGACTTTGGGGTTTAATCTTTCTGTTTGTTCTTTGTCAGACAGGATTTTTAGGATCGCACCTCACCTGCGACTTTACACCCAGGTAATAAAAAGTATCGATCGATCGTGAATAGGTGTGCAGTCAGGTGAGCAAAATCAGTGCAAAAAATTGAATCCTCTTATTGGGCGCTATTACGCAACACCTCAATGAACAAAGTGAAAGTGACCAGCAGCGAGCTCCCATGGGGCAAAACAAGAACTCACAATTCGTCATCCTGTTAGCACTCCTCTCTACTAACTCTGGTACTGTCTATTTGGCACTTCAATCATGCTTTACGTGTACGTGCATGACATAAAACCTGGAAGCATGTCGCGGCAAGTTGGTAGCGGAAAGATCACCCATCTCCGAGTCGAGAACAACCATCTGACTAGAGACAGTATTAAAGCGTGTATTTCCAATTTCCAGAGTGCAGTAACCATCCAACCGAACCGAAATCCAACGAGACGAACACACATGCATAATGAATCGTAAGATCGCAATGAAAAACGCGATAGACCAAACTCTCACCAGCAGTTCTCCACGAACTTCATAGACTGGACCAGAATCCACAGAACCCGAGGCACTCGATCCGGGCATACTATTACTGCTGCCGACCAGACCATGGGACTTGACCAAAGATACTATGTTTGAGGGGACAGTGGCCAAGGAGTGAAAACTTCCAGCACGAGTATCGGACGGCAAATGTGGGTCTAACACAGTCACAGTTCCCTGTCGAATCATTGGCACAACATGGGTTGTTGAGGCACGGAATTTAGTCAGGAGAATAGCATTGGTAAACAGGAATGCGTGACGTTGTTGGGTTGATCGAGAGTCGTCTCGCGCAATGGTGAAATCACCCCTAAGCAAAAGTGGTCCCAGTTCGGAAGGGCGTATCTGTAAGGGTATGTGTAATTAAAAAATATTGTATACGCTGATTAGAAAAGCAGAAATCTGACTAGCGTACAAAATGGGATTCCAGAGAAGTCATTTGAAACAGATAGTTGTAGAGAATAAATTAAGGTAAAGTGGCGGTATCCTATTTGCGACAGAATGAAAAATTTAAAGGGCGATTTTTTCGACTTACAGGAGCAACAGTAACTTTCAAAGTCTCAGGGGTGAGAGATCACTTTAGTAGTGGGCATCCGTGTCTTCTTAAAAAAAACTTTAGAACCCAGGTACGATCTAGAGGGTTCCGAACTCATCTAAAAGGAGCGCATACACCCAAAATTTATGAGGGAGGAGGCTTCAATCACCCTTAAGGTGGTCAAAACAGGATGATACCTGGTTGTATACATCAATATTCCAGTTGAGCACCGCTCAAGGATGCTCAGCATCTGTAAAGCACCGAACAACACCTCAGACATATAAGGTGCATCAAAAGATTTCCGAATCGGCGGTTGATCAGGTCAAAATAGGTTTAACCAAGCTTTACAAGCCGCCGGGTAGTGAACATTTAGGGATATTTGCTACCCTACTTTTGCAGTAGGTCGTATCTCTGACCGAGAGAAGCTGGGCGCAATAATTTCTAAAGAGAACGGAGCTGATAGTCCATTCACCGAATCAGGCGTGTGGAATGAGTACGTTAAAAAAACAAGTCAGCTGGCCTTCCTTAATAGAGGCTCCATAAGAACGCCACGAAACTCAATAGAATGTAGAAATCAGATCTTAACGAGCAACAGAAATCTGACATGAGGTAGAGTGCCATCGATGTCTTAAGGCATCCACCAATACAATCCGTTAGGATGGAAAACACAATACCCGGTAAAATGGGATGATCCCAGCCATCCGACATGGCATAAGTACGTCGTCCGAAAATCACCATGATCTCATCCTATGAGGCGTGACATCAAACAGTCGGCTACTTCATGCTGTACATGTTGACAGAATACGATGAGAGACAAATTCATATGAACTAAGCTGCGTTTTGCCCTGGTCCACGACACAGTAAAAATACCTTCATTTTAAGAAAGGCACTCACGCAGAATACTCTTTCAAACAAGAAACAGCTGTTTTTATTCACCCAAAAAATGCTTTTGATTCTATCAGCGGCAAGAATGTTCGGCAGCATACAGGCATCGCCTATGACCTAACAAATAAGTGTGGAATTCCTAACCAATAAACTCAGCCCGATTAAAAAGAGACAACACCTTCCGGATGGTCAACGCGGAACGCGACACGTATACGATTAACCACAGAAGTGGCTCAGTCACACGGCCAGTAGAGCTGCTTCACGAATAAGAACAACGTAACGTCGTTCTCAACATGGAAATATCCTTACCATGTTACCTCACGAACCAAACTTTAGCGACTGGGACCAAAGCACTTTTGGCACACGGTTCATACCTCAGTAATCTAAACGAACCCAACTTTCCCCAGTAATGGGATTACCAAACTGGTGACAGGATAGAGTCAAAAACCTGTCTCCCAGTTTGAATCCAGGTTGCAGCCAGTAGTTCGTGTTTCAATCGTGCCACTCTTGGCTGACACCCTTATAGTTCGTTAATGTGTGACGACTTTTACGAGAGTCCGTGACTCATATGCAGTTTTTACTCGAGAAAGCACATCAAACCTGGAGGGTGTATTCAACCCGATACGCAGCTATTCGGCAAGTTACGATGCGATCGTGGTCAGCCTCAGGATTACTACCATTCGGAGGTATCCGATCGGACAGAACTACACGAAAATCGTCCTATACGGAAAGCATGTGAGTAACCACCTAAGCTTAGTATCAAAAGTTTTGTAAATGGCCAACAGTTTGGTGTAACAGTAGAATGACACTGAATGGAATATAACATGAGCCGATTCATCATGGTCATACTTGGTCCTACACAAACCTGATTGACTACTACGTTTCTCATCTGTTGTCTTTTTAATTGCCAGCGGTACATTCCTGTGCACAAGGGTGAGCTGCAGGTCAACAAATACTCACGACAGTGCTAAACAGCACGCGTCAGTATGTTAATGTTGACCGCACGAGAATAGCTAATGAGTCAGATATCCAAAAACGCGAGTGATAATTGATTTTTCTGGTACGCCACCAAATCACCAAAAGGCCGGTCGACGGAATAATGTCATTCACCGTATTGAGTTGGGATGTAAAGGGACCTGAACAGTGGGAGATTAGCTTCCAGAGATCATAATTTTACAAGCGAGAAATTTCACATTGGAAACAAGCTGAGGTTGGCAAGTTAGCCTATCATGAAACAACACTCCGATACCGACTTTTGGAAAAATGCCGCTGGGGTGCAGATTTCACTGACAGCCAATGGGTCGCGACGGTCCCCAAAAAAATGTCAAAAAACTATTGAGTGAATAATGTTCAAAGTCAAATTTGAGACGATATAGTAGATATACCTCTACCCAACATTACAACGATTCATCGACCAATCGAGAGTCGGGTGCCAGTTTAATCGACCAATCCTAATGAACGACCACCATTAGGACAAGGTGCGAACGAATCAATGGAACAGCAGTTCTAGACTGATCACGTGAGCAATACCCGCGACTTGTCGGACGATCGTATTGTTTTAAGCTAGCAATTCATCTAGGTAGCCAACAAAACAAGCTTAATGAGTGCGTGAAACTTGTAACTGGTTTATTCCAGTTTACACTATCCCACAAGGGTCAATTATTTCTAACCGAATTCACAGATGGGACAACATTCGAAAGAAGATTCAGTGAATGCGTTTTGATTCTGCTGCTAGCCGGTTAAACTTACCGACAGTCCACGAAGTCTCATGGTGAGATTTACTGCCTCGCACATATCCAGCATCGCTTTGTGAGCAGCTGTGAGATCTTGGCTGAAAACAAAAGGTATCCCTTGATTAGCGAGTAAAACCAGTTGGCCGCCTGTTACAACACAGAAAGCTTCGTCCGGGTCTGATATAGATTCAACTCAAACTTAGCTCGGCGATAAAAGATGCATCAACCGATGATTATGTATGGATCATAATATTCATTAAATGATGGTTTGAAATCAATGAGTAAATCCATCTGAACAAAAAAACGGCGGTCAAGTCAACTGCTAACGGAATGTGTGACTCTGCCAGATCGGATAAGACTTATCCTCGTTTTCTATAGAGGAAAATGTTGGTAGCTCAGGTAGCGTAGATGGTCGTTGGCTTGTTTGCTGAGCTGGGCACATCCACTAACCCATCGCTACGCACCGCTACGCTCCCCAATAACGCACTGATGTCACCTCGATTGGTGATGAAACGTTTGCAATCAAATTGCCCACCTCAGTGAACAAGTCAACGGCCACTTATCCTCGTCATTCATCTGAACTGAATAATCACGGATTGGAAACACTGTAGGACAACTGTTATTTCAAAAAAACATACTTGATCGTTACAAACACACCGGAAAGAGCAGTTTTGGTGGTCATTTTAGGTGAGTGATCTCTACAGAGGTAAGACTAGCGCATATGAGCAACCAGGGCCCCGAGAGCTATTTTTATGCGAGATTGTGTGCAGATGATGGCTGTAGTCGCAGCTTTGAACGGAGGGTGAGAACAAAACAGCACTAAATACTACCGCTGAGAGCATAGTGTTCGGTATAAACCGCGTACTTAGATGCAGCGGTTCCGGTTGTCACTCGTCTTTACTGACCATCAACAGGATCATTGGGAATGAAGGCGGATTTCAGACTTTACCCGTTTGGAGAGGACCTTTTTAGTGATCAGCGGATAGAAGCATGCAAACTTTTTGTTGGTCTGCCTTGGTTTGCTGTAATCCAGACAGCATTAATGGGTGTTTTTTCGGTTGAAAGTGAACAAGTCACTAGAAAAATCAGAACGACAGGACTTCGAAAGGCAGGTGCACGTCGATTGCGAGAATCAGATGTTCATTGCATAATTGCTCGCAGGTATCTGCCGGCATGGCGCTGTCAAGTGGTCAGTGGCTCTATTAACTTTGTACTTTTTTCAGACCAAAATACCTATCATAAAATGCACCAAACGTTGCTATATACTGCGGAGACACTAACGACGTACACGGTTCATGGTCGTCAGACCGATCTGAGCTATGCTTTTCGACGCCCCTAAAAGCGTATTTTGTTCTACAACTTTCCCTCACAGCAGCTAAGACTATTATGCTTAATCGCCAAGTAAATACGCAAATGAGAGAGATACAATACATGCATCTTGGCTAAAAAGTGGATCCCACAAAAAATTTAGAATCAGACATTATCCTTGAAGAAGAGACAGTTATCCTCCCTCTTGTGGCAGTTTTTTCTACTAATCTGCATTCTGGAAGAATGCAGCGGAGTTACTTGGAGGTCTTTTGTTTAGGAGCTGGAGGCGTCAACCAGACGGTAAGCTCAGAGTCCTCAACCCTATCTACAGAAGGAAACTTCACGCACATCGCGAGACTATTACAGCAAACTCGTGATTCACCTATGGTGGTGACGGGCAAAAATGACAATAAAACCAGACAAGAACACTTCTGCTTCATTGCCATGTGGAAAAATGGATAACTACGTACCGGTCGGACTCTGTTAAGGCCAGACGCAATAAGTGGCTGAGCAGTAGGTGGTATCGCTGAATCCGTTGAACAGGTGTGACAAGGCGTGAACTCAGTTGTAATACTGGCCTAGCAACTGACTCATTCGGTGCTGTGGGCACTGCTGCTGCGTTTGTTGAGGCGGATTCCCGGCGACCAATCTCCTCGGAACAAGCATTCATCCAGGAACTGTAGACACGATCGCGTTCGAGCTGAACAGCAATCTGGACTGCGTTTGACTGCGATGAACAGTAGACTGAATATAGATCTACAAGTTGTGGAATCTGGCGAAAAACAAAGAGTAACAAACGGAGTAGTATGGTCCGTTGCTAGGGTGAGGTGAAATGGCCAACTGATTTCCAAAAACTGGGTGTCCGTTTAAGCCTAAAAATATTTAATCGAAAAGTGATGTGCAAACAGGACATTCAATATTCACCCATCTGTGGCTAAAGTAGGCCACACTGTTCTGCCGTCCAAATAGACGGTAAAAAACGACACTTGAAGTTCATCAACCGAAAGAACTCCTTTAATCGCGGTCCAAATGAACATCGTTTAGATGCGTCAGCCTGCAATATGTCGCTCTTAGTGGTTTCCGATCGACGAAAAAATACCGTGACGAGTTGCATTGGGTGATGAAGAGTCAAACAGGCTTTTGATATACATGTTGAAATGCATGTTTAAACAAACATGCTGTACGATAGCGTCAATGTGAGGCACGAAAATGGTAAGCTTTAACTACTGACCCACGGCTATTCCATTGTCCACTGGAGTGTAAACGTTTTCGAATTATTTGTGGTCAGGTCCGTTAACCATCAGAGGTTAAACAGCCGACGATCAGTTCCG
>NW_008751731.1:1317904-1338115 GCF_000715545.1 Opisthorchis viverrini | reverse complement strand
TACTGCGCTGCGAAGACTTTCAAACAATGAAGTTTATGTGAATAGCTTAAGAAAAGTAGTGAGTTTAGGTAGGCCACCACATAACTACTGACTAGACTCAAATTGGTCACACTTTAAGTACACAACGATTGCAAGCTATGGTTGTACATGGTTATTGGTTATATATAGAAACCTGACAACCCACAAGGCTTCAACGAAAGATAGTCGTGAGTTCAAGGAATCTCAGCATGTACAACAACCATGACTGTAACAACAACATTATCTCCAAAACTCGAAACAAGTCATGCCCGTCGGAATCGACAGAAACCACAGCAACATACAGGTCTTAAACGGGAAAAAATGCCCGAATAAATAGTAGAGAGGAAGGAAGACGGTGCGAGGAGGGATTATGTCCATAGGTACACCGATTGAGAACAAAGCACCCGCATCTGCGTACTATACAGAGAAAAGATGTCATCAGCGTCAGTTGCGAACATTAGAGCATACGCCTGACACAATCGGGATAGGAGGTAACAGGATACTAGCTACATACTGCAGGGTTTCCAGAAACGTATACGGAGAATCACGAGCGTCCGAGCAAGGAAGGCGCGAAGAAACAACAGCAATCAGCTTGATTGCAGCCACTTGCATTTCGCGTTGTCGTAGTATGACCCCTGTGAACTGATACCGGGGACCCATCGGAATGGGTAAGCTTCGTATTCATCTACTCAAATTCGACCGTTGATGGTGCTGTCCGAAGAGTAGGCTAAGCTACCATGAGTGGAGCGCATCAATGTAAACAATTGCTTAAAAGGTCTAAGGACGACCCATTGCAACAGTTATAGCGACACAAAGCTTAGTTGGTCAGTAAAGAGGATGTCGGTGACTCGATAGTCGTGAGATTATTTCCAATGCTGAACAGCATAGTTACAAAATGTTTGCTCACAAAATGGGATGAACTAAGTACTGCAGTGTGACGAAGAAGTGACTTGCTCACTCAGACTGAGGTTCGATCACGAGTAAGCAGTCCTGTTGGCTAGTTCAATCAACCAATGATTAAATCCATTAAATCTGACAGCTTCAACAGCACTAGACCAAAGAAACGCAGTAGAAGGGATGGCATGTGAGTTCTCCACTGCTCGTATTTCCCTCACAGTAAGATTTCACCTCGCATATAAGACATCGACCCTTTTGACCACGACATTTCCTCTCCGTGTATCGAGTTTCATCCAAATCGGTTCAATGATTTGGCTGCTGTCATCTTACCTAGCATATCCAACCCTGAGTCGTACAAATCACAATTTCAACCTGAGCTGTTGGCTGCATCTGCCGTGAAAACACTACATGAATCTACCACGGGTGCACTGGCTTCTCCCAGTGATGATTTCAGCAAAAACCCGATACTGTCCCCGACCTTCACCCTAGAAACATTAACATGGACGGACCGAAAATACGCGACTGTTTGCTAAGCTCGTTCACTGCAGGGTGAACAGACTTTTGAACAAATGAACCCACCCAAACGGTGATAAGATGAGCGAAGCGGGCTGATGTATCGTCACATCATATAGAAACTGGGAGCAGCTGGAATGCTTCGGTTTAAAGCAATTCGACAGCGAGTTGTGGCTTGTGTAAATCCGGTACCACGATCAAAGACTTGGTTTGGAATCCGTCGAGCAGTGAAGTCGTCCACAATATGCACTTGGTTGGGAGTAGATGGGTCTACATTTTTCAACCACTCACGAGTCCGTATTATGCCACATCTCTCTGTGAAATTCCTGAAGGGCAAGAACTTTTGCCACAGGATCTTTAGCGAAATCATGCGTTGAGAACACCTTAGTCCATTGAAGAGGCACAATCGTTTTGACCAACAAGAAATTTGTTCAAAACGTAGATTTGCCGGCTAGTGGTTCCACCCCCCGCCCCACACACACACTCGGAGTTTCGTGAGATGCGCACTGAATGAAACATCTGTACAGTTTTTCTCGCCTTTTCAGAATAGATTAGCTTCATTTCCAGGATGAAATATCAGTTGAAAACTGCTCAGTCTGAATTTTAACATAAAATTCATTCGTTGCGAAATGAGTGATAAACTTTTAGGCTTTTCCGGTCCTCAGATAACCGCGCAAACTAAAAAAGAGCAAATGTTACACACCTAAGAGCAAGACCCGGCAACACAAACCGAAAAGGCACTAAACATCTTGTCGCCTGTAGAGCACGTGTTCTGCACAGGACACCAGACCTCATTTAGCAACACTACTTATAATTGAATGAATTTCCACTGAATAAACTGCATATGACATGCCCACACTCACCATCTGAACCGACCACTGCTTCAGTTTCGAAACGTTTCCATTACAATTCTCCAAAGCTGGCAATAAGCAACTAAAATGAAAAGATAAAAGGGGGGTTGTACAAAAGAACACTGCGAGCAATAACGGAATCACAATGGTTACAACCCAACCAGGCAAAAGACAACCGCACGCTACACACAGCGGCATGTAAAAGCAAAACACCCAACCCCAAAACATCCCGAAATTCAACCAAAGAATCGTAGCAAAATCGCGTGTCATTTAGTTCAGTGATACTCATCCAGATTCATAAAATTCCACTGACAAAGCTGTCAGGAAGAAAGATAGAACAGTATAACGGAAAATGATTTGCATTTGAATTCAAAGTCGGTCGTATCCATAATGAAGCAGTTGCTCTCAATAAAGTAAGTGTACTGACAAGATACACCTTGGTTAGACGTGTCTGGGGTCAAGACACAGAAAATCTACACAGAAAAGGTCAAATAGATAGGATACAGATCGATATCCGATGGATAAATTCATATGATTGGTGAAGAATCTGAACTTGATTGTGATAAGCGCTTTGAAAGGGGTAATTCTATTATCGTTTACATATATTTAACTTGGAAAACATCAAACCCGCATAGTGCCTTGTGGGATCAGAATCTAGTTACACGTCTGTCTGCACAGTAGTGTGAGACATAGCAGCCTAACGAAATAAATCAGTTGTTGGCAAGGGCACTTAAGGAAGCAATGTCAGATCATAAATAGAAGGAAAATATTCGGCTGTCGTTCCGCGCCAGGGTAGAACTTGTACGCCACCTGAAGGATCATCATCATCGACAACATAACATCACTGTTTGACATTCATGCTTCACTGCCGAACGGCACGTCGGCCAAGTAAGACAGCTTACAGCAAAAGAACACAAAGGGTTGGTTTGAGCCGTAGAATGCTCTCAACAGCAGCTCGCACCCAAATCGTGGATTCGCTTCGAATGCGACATCAGCTAGTTAGTCCAACTTTTCGGTGCTGAAGGACTGACGGTCAGCATGGGAACATCGATTGCGTAATATGGAGGTACGTCGAAAGCTTTGTGAGAAGTAAGTGGCTGAGGATAACCGGACCGACTACAGTCTGTGTGTCGGTCGACAGATTGTCTCATTCGCTTCGCGCAATTGTTTGAAAGTTCAGGACTAGGTATCGAGTAAATAGAGCCCCTAAGCGCATAGTGGAGTCCATTGCTGATCATCTGCGTGTAGAGTCTATGAGGTACATCAGCGTGTAATGGCACTTGTAGAAATCACTGTGACACACTCGATGTTACGCTCCTGAACTCTAGAAGACTCAGCGGTTAAAGCATAAAATTAATGGCCGGATACTTTGTGGTTTGAGCCCAACATCAGCAACTCGACTGCTCCCGTCTCTCACACCCCGTGCATCCTTCGGGAACCTGAAGGATACAACTACTGAACGACTGTGATTATTATTATTATTCCTGAGGTAAAGATGTCGTACGTATGTGAAGGCCTAATCAACTGAGTGGAAACCCAACGTCGCTACTTATTAAGTAGCCATACCCTGTGTATGACCATTTCACGTTGATCCTCCCGGTGAATGAAACCATGGCATCCGTAACGAACACACCCTCTAAATCGTTGCAGACTGGTGACCCGAACATCCCTCAATCCATACAATTAGTGCGAACTTGATGCAGTAATCTCAAAGGAAGTTAATAAAGTACACAAGCTAAAAGGTATTCACAAAGATTTAGCATTCCTTAAGCTGCACGGATTGAAAAGATCAACTATAACAGATAGTTACGGTAAGTAGCCGGATTTCGTATAGTTCCATCATCCAAATTTAGCATTTGATTCAACAAGGAGTTTAGTAAAAATTACTGGACGAAATACTTTATCTCTCCTACTCTCCGCATACAGACTCCCTTTTTGGTGTGAAAGTAGGAACTGCGAGCTGTTCATTCCACCTCCCTACCATAAAGCCAACAAAACACCCTCACGTACTCGCGATGAAAGTAGAGTAAATCAGGCCAATTCGAAAGCAGCCAGTTCTGACTCTCGGTCATGAACGGAGGAGCGACACCCTTGTCCGGCTCAGCCGAATGTTGAGTGGACGGAGAACTCGGACAAGGGCCCAACCAGACAACCTAGATGAAATGGGGAGAGAGCGAAGACGCTGAGTGGATGAAATGATCAACGGAAATATGAAAAATATTTGGTCACGCTTGTCTATAGCTTAAACTTCGTGCCCTGAATAGAGAATGTCCGCATGAAAAGAAATGGAACTTAATTCGAAACGGTCAGTAAATAATTACCACACCTGCTGAACAAAACAAGAACAAACCAAGCTAAGCCCTGCAGACGGGAGTGATGACACCAATGAAAAGACTTCCGTGCGACCAGTACCAGCTCGGTGACGGATAGAAGACTACCGGCAGAGTAAAGTAGACGCTTTGTGAGGTAGACCTTTCCATTGTCTAAAAACCACCTAAAGCAGTATGCATTGTTACAGGTAGAAGAAGATGAGTCATCCCATATAGGGAAGATGAAAAGGCAGGGTTGGAAAAGGCCAGGAAACCACATTCCTAGGGGTTGTATATCACTACAACAAAAGCGACACAGGTGTGTGTGGTTTAGTCTTGTTCGGTAGCCATCAAAACCCCCTCTGCTGTCTGTATGATCTAAGCATACGAATGGGCCCCACAGGAACATAATCGTAATTCAAATACTATGACGTGTTTTGGCGCTAAATTCGGTCCATCATTCGTGGAAAAACGTTCCGCATAAAAAAAACATTACCTTGCTCAGTATGTGCACCCAGTCCGGTTTGCCCGTATTCGTTAAAGATAAACTCACCAAGACCCTTACAAAGGATATACTCAGATAGCTCTCGGAGATGCACCGACTGCCCAGACATAAGATCAAATCGATTGCCGTCAACAGCAGGAGTCAGTAACACTACTGTGAGAAAGCCGGTACATAACTGTCAATTGTCGGTTAATTTTGTCGAAGCCCAATGATGGAAAGAACAGAGCGAGGAAAGAAAAGGAACCTTAGTGCTAACCAGCTTCAAACATACAAGGCGAATACAATTCCAACAGCCGCCCACATGATTTGGATGGAGACGGACAGCACAAAAACCACTGACATCCGTTAATAGCCGTACTTTGCAACGCCTCCAGCGAAACGTTGGGTGGGGCGGGGGTCAATGACATTACAACCCAAACGAACAGAAATCACACAGCCTCAGGGAAGCATGCAAGCCGTGATGGTGACAGGTTGTTCAGAATACTTCACATATCACGAAACGACACCAACAGCGAAGATAATCCTTTCGTCTCCAAGCTCACATTACCAGTAAACATCACGTTGGTTACAGTAAATAATCAATACTCAAAGGTCATGATTAATAAAACCGGTGCGAGCAAGGCGTGAAATGAATAAGTGCTAGTCCGGCCTCTCCAAAATCAACGTCCATTTCTAACCCAAAGTGTTATGTGCAGAAACGGTTTGCGCAGAGATAGAGAGATGAATGGCCAGACAGTTAGTTATCAGCCCCATATTACTATCCAAATTTACGGCAATTACAACAACCGTTACTATGTTTTGTCGATCTTAGCCAGCTGGATGTTCATTCACAGTCAGTTCTAAAAATACTCAAGATAGCCGATGAAATATCATATAGTGTTACCAAGTTTATCAGGCCGAAATGGAAGCCATCAAACTCTACTCCCGGACCAAAAAATAAGTGCCGCTTGCAAAAGATAGAGAGTGACCAAGACTGCTTTCCGGCTTTCCACTAAACTCTCCAAACCGCCTCACAGTACCAACAAACATTAGTGGTGTTAATATCCATTCGGAGTTCCCGTCAAAGTCAAGCCTCCAAAACAGAATTCCAGATTCTTGAGCCGAAACGTGAATAGTTCACAAAAGGATCTTCAGAACTGTCCGCGCTGCTCAGGTGCGTGTTAAGTGATTAACGTTAATATGGTCATAGCCCGATCAGAAGGGCAGCCAGGGGAGCAACAGAATGGCAAAGAGACCGCTCGACAAAGCTGGTGGCCTGGTTGAATGAGACGTCCAGAAGAAAAAAAGAAATCGCAATCTACTTCAACATCGAAAGAAGTTGACAAAAACTGCTTTACTGCGCATAACGTTGGGTAAACACAGTGGCGTGTATGTGCCACATACACAGTAACGGGTTTCAAAGCGCCCGACTAATGTGACAGATCCAGGGTAGGGTGACCGTTTTGTTAAAGACCTTGCATATGTAAGACGCACCACATTCAACGCAACACCAGCGATGTTATCCTAATCAAGGCTCAGATGGTGTTTGCAAAGCGTGCGTCACGTGACGCGTCGATCGGTAGTAGGCTATGCTAAGCGACATAGCCTAAAGGAATTTCGGTAGGCATCATCATCCTTTATAGAAAAACATCGGCTGTAAATATTGGCGCTTGACTGCCGTACAGACATGGGGAGAGGAAAAGACAACAAGTCGGGACTTACTGCGGAAAAGTTTCATGCAATTGTGGAGAGGGATCAAGAACACACCACCAAAAAGCATTCAAGCAAGCATACCTGGGAATTACGTCGAAGTACGAAACGGCCAGCGACATTGATTCTCCATACTTTGTGAACCTCACCAGCGTAAGTCCAGTGCATAGGGCTGATGAACATTAACTAATTAGTTTGGTTAAGAAGTGACAACAACCTCTCAGTGTCCCCCAGCGTCTCCATCCACATGCAATAACCATTACGTGGGCGAAAGCGAGGAAGACGCAAACAGTCCACAGAACGCAGTTTGGCTGTAGCCATTTTCGCTTGGAATCCGGAGTTTTATTTCTACGTCTTTTTCTCTTAAACATACACACAAATTATGAGGTGGTCAACAGCAGATTTGAATGTGATTCCAACGCACGTCGTCAACTGTTCACCCGAGCGTCCGGGTGTGATTTGAACCCTACAAACATCTCTCCGAAAAAGGACTTGAGAATGACATTTTGTTTGGGCGACGGGCTGTCCGGCACCCCGCAAAAAACTGATCCACGGTGTAATACAGGCTGAGTATCGAATCCCGGTAGTCAGTCTCCTTTTACCAGACATCCCACTATAGGATGACGATGACCACGTGAAAGTCAAATGACATTTGTAAACATCGACTACTCGACACATTATTCTATTCTACGAGCACAAAATCGGGGCAGCCCTGAAGTGATTATAAAAAGACGATGAAACACTGGACCAGTCTAGTGGACGCACTGAATGTGCTTAGTACTTGATAGTTCTAAATGATACGCTGGAAAAAATTATCGGGACCATCCTCAGGATATTCAGTGGAAGGTTCTGTAATCATAAAGTCTAGGCAGAGAAGGGGGTTTCATCAGAGGAGTGATTCGTGTAGAATCGGCAAAGGATGAGGTTCCCAAAAGACAGCTGTCCACTCTAAAGTCAAACGCATTAAAGGAGGACTGTTTGCTTCAAGTGCATCGTGAAGAGTAGTCTGTTAAATCGAAGTGAAAGTTATGAGAGAAGAGGTGTTTATTACAAGAAGACGAAAGATGATGAGACTTGGAAGGCAAAACCTTCAAGAGATCCAGTTATAACGCATCGATGTCATCAACCTCTTACTTTGTTGTGATAGGACAGGGCATAGGATGTAACTCACATCATAGACGTGTTGAAGGAAATTCACATAACTCCGTTCGGTATCTACGAGTTCTTCCCAAGCCATCCGAAAACGTCGGGCGGGACTGGCCAAGATACTTTCCGATTCTGAACATGGTGTTGCAAAATCCGTCCTGACCAACAGTGCTTGATCCTCCACGCGCTCGGTGAGCGAATGAGTGGGTGAGACTGGAGTAGAACCGACCAACTGCAACAGGTAACCAAAAAAGCTAACATGTAAACAGGGAATTGATTACGTGTGCAGTGAACGGTATTCTCTATCAAAAAAAGATGGTCCAATCTCCCAGCGGTACTTGTTTGGTTTAAACATGTTGCAGTGAAACTAGTAAACTAGTCACTCCACCTACAACAACTGCAACTATACATGTGAGTAAGAAGATATAGGCTGCTCCTACTTCCAAGGTACAGGCACCTCTGTAATAGGTCCCAATTTACTTGGCCCATACTAGGTAAGGTATGTTCTGTCATTTGGTAATGTGAGGGCGGATTCCTTTTCAGGTAGATGGTGGTGTGTGTGTGTGTGTTATAGTAGCTAAAAAATGCCTCAAAGTGCTCTGTATGGGTATTCAAAATAAAATACAACAACTTCGGTACCTCCAATGACTGACATAAACACAACTGAACATACAACAGAATAGAAAAATGACGATGCGAAAAAACCGTACCGACAGTGTGTCCAACTTTTTGTCGTCTACGCTGGACATACGTCCAGGTAATGAGGCCGAACTGGAATGTTGTCGCGGAAAACTTGTACGAGAAATGTGCTGGCGAAGCGTCGCAGTTGCAGTCTGGCATAAGGAGCGCACCACCTCCATTTCCAACAATAATTTCTCCAGCTGTTTCTGTTACGGACGAAACAAACGGTGCGGAATAATCAGCAGAAAAAGGCTTAGATTACTTATGAATATCTAAAGCATGAGTGATTAGTAATATCTTCAGGGTAATCTGATCCATAACAGATAAGTATAAGTTGTTTACCAATTAATCCAAAAGTGTAGGAGATTACTGGATTTCCGAAATTTCAGTTCAAAGCCTCCTCAACTTAAGGAGGCTTTTTGATAGAATAAACGGTTAAAGCTCAGAAACATCTATGGTGCCAGGTTTTCTTAACTTTAGTAGGAACAACATTAACGCCCATAGATGAGCCGTTGCTCATTCCCGAAAGGGCGATTCCGCTCGAAATAATCAAGGAATTTTGCTGAAACTTCCACAGTATATGCAATGTGCACGTATGCCGTACACGCTTGTACTGGATGAATCGTCAGAAGGACTTTAATTTCACTCCTAAACATGATCCACCTTAATATTGGGCTGTCATCTGGTATAAAAACTGCGATCATTTAGTTAGCTGACTAGCTGAAGAAATTTGGGCTTGACTGTACTTTATAAGTTCTTTTGTCCCGTAATAATCCTATCGGGCTCCAAGTTTACGGCACATTATCTATGAATTACAATCCAAAGCTCAGTGTCCGTGTACTTCATCATTTCACTCTGCGAGCTTAATAAAATCCACTTAGCAATTAGTTTTGCGGAGATATTCTGTCTTCAACGAGTTGCGTGAAACTTGCAGATGTGAAGCTTCAATAATCGGTCGACACACGAAAACGCTTTCCCACTCAGTCACAATCGGCTTTTTCTGGACAAACACGTCACGTTACGCATGTGGGCCTCCCAAAAAGAAATCGGGGTCCCGAATGTATGTGTGTCCCAGGGAAACGTGCTCAAGAGTGTCTCGAAAAGTTGATTGAGAAAATAACTCAAAAGGCTTACACGAAGCTCTGGGTTCATCACGGTTGCAAAGCGCGTTCGAAACTGCTTAGGGCTGGTGAGCAACTTCAAGGTCTCCTCACCAGAGTTCAGGTGGTGTGCCAGTTCGTCCAATTGCTTACGACATTGCGTCAAGTCCCAGTCGATGAGCTTTTCACTGGGAGTAATCGACTCACTGAGGGAACGACCATCCCGTATCCATTCACGAGCCTAAAAAATAAGTACGGGAGAAACAGAGTGACCCAAAGCTGAGCAAAATCGCCGAGAATGCTGACCTTTCGTAAACGAAACGGAAATAATGGTGATAATAATAACCGTTCAGCTGCAACACCCTTTCGGTGCCTGGTATCCATGACACCCGAAGGAAGCAGGAAGGATGAGATATTGTCAGTGGGACAAAGCCTAGACAAGAGTAGCCTAGATGCTCGGGTTAGATTCGAACTACAGACCTTCAGGTCAGAAATTCCGAGCCTAAACCAGTGAGCTATTTCGAGCTCGTAAACAAAGCGTAGCACCCCAAAACTCGCAATGTGTTGGGACGGTTGCTCACATGGACTCTATTACCGAGATTCGTTAGGTAGTTGAGACGCAGTAACGTTTCAACCGTATGCTCGATCAGCTTTAGGATGAACATGCACCAGGAAGAGTAGTCTAAGCGTAGTGGTAATCTGGAGGAGGAAAGATGCTGTCACCTGAGAATTCGGATAGATGCTCAGAGGTGATTCCCAGCCGGTACAAAGTCTGGAGACCGTTGTACGCGTCGAATAGGGCATTGATGATGGTGAATTTCATTGTCAACCAAATCACGTTCTAGCCAATTTACCGGTATCTGCCACGCCCAACGATTAGAAGTAACAGATGTCTTCCAATTGAGTGGCTTACAAGTGAAACCCATTCGCGAGTAGTCGCGTTAACGGTGGTCATGCTGAGTTCCACATGTTGGATATATGGGATCTATGTGGACTTCAGAACAAGGTGTACCTATGCCTGAGTGTTGGCAACAGAGCAAAATGTTGGTTGCTCGGGTGCATTGCATCATCATCATCATCATCATCGACAGCATGACATCAGTGTTCAACGCCGATGCTTCACTGCCGTACAACCATGATTTATTTGAAAGCCTTATTATTGTAAAGAAAAGGGTAAAGGTGGACGGGGAAGGGACTTAGTGCTAGCTTACCACAATCATTCCGAGGTGCCTATACCTCCAGACATTCACTCAGGCAATCTGGATAGAAACTGACAACAAGAACACCACTGACATCGGTTGGCAGCCATATCTTGTAGTATCTCCAACCAGGCACAGTGAGGATCACGCGGGCCCCACCCTGGAAGGCGAATAGCACCGACAGCACCCAAGCGTTTCGTGATCTCCTTCATAATCCTCAGACAAGTCAGGGGTTGGCCACCTCTCCGTTTNACAAGTCAGGGGTTGGACACCTCTGCGTTTACGGTACTCTGAATTGGGTATGGAAAACAGCACTCACTTCGGCAAATGATGGTTCGGCATACGTAACACATGTCCCAACCAACGCAGCTTCTGGTGCTGGACACATTCTTCAAAGGAAGTACTCGTTACACAACCGAATACGCGCTCTCTAACTGCCTCGTTACGGATTCGCCGACCAAACCACACGAGCTATGGTTCTGAGACAACGATTGTCGAACACCTGAAGACGTCTTAATTCCGCTGCTCGAATGAGCCAAGTCTCACAGCCATACAACGGGTGCGCTGGATTACTGCAGAACAGGTGGCTGTTGATTTGCTTGTCGAGCTTGGCAGTTTTCTTGCAGACGTTTCGTCACCACTGGCGTGGACCCACCGAAACGTGCATTGCTGACGTTCCCACGATAGTTGACGAGACGTCTACAAGCTAATTACCAACTTCGGTGGATAGATCAACATCTATCTATCCGATCTACAACCAATATGTCTGTGTGTATCTCAGAACAATTGCTTCCAGTATCGTGCTGGTCACGGGATGAGACATAAGGAAACAGTAATCAGAACAAGGAAGCAATGTGGTCCACACTCACATTAGCAATTGTACTGAACAACTCGTACATCCGCCCGAACTTATCTAAAGTTTCCGGGATTTTTACGTTGACCAGTTCAAGCATCTGATCAAATAGGACAATCCAGTGGTCAGCGTTCGGGGGTAGAACCAGAGCAGGAAGGTCCGGATCGTCAGGCTCCTCAACAGCTTCTGTGGAACTCGCATTGCTTTCGTCATCACTGTCGCGATCTGAATCCAAGCTGAATCGCGTAAGGGACTCGATTCCACGCACGACTAAAATGCGGAAATGGGATAAAGCATGATGTAGGAAGATGAATACTCTTCAGTCAAACCACCGGCCTAACAACAAACCACTCTCTATGATCATGCACGACAATGACCACTTACACAATGCCACCAAAATTACCCAGTGTTTTCCAAGTCAGGGGGGAAGTACTGTACTACCGAAGAGCAAGTTCACCGTTACAATCTGATTAAAAAATGGAAAGTTGTTACGAGAAAAGGAAAGACACCACAGCAGTCTGTTTGATTGAGCGCAGAAATCGGCGATTAAGTGAAATGAATACTATAACAAAACTACGTGGCGATCACCAAATCGAGTCCGCTAATCAACAAATCGGGCATGCCGGATAAAAACAATAGAACACATTTTAGCTAGAAAAAATCTATGAGCACGATCGATACAAGAATACCATTGATCACAAGTGGCAATGACCTTCAGGGTACATGGTCTAGCCGACAAGGACATGCATTAGCGGGAGAAAAACTTTCAGACTGTTACACGAAGCACGAGCAGAAAGCTGAAATGGGTGACTGCTTGTTACGACAATAAGTATTCGAATGACATACCCGAACGCGGTGGCGAACACAACTGCTCCTTGTGATGCACGTAGGAAATTATCCACTTCGAAGTTTGCACTAAAGCTGACAGCTCCGGTGCCAATTGAGCGCCGAATTGTTCCGCTTCACGCAACCGATTTAGCACAGCTTCGAGGTCTTCCAGCTTTACTCCGCCCAACCCTCCATCATCGGAACCATCGGTTTTCTCTGCCTCACCAACGAATTCAGCAGAGTCGGAAGTAGAGCACGGGCATTCAACAGCCGTTGCGGAGTGTCTGGGATGCGGTGGATGGGTTGGAATATAGTCCAGTGTCGATTCGAGTAAGTTATCCCATATACTGACCAGAGGTTGGAACTAAAACGAATAAGGAGTGTTGTTACTGAAATGCTTCGTTTTCCTCATACAGTCCTTGTGTGAAAACAGGGTGCCTATTAATACAAAAAAACAGTAAAGCTGGTCGATTCTCCAAAAATGGAGCAATCAACCGGCTTCATGGAACGTTAACTCGGACCTCGAAATCAGATCTGGAAAAACACTGGTAGACTTGTTCTAAACGGATGAAATTGTTCCGTTGTCTGACTGTCATGTTTCTGCGCAAGATATGCTGAAAAGGGACATTGTTAATGGTCTCCCACTTCGCCATGCGGTTTGCACCTGCAACTCACTAGGATCTGAAGGTATTTGGTCACAAATGCTTCGGTAGTATTTCAGGCGTCATGTAGCTGCATGATGTACGCAAAGAAGTAGTTAGTAAAAGTGTAGTAGGTAAAGGGTCGGATTCACTCGAATAGCAGATAGGCCTCATCGGATTGGGATGGTTAAGGTACTTATTACGTATACTCGACCACTGTCTACCAAACCATGCTGTTTCTTCACTCTTGTCGTTGGGGAGAGACCATGACTTGGCAGCACCAAATAATACCGGCTGCTACAAAGTTGAGCGACATGGGACCTTCCCGCCTTCCTGAGTATGGCGCACGTGCATCGCCTTACATGTGATAGGAAACCCTAGAAGGTATGACATAGCCTATCCCAATGGCGAGTTTCCTATCGCTTCTTAGCCGGACTGCCTTGTCTGTCGTGTGCTGGGCTTATGTTGGGTGAGGTCTGCTGGGTCAAACTCACTGGTGGAGTATTGTTTCAACATGTTGCTCAAATGTATTCCTCACAACGGTTTTGAAAATTTGGACGTCTTCTCCAGAGAAATGTTTTTTTTTACATTAGGTCTTCACAGATCACCCTTCTTTTCAGTCCTTACTAGGTTTTTCTTCCTCCACGGTTTTACGGTAGTTACACAGCAACCCCCACTACTGGTCAGCAGACCTCTGCTGCCTGGCGTTAGGATGTTTGACGAATGAATACAAATAGGTACAACTTCCAAAGCAATGTAGATCACAGATACAACTCTCTTCTGCCTCAAATACCTCAAATAGTCAACCCCGAAGAAACAACCGAAAGTTGGTATTAAGAGGAAACCCAATTGTGATTCGGCTGAACATTTCGTTGGGGGACGAGATGGCCCAGGTGGTTAGAGCGCGAATTTACTGACCACAAGGTCCGCGGTTCGAGACCGACCTCTGCCTGTTGACTTCCTCTGTCTAGGCTTGGGCAACCTGGCAGTATTCCAGCCCTCGTGCTTCCTTTGGGTGGCATAGCAGCTAGGCACCGGAAGGGTGCTACAGCTGAACGTTTTCGTTTATCATATCCTTCGAAGTTAGTGGTCTAAGGTTTTGGTCGATCTTAGGAGCAGTGACGCTCTGGGGAACTAGGGATTTTATTCAAAAATAGCGAGTACGAGTTGTATCGTATTCACGTCATAAAGTAGAATCAGACGAAAGCCGTTAAATGATTTGAAGGAGATATTGCCGGAGACTCCAGTTAGCTCGTACAATCTGTCCATACACGGAGATCAATCTTACAAACTAGCATCCGAAGATATTCCTCCGTATAAATCCGCCTTCCAAGAAACGGCCACTCTCTAGCTGGGGGTTTCCGTAGATGCGCAACTTCGGAAATAGCAGAAATGCACGAACAAATAAACCAACAGGTAACAGCCAACTCGTAAAGTCAATCGCAAAGCGACTTTTAAAGGGCGACAAGGGCAAGTTACATATAAAGTAATCGTAAGAGAAACGTTTCTGTACAGAAACCAGTCTACCGCTGTATGCTTGAGCCGAAAAAGACATCTCGACGATCACGTAAATTTCCCTGCACACTAACAGTTAGAGGGCCCTGAAGCCAATTTCTCGTGGAAAGGGTCTTCGCATTTTGTCGCCACTTGAAATGGGGTTATTCCTGCTCCTGGTGTGGAGTGGCTGTAGCGATCGGAACTGCCACGGATGGTCACAGGAAGATAAAAACGATAAGATTTTTCGGGTGGTGCTTCGATCGTCAGAAACGGATGGAACTGGTGGGTACCAATAACAACACGAATTCGCAACGACGAAAAAACCGCCAATTTACATACACGGTTCACAGAGGTGTGTTGCACACCCTCACAACATTAAATCGGCATGTCATGTGCCCTATTCATGAAAAAAACACAGTGGAAACCGTTGTGTCTAAGGTAGAACAAGACAGGTAAACGCAGTCTCAACGGCTAGTTAGAACGGGTGTTGCACACCTGCATGAAATTCCCCAGCTGTGCAAGACAGTCGGCTGGTACATGGCTCGAGGGACTTGAATTTTGAAACCGTTTACCATAGGGTCCTATCCGGTGAGCCACGGTAGGTACTGATGCGATTATTGCAGTGCTTTTCGAGATCCAAACGATAAATTTGCCCTTTTAAGTCTAACATTGTTGGTCACCGAGCCCTATTCACAAGTGTCACGTTTGGAAATTATTATGGATACAGTTTACTGCTCCAGATTAAGACCGGTGGCCATGTACAGCAATCCAGTAAGTGAGATTGCCGGATGCTTTACCAACCGGATTCCCCAAGTCCCCACAGAATCCTTTAGTTCTTCCCCAGATGTTGGGATTCCTTCCCAAATAAAAAACGGCCATCTGTTCCTCAAATGTAACAGCTGGAGGTATTTAGCACGTCCTAAGGGTTTTGGGCTCAAACCAACCAAACTGGTACAGCTAACGCTGTCGGTACATTTCGAACGCACAGAGGCTATCTACTTTAACAAAGAATATCAGTGCACATAAATCGCGATGACATACTAGTGATCATTTATGGTCGTTGGCTTGTTCACTGAGCGTCTCAAAAGAGTGCTGCGCAGGCCGAAGCAATCCGGAGTCTTGGAATCTATAAGATTCGAGAAACTGATCAGATCACGACGGCACTCTCACGGATTAAGTCATTAATAAACACTGATTGGATTAGGCAACATAAAACGCAAGTAGACCCCTCCAATCCTGTCGTGGATAGACCGTGAACCAGAGTGAGTAAAAACCGTGAGCAGATGAGGTGACCAGCGTACAAAAATGGTTCTAGGTGGTCGTGTCTAGTTCTTCGGTGTGTATGATAGAGACAATGTCCAGTGAAATCCAAGAAAAAATGATCCCTAGCCTATCAATGTCGGTGACGAAAGTCGACCTTAACTTATCTAAGAGAATTTTGAACGTGGCTTGAGCGGTTGACCCTGAGCTGTCAATAAACCGACAACGATCAAACTTTGTTCATGAGAATGAAAAGCCCGTACGATGGTTTCTAATGAGACGACTCGTTGTACAACTGGGTTAAAGAAACCAGACCAAAACACAGTGAAACTGAACAGTGTTAAGACAAATCACAACATATCAGCGGACAAACAAATCAACAGACTCACCTCATAAAACTGTTTGTCAATATCCCCGATCAGTCTTGTAATTCTAGCTCGCCTTTTGTATTGCTTCCAAAACATGGTAAAGCGTGTTCGTATCTCTGTTAGCTGGACCAGTATGTGTTCGAGAGTGATTACGTGGAATACGCGATCCACAGGAAGATCGAACGCCTCTCCGCGATGAGCCTGAACCGTCTCGGATTGGTTCGCAGTTTGTTTGGGATCACTGGAACGATGGTCACCGTTGACGGCCACCACATCTGACATCGTACGTAGCTGGTGTCTTAACCGCAAACCCTCCAGTTCCAAGGCGATAAGTGCATCTAACCACTGTCGCCATTTCTTTTTGAGCTTGCATACAACTTGCGGTGTGTAGGCTGGATTCAGATTCGGGGGAGTGGATGTGCTTTCAAAATCACTAAAAGACGTTCTGGATTCGTTTCGCTTCAATATGGCCAATAAAGCCTGTTCCCGGTTACGTAGTTGTTCTACTTTGTCACGGAATGTTTCAACGCTCTGTAAAATCAAGTAATCCGACAGATTCATTGAGTGTGTTTCGAAAACTCGCTGAAGTATCCCACAACTAATAGCGTTAGTCAGTCACACACATAACTAGCAGATATCGAGCAAGCTGCCCAAATCGGCGGAAAAGCAAGCAAAGCATGTTTCCTGGTTCTGTGTTGCGTCAAATGAGGAAGAACAAAGATGTATGGTGATGGTGGTGGTGGTGGTAGTGGACAACGGTCCTGATTTGCATATAAAATGAGGGTTTGATCCTGCACAATTCTGATTGGCCTGCGAGCGCACGCCAATTTGTCAATCAAATAAGGACTTGATGATCAAGGGCGCAGCAGATTATGCTGGCGGCAGCTAAATGTTAGGGCAGTTAGGTACACCTTCACCATGGAAAAAACACAACAGATTATGCACTACTCTAGTGAGTGCAGCGGAAGATTAGTGTGAGTCGAGTACGACATACATGTGGGGTCGAGGTGAACGTTGGTGCTGCAAAACATCGGTCCAAAATATGCTGAAGAACCTGAACGAGAAGTGAAAGTAGATGGGAGCTACACAGAGGACACTCGGGCACTAAAGTTGGGAGGACGTGGGTAGAGATGAGGTCAGACAATGGAGGCCAGTGGTTAAGTGAAACCAATGTGCACTGCACAAACGGATTTTCCTAACCCATGTAAAACATTAAGATCGGTGTTGCCAGACTATAGAGGCAAGTGATCACGTCCGAGCATACAAAGCCTACAAAGACAAATGAATCAGCTATAAACAGCTAGGAACCTGGGTCCAATAGTACATAGTACACTGTCATAGCTTCAGTCAAGGATGAAGGGGAAAAAGACCAGGCGTCGCTAATATGATTCTTTCAAAAAGCTCCAAGATTCATGTCCGATCATTCCAAGATTTTTATGGGAAAATACTTCACACGATTCCGGGGTGTGAAAACTTAAGGAAAGCACAGTTACAATCCTGTGAAATGATGGTGTGATGGAATACCTGTACACGGAAGACGGCTAGAATGAAATAACGAGGACGAAAAGATACACGAGTACGTAATTAACTAAGTGCCTATTGACACATGACATCATGCTGATCAGAATACATGTATCCTCAAAACTCAACATGGAGGATTTTTATCTTCACGTGAGATAAGTTTTTAGGTCTTATTAATTTTAGATTATCAGTCGGCACAAACTAAACAAATCGGGATCAAGCAGGAAAGTTGTCTAAATCTTACCAGAGGTTGTGTCAGACACAACGTTGTATGACTTCAGTCTCCTTAACACAAATGTCACGATTGAAAAGATTTCAAATCAGAAAAATGCGGTAAACCTGTCATTCTCCTTCTGACTCATAATCGGCGTGTTTGAGGAAATAACAACAAAGATGACAGTTTGGAAGAGTTAACTTGAGGAACGAAAAGATCACTTGCAATGTACACGGCTCAAACATCTGTTTACCACAATTCTGCAGTCTCCCGTTTTCTAGTTCCGCCTCCAGTAGCAACAGCTTCGTACGTAGACCACTTTTGTAAAGCGCTCCTTGATAGGTATTCCTGACAAGACCTTAACGCATGTCGGATAAGCAGCCCATCTGCATGCCGTCCGTGGTTAGTTTGTATGCTAAAAGTTCACCTCATGATGCATAGGGGTTTGTTTGACTTGACTCAACCAGGATACCGTTAAAGGGTTTACAAAAAATCGGGTCTGTCGGTAAAACAGAAAGGTGTGGCTACTGTGATCGTCAGGGTCCGAAGGGGTCCGTCGAAAGGTGGTCTCCCTGAAGATCACCAGTCGATTAGGTCTTTCTTCAGAATTGATTGATTGATGAGAAACAGAACATGGCGATGTGGCGCTTTCTAGAATGTAAACCCCTGAATATACGAGGGTCGGTGCACGATCGGGTTGCACAAGTTTGAACGAAAGCAACCACAGTTCCCAGGACGTTTTACGAACAGGAGACAAGTTAGCACCCAATGAATGAACGGATAGCGGATCCCGTCGGACATGGAAAAACAACTTGTTTGACAGTGCCAAAAATAAGGAACCGACAATGACACGGCATAGGCTTATCTCGAACACTAAAACGATTTACTATACCACCACAAGTAAAAAAAGCCCGGTTTGAAATCGGTACATTGGTGGCGGGAAAAGTATCGTGATCATCGTAGACAACGTCGAAACGCACTACAAAAAAGCAGCTGAACCATCCCGAATATTCTTTTGCTTTCGCTGTGATCGGCATTCATTGGACACTTTGAATTACCCACCTAGGTGCGTAGTAGGGGAAATGGACTGAAACCCGGATACCATATTAGTTAACTTGGGAAAAACACGTGAAGGAAGGGGGAAGGATTGACTAGAGGATAATAGACTGGAAGAATGGAGCAAAGCTTCAAACAACATAGATTCATGTATCAAGTTATCGGTCATCGTTGAATGAGACGACTACTCACGAAAACAATACGAAAAGGTAGCCAGTTTGAGGATCAGCGAGTCCCACGACCTAAAGCCAAAGCAATCACCGTGGCTCCAAAGCGTGTGGCACAGCGAGTCCCACGACCTAAAGCCAAAGCAATCACCATGGCCCCAAAGCGTGTGGGTTACAGGTGAAGGCAAATGCACAGCGATTTCCCGAAAGGTGCTGTTGTTCTGACTGTCTTCGGTGGTAGTTCTCTTACCAAGGTGAAACATGAGGCACGCAACAACTTCGCTGCCTACTAACATGCCGGAGGAAAATCAAAGCTTCCTCATTATTGTCACCCTGGAAGCAGGAAGCACGAAAGACAACCAGAATAAATTCGACAGAGCGAAAAACGATCGGAATAGCTTGGTTATCGCCTAATACAACAGGTTTCACCAAGCCAGAGATCGGTCAGAACCTTAAAAGCACTGTACAGAACAAGGATGCTGCGCCGTCTCCTAGAAAGTGAAGCAAAAATAATTATAGTATAGTGAACAGCTATCTCTGATATCTCCCGACAAGAATAGGAGCATGCGCGTCACTTAACGACGGTCAATTATTTTCGGCTTCGATACAATACAGAACAAGCACTGATCGAAAAGAAATTACACGAGGCATGCTCTAAATCTTGACAAAGTAATCCACCTGTACGGAGCAAACAGGCACCCAAATCAGACTACCGAAGAAGCTGTCATCATCATCATCCTCATTGTCAGCTGTAAGAACCACGTATTCGTCGTACAGTGGTTGTAGCTGCCGCAGTTTCGTTCACCGATAGCTTGGGGGGAGGGATAGGTAGCTGCGCGTTGCAGGCAGGAGCTGATAAATTGGGGCATAGATCCAGCACTGTCAGTGGGCTGTCAAC
>NW_008751731.1:1305279-1317364 GCF_000715545.1 Opisthorchis viverrini | reverse complement strand
AGACCACCGGGACTGATACAGCTGCCCAGGTAAACCAATTTTTCTACTACCTCAATCGGTTCATCCGCAAGCATGAGGCTAGGGTTCCAGCCGACCCAGTCTTGCAGTAGCACTTTACACTTTGCAGGTGTGAAGCGCATACCAAACCGCGAAGCAGAATTATTTAGATTATTTAATATTGTTTGCATTGCCAGGGGTCAGATCCTAGAAGAGCGATGTAGTCTGCGTACTCGGTGTCAGTGAGCGGAGGTCCAGGGAGCACACGGCGAACAAAGCGGTCAGTCATATCGGCGGTAGCCGATATAATTGATGCGCAGATACAGGAATGTCGGTAGGCTTTTAATTGTGGAGATCGGGAGGGGAGCTATGCATCGAAGGCAATAACTCGGATGCACGAGCGCCACTGAGGGCGCGACTGCGTCATGTTTGACAAGGTCTCCAGCCATTGATTAGTTACGTCTCGCGGTCTCCGTCCAGGAGGACGGCAATGACCAGCGCGCCTGATTTTGGCGGTAATAGCCTTCATACTTCGCTGCCAAGTTATTGTTCGATTTCCCCTTCACGACGTCGCGCGAAGGAATTCGGTCGTCTGGCATACGGAGCACGTGGCCAAGCTAGTGCAACCTATGGCGTGTGCTCAGTCCATCGATTGTTGGCGAGTTGTTTCTTCCGGAAACCATCCGACGTGTATCAGCACAACTGGTTAGGTTACCATCGGACTCGGGCAATGTGTCTTTCGACGTTCTCAGCGCGCAACGACCAGGCTTCTGACCCACATAATAATATGGAGCACAAAATGGGATCGTAAATAGTGCGATAGACAATTAGTATTTTTATTCTTTCCCTATAACATACACTTGAATTTTTCTCCTGACAAAATAAACGATCGGGCGTTGGAAAGCCACAGAATGAATCTGAAGTCCGGGCCTGAGCCAATGAATTAGTTCCTGTAGTAGGATACAACAGTAAGCAGCATAAAAGCAGTCTGTTTCAACTGTTTCCCATTTGGTAAGTGATTATGAGCACTGGAGAGCCTTTAAGCACACATTATAGATAATTCATCCTAAAAGTGTTGAGTCATAAGACGAGTTGACTGGAAACAGTCTATACATTTTTCGCGGTAAGATGCCCACTATTTTCCATGAAAGTTTTTGCTAAGAGTTAAGACTACCCTACGGGAAGTAGAGAGGTGGTCGGTTTGAGACACTTCAAGGAGCACTCACATTGTACCCTGAAATTTGCGAACACCTTCCTCTCCTTAGGACATATTACGGGGTTGGCGTGAAACCAAGGATTCCTCATGTCAACATGGAAAATCATAGAAGTGACAACAGTAAGAATTGGAGGCCAGTTTAGAAAGTATTGCCCAGTGAACCAAAACGCGTGATGAGATGTCGTTCATCAGGGAAGAATAATTGGCTAGTAGTGCTCTTGGATTCGAATGAGTCGCAACCTCAACTCGACATTTATTTCAAAGGAGCAGTAAACCGACATTCAACGTTGGCTCTATGGATTAGAGTTCTCACGTACAACAAACTCCTTCTCCTACTCAATTTCCTTCTTTAACTGGAGGAACGAATTGCAGGCCGGGTCACGATGAACAGATGAAAGCAACACATTTTGAAGGTAGTCACGAGAAACATCGTAGCACACACTCACCACTCGATAGTTAATCCAGTCTTCCAAACTGAATGTCAATTGCCCACCAATCTCCTCGGGTAAATGATCTTGGTCAATAAATGGCAACAATTCCGTTGGCTTGTCCACAAAACTGATTGGAAATTTAGAACCATCACGTATCCAACCCATGGTGCGTTCGACGAAAAAGCGCTGTAATAACCCCTGAGGTTTCAGGACATATATGTGATGCACCCCGGTAGTGAAAAAACTCTACACGAAGGTGAAGGATGAGAGCACATGGAAAAACCTCACCTGTATCTTTGTCGTGAGTAGCTTCACACTGTTCCAATCGGCTGTGCGTCTGTCTATGAGCACAGTGAAATCACGTACGGGTGAGTGTATACTGTTAGTGGAATCAAGAAACATCAAATTCGTCCAAAAACGAAGAAACTTACGATGACAGGTTAGTGAAATAGACCATCAGTAAAGAGAATGCATCATCTGAGAGGACAATACCACTAGGAACGTCTGGAAATATAATCAAAGATCTGAATTCTCTGTCGTGACCGCCTGAAACAGGGAGTACAGGCATGAATTTTCAACCATTGAAGCTTACCCGTAAAAATGGCATACTTCGTTCGTAGTGCATGTTCGATGTCGTTTGTCAGAGTTTTCGACAGTGAGTCGGTAGACATGATGTACCCGTCCAGTAATGTAAAATACACTTGGGACTCTGCTCATCCATGAGCCAGGTGAACAGGACAAGTGGTTGGGTCAGTGCATAATGGATAGTCGGATTGAAGCCTAAAACAAAACAGGATGATTTATACAATTTTCGACTAGCACGAGAAAAGCTTTAAACAACCTGGTGATGATCAATCGGACACAGAAGATTTCTTTAAAAACTCGTATCCTCATCATCGGCAGCATGACATCAGTGTTCAACAGTGAGGATTAGCTTCCGTACAACCATGATTTATTTGAAAGCCTTATTTGAAGAAAACGATAAAAGTCGATCGGGAAAGGACTGAGTGATAGCTTACTGCGATCATTCCGAGGTGTCTACACCTCCAGACATTCATTCAGGCAATCTCGATAGAAACCGACAATAAGAAAGCCACTGACATCCATTGGGTTCGATACCAATGTGCACGTATGAAAAGAAATGTGAACATATTCCGATCCCTATATTCACAAACTCCTGGGCTTGTGAGAGTGTATGGTGAGCTTCCAAAAAGCTTCGCTACAAAAGGTGGTGTCAAACAAGAATGTCTATTCTCTTCGTTCTTGTTCAAGTTCATCATTGATGAAAAATGAGGCGAACATCATCACTACCGGTTGCTAGAACGGCGTACTTGTCATACAGTGGCTGTAGCTGCTACAGTTTCGTTCACTGATCCTGCTGTGCCATGTCAACATGGAAAATCATAGAAGTGACAACAGTAAGAATTGGAGGCCAGTTTAGAAAGTATTGCCCAGTGAACCAAAACGCGTGATGAGATGTCGTTCATCAGGGAAGAATAATTGGCTAGTAGTGCTCTTGGATTCGAATGAGTCGCAACCTCAACTCGACATTTATTTCAAAGGAGCAGTAAACCGACATTCAACGTTGGCTCTATGGATTAGAGTTCTCACGTACAACAAACTCCTTCTCCTACTCAATTTCCTTCTTTAACTGGAGGAACGAATTGCAGGCCGGGTCACGATGAACAGATGAAAGCAACACATTTTGAAGGTAGTCACGAGAAACATCGTAGCACACACTCACCACTCGATAGTTAATCCAGTCTTCCAAACTGAATGTCAATTGCCCACCAATCTCCTCGGGTAAATGATCTTGGTCAATAAATGGCAACAATTCCGTTGGCTTGTCCACAAAACTGATTGGAAATTTAGAACCATCACGTATCCAACCCATGGTGCGTTCGACGAAAAAGCGCTGTAATAACCCCTGAGGTTTCAGGACATATATGTGATGCACCCCGGTAGTGAAAAAACTCTACACGAAGGTGAAGGATGAGAGCACATGGAAAAACCTCACCTGTATCTTTGTCGTGAGTAGCTTCACACTGTTCCAATCGGCTGTGCGTCTGTCTATGAGCACAGTGAAATCACGTACGGGTGAGTGTATACTGTTAGTGGAATCAAGAAACATCAAATTCGTCCAAAAACGAAGAAACTTACGATGACAGGTTAGTGAAATAGACCATCAGTAAAGAGAATGCATCATCTGAGAGGACAAT
The DNA here is from genome assembly GCF_000715545.1 of Opisthorchis viverrini. NCBI lineage: Eukaryota > Metazoa > Platyhelminthes > Trematoda > Opisthorchiida > Opisthorchiidae > Opisthorchis > Opisthorchis viverrini. The sequence goes on along the minus strand of NW_008751731.1, from coordinate 1,313,501 downwards.
ACCACTAGGAACGTCTGGAAATATAATCAAAGATCTGAATTCTCTGTCGTGACCGCCTGAAACAGGGAGTACAGGCATGAATTTTCAACCATTGAAGCTTACCCGTAAAAATGGCATACTTCGTTCGTAGTGCATGTTCGATGTCGTTTGTCAGAGTTTTCGACAGTGAGTCGGTAGACATGATGTACCCGTCCAGTAATGTAAAATACACTTGGGACTCTGCTCATCCATGAGCCAGGTGAACAGGACAAGTGGTTGGGTCAGTGCATAATGGATAGTCGGATTGAAGCCTAAAACAAAACAGGATGATTTATACAATTTTCGACTAGCACGAGAAAAGCTTTAAACAACCTGGTGATGATCAATCGGACACAGAAGATTTCTTTAAAAACTCGTATCCTCATCATCGGCAGCATGACATCAGTGTTCAACAGTGAGGATTAGCTTCCGTACAACCATGATTTATTTGAAAGCCTTATTTGAAGAAAACGATAAAAGTCGATCGGGAAAGGACTGAGTGATAGCTTACTGCGATCATTCCGAGGTGTCTACACCTCCAGACATTCATTCAGGCAATCTCGATAGAAACCGACAATAAGAAAGCCACTGACATCCATTGGGTTCGATACCAATGTGCACGTATGAAAAGAAATGTGAACATATTCCGATCCCTATATTCACAAACTCCTGGGCTTGTGAGAGTGTATGGTGAGCTTCCAAAAAGCTTCGCTACAAAAGGTGGTGTCAAACAAGAATGTCTATTCTCTTCGTTCTTGTTCAAGTTCATCATTGATGAAAAATGAGGCGAACATCATCACTACCGGTTGCTAGAACGGCGTACTTGTCATACAGTGGCTGTAGCTGCTACAGTTTCGTTCACTGATTACTTCGGGAGCTGGGGTAGGGAGATGCGCATTGGTGGCGGGAGTTTATGGGTTGGGGCACAGATACAGGTCTGTCGGTGGACTTTTGGGTGGAGGGTTAGCAAGGGAGTTATGCAATGAAGATAACAGTTTGCATGCATGAGCGCCACTGATAGCGCAAAGGGACCACACCCATAACCGCTGTGTCCCGTACAGTGATCCCTATCCAGGGAGACGGCAATGACCAGCGCAGCCGAGTTAGCTGGTAATTGCTCTCACACTTCGCTGCCAAGTCATTGTTCGACCACCGCTGGCTAGTTTAAACATTTCGCGTGGTTCTGCAAAAAGAACGCGGCAGGTGGCCGAGTCAGTGAAACCTATGCAGTGTGATCAGTTCATCTATCGTTAGTGAGTTATTTCTTCCGGATACTATTCGACTTGAGCATTGCCCAGGTAAACAAATTTGTCTACTACCTCAAGTAGGTAGAGCGCGAATTTACTGACCGGAAGGTCCGTGGTTCGAACCTGACCTCCGTCTCTCGACTTTCCCTGTCTGGCTTGGGCAACCTGGCAGTATCCCAGCCTCGTGCAACCTTCGGGTGGCATGGCAGTTAGGCACCGAAAGGGTGCTACAGCTGAGTGACTACCTCAATCGGCTCGCCCACAAGCATGAGGTTAGGTTCCGAGCCCACCTCTTGCAGTAGCACTTAACACTTTGCATGTGTGAAGCCCATGCAAAACCGTGAGGCGGAATTATTTAGATTATTTGATATTGTTTGCATTACAACGGGGTCAGAACCAAGAAGAGCTATATCATCTGCTTACTCGATATATGTGAGCGGATTCCTCGGGAGCACGTTGACCCCATAGGCGTTGGAGGCTGATAGTGAGTCTTCCATGATCCTATCAATGAAGAAGTTGAAGAGGAAAAGTGAAGGAGGACAGCCTTGCGTGTCACCACTTGGTGCAGTGAACTCAGTTGACTTCCCGTAGACCTACACACGTCCGCGAGAGTTGGCGCACGGCGCCTTAAGGAGGGCCGAGAATTTCTTGGAGAAACCTTATCTCCACAGGCACTGCAACAGTGCCTGACGGTCCACAGATTCAGTTAGCTTTTAATTCCAGAAAGTCTTGAAAGACGGAACGCAGCTTGGTTTTCGCGGATCTGCCTCTCCGGTTGTTCAGTCAACTGTCGAAAGATAAAACCAGAGAGGACCTTCAATGCCACAGCTACCAGGCTGATTCCACGATGATCTTCACACAGCGTCCGTGTGTCGTTTTTGAAAATAAGGATCACTGTCGATATGCCCCATTCTGTAGGCAATTTCTCTTCGTTCCACATAGTACCAATAGGCTTTGTCAGTGTTTTCATGAATTTTTCTACTCCTTTGGAGAGGACTGGATACAGACCGTCCATTCCTGATGCCTTCTCACGTTTCAGTACGGTTATTTCGTACTTTATTTCTTCCTTCGTCGGGCAATTAAGGTTTACATTCCATTCGCCCGTATGCACGTTCTCCACAGGCTGGGTTGCAGCGGGCCAGTTAAACTGTTCTTCGAAGTGTCCGGCTCATCTTCGCAGTCGACGTTTTTGCCAATGAATTATTGAGCCGCCTTCTTCATTTACCGTTTCAAGTGCTATGCAAAATCGTTCAGCTGTAGCACCCATTCGGTGCCTAGCTGCTATGCTACCCGAAGGAAGCACGACGGCTGGGATACTGCCAGGTTGTCCAAGCCTAGACAGGGAAAGTCGAGAGGCAGAGGTCAGGTTCGAACCACGGACCTTCCGGTCAGCAAATTCGCGCTCCAACCACTTGGGCCATTTCGCCCCCATCTCCCGAGCTTTCGATGTCCACCACAGCTCTCAGCATCTCCTTAGACTCTTCATTGTTTGACGTTTGACGGATTTGTGTGTGCCGTCGTACTTGTTGCCTGCTGGTATGGATTTCCTGGCATCAACCATGGATGGTGACCTCGACAACATCCAATGGTCTTTTGGACGGGTCGGAGAAGTCGGACAGGCAGTACTGAACGCCACCAACATAGCTCCTTTCGCATTTTGTCACGCTTCATTCACACGCTTACTGCCTAGCTCAGATTGAGACTGTTGAGCCATGGTAATTCTTCGATAATAGTGGATTGGCATGCTTCTTGCTGACTTGTAAGGGCCTGGGGGAAACAAACTGTCGAGCGTGCACACACCCTGACGTGACCGGAATCAAGTTTTGTTCCCCAGAAGGAACGGCAGCCTTGAATTTTAGTTCTCCACTGGAGGCTGAGGGTCACGTGATCCAAGTGGGTCCATGGTTGATTTGCACTTGGTGGCCGCCAGGTTACGCGATTCGAACGTCTATGTTGAAAGTTCGTACTTGCCATAAACGGCTCATGGCACACAACCGAAGGAGTCGATCTTCGGTCGTGAGGCGAGCATCGACTACGACTGTGCACCTGTACGCTGCTGCTTTTCATTACCCTTTTCAGGTCTACACAAAATGCGCACACTTAGCTGAGCCAATGAGAAGCTAGTGGTTCCTAAATCCAACAAAACTATCGGAACCGGTTCCTCGAACGCCTATCGGACGGTCCGATGTCGGATGTAAACAGCCACTGTAAACATATCCAAAGCGATACTTGAAGGGGGAACTTCAGCTTGCGCTACAACCCAACCTCTGATAGGACTATGCCTTTGTCGGAGGCCCGGAGACAGAGCCCCCTGGCCACAACCACACCTCAGCCCACACATTATCCGACGCCAGGTGAAACTGAGTGTCCGTGCAGATCGAGAAACTTGGCGGACCTGAAAGGTCGAAGAAATGGAAGATGCAAGAAATGCTGGAAACGTCCACACACTGTTCCACGTGGTTTGTTCGACTATTCCTCGGAAGCTCCTCGTGAGCCAAACTATCACGGACCAAAATGGGTCCCTGTTATCCATCCAAGCAGAATATTTGTACCACTGATAACAGTAATTGGCGCCAACTGCTATCTACAATCCAGAATCATGGCCTTCAACAGAAAGATGGACTGTGAATTTGCAGCCACCTCGAACTTCAGAAGTGTCTAACTGTTTATCTCTACTCAAGCGTCATCGCGCTGCTGGTCCTGACTACCATCCACCTGCTCTGTTCAAAGATGGTGGTGGACTTCTCAACCAATCCCTATCCAGCCTATTTGGGTCTGTCTGGAAGAAAGAGACCGTTTCAGACAACTAGGGTGAGTCTACAACCGTGCCCATCTAGAAGAAAGTACTCGAAGTAAATGTGGTAACCACAAAGATGTTCGTTGGGCTCCTGTTGTGACAAGGCTTCTGAGTCACGCGAAACCTGCGGTGACCACATATCCACACTCTGTCAGGTGTTAGAGCAACCCAGATGTACAGACGACGCACTATATTGGTGTCCCTGGACTTCAATGGTGTGCTCGTTTCCGTTTATCGGTCTGTCTTTCCAGTCACACTTGATTAATAGGCTATGCCCTGGAAGCTTGCGAACACGATCCGACCACCATATTCACGTATATCTGGACGTGTGAGTGTATGGTGAGCTAGCCAAAAACTCCCCTACAAAGAGTGGCGTACGACAAGGACGTTCACATTTTCCGTTCTTGTCCAACTTCGCCATTGATGAGGTAATGAGAGGAACCCGGAAAAGTCTTTGGAATCCGGCTGTTCAAGTTGTTGCCGATTCTTGTCGAACTAGGGTAGGCAGATATTTGAAAGATATTATGAAGAGTTAAAGTGCTGTTCATTTTGTAGGCCTTCCAAGATGGGGTCAATGTGACCTCGCTTGCGTTTGTCGGGAGACATCGCAAGAAATGGTGGCTGATCGATGTTCGTGGATTTCGTGCAGTCAGTTTCTTCCCAAATTGTCTGATTGAGTGCTTGGAGGTGTAGGACGTATTCCAGTTCTGGGTAAGAAAGAAAGAAAGCGTTCAGCCGTAGCACCCTTTCGGTGCCTAGCTGCTATGCTACCCGAAGGAAGCACGAGGGCTGGGATACTGCCAGGTTGCCCAAGCCTAGACAGGGGAAGTCGAGAGGCGGAGGTCGGATTTGAACCACGGACCTTCCGGTCAGTAAATTCGCTCTATAACCACTTGGGCCATCTCGCCCCCATCTCACCAAGCTCTGGGTACCTCTTTCTCACCCACTCTTTTTTACTGTTTCACTCCAAGGTTTCAAGTATAATTACATGAACTTTAGGGTCGTACGGCAGTGAAGCATCAGTGTCAACACTGATATTGCTGTCTCTAGTGATTATCGTGATCATGATCATAAGCACGATGATGACAATGATAATTATCATTCTACTTAATCAAAATAATGCCACAGGATTTGATGTATGACTGAAGCCTCCAAATCACCAAGCGCTACCGTAAGTGCTGGTGGGATTAAGTCCAAACCCCATGCATGCAGACCAGCCAATGACACCGTAGCCACATTTGGTCACCTGGGTGACTCGAGATCAAGCTTAAAGCCTCGGAACTCATTATACCTGCTGAATAACAAGCGTCCTTATCTGTCTACTGGATTCGTTTGAAACTCTGCTGTGTATCAGAAACAAGAATCCGAGATGCATGCACAGACGTCAGCTCATATCGCTGTGGTTGCCACAAATCTGAATGCACAAAAGGACAGGCTTAGCACATCTGAGACTCAATTGGGCAGTTGAAACGGATTGGCCTCGTTAAGTGCAGACAGTGACGAAAGATTGTTTCGGCTATGTGCTGACTGTCCTCATGCAGTACTTACTTCCGAAACAGCAGAATTCGTTTGGCCACATGATGTCATAACAAGTCGTGTCAGCTACAAACTCATCGCAATTAGTTACGAGTAGTGTGGATCAGTAGCTGAATGCCGCTCATTTTGGAACACATATGTGGATTCTGACGGCGCGCTCAACTGGAGTCGCTTCAAACTTCGTTTTCCAGGGCCGCGTAAAGTGTGAACGAATGGCTCAGCAACTGAGGCGGGCAGATCTGGAAGTCAGTCTCTTTCAACTGCTCCACCGGAGAACCCGCTCAGGCACTACATTTCAGACACAATGACACTGCTTGGACCTCTGATAGATGTCTCCGCTGGTCCTAAAACCTAATTTCGCCCAACGAATTATCAGACGTGAAGCGAACATGAGCATGCGCGCCGACCGTAAAGCCTGTGGGATATTGAAGAAATAGAAGGGGTTCAGAAAGTCTCGAATGCCCGAAGATTATTTTAGTTAAGCCGTGGGACATGACTCCGGAAACCACCTGTAAGCGAAACCGTCATGGATCAAGCTGGCTGTCTTTTGGCGGCTCATGAAACATGGGATTGTGGCCTGGTAGGGGTTGTGTTGAACAAATCTTCAGCCGACACGTGCTAGAGCAACGCCATACGTACAAACGTCCCACAATTTTTGTATTCTTGGGTCCCCGAAAAATTTACTGGACCGGTCTGGTCTTAATACGACTTGCACAACAAGGAATGTACCGGAAGTTTTTTGAACATATGTTTTTGTTAATCTCAAACGTTTGTGCGTGTGAGAGTATATGAATAGTTATACCAAATCTTCCGTACACAAAGTGGCGGCCGCCCGGCGAGTCCACTCCTGTTCCTATTCAACTTTATGTCGACCAGAAAATGAGATGAAAGCCAGGTTTCCAAAACCCTGGCATCCAAGTAGCTAATGACGAAAATTTCGTTCATCTGAATTATCCAAACGACACCGTTCTCGAAAGAAAAGGGTCGAGTCAGCTGGTTGGTAGCCACCATCATCCGCGTTCCAACAAAGACCGCAAGCGGCGGAAGTCACATTCCCTCCGTTCATTTACTATATATCTTAACGCCTCGCTGGTTACACTCCGCCCGTAGCAGCATAAACCGGGTTGAAAGTAATTGTGTTATTGCTGCCTGCCAGTTCCATGTTTTCTACTAATTCCAGCTCGCCTTCGCGCGGATTGCCAGCAGCCTGGTTTTCGACCAATGGCGTACCAGTTTGGCTATAGGTACTAAGGTATGGTCTCATGGATTCACGGAATGATACTCAGGTTCAAGCCTTTCGCCCGAACTTCCTGGATGGGGTTATTGTCGTCCAGCGACCTCCGTCCAGCTGAAAAGTACAGGCAAAAATGGGTGTAGCACTAATCCTCAGGTAAACTTGCAAGCGCGGAGGCTCAACAATGCGTCTATACTGGGTGCTAGATGCAGCGTGAACGACCGTCGGAGGAAGGTTCTTCCACGCACCAAATACCCTGTGGTGTTTTGTATCACTCTTTTGCTTCCATTATGACATTGTCAATTGAATAGGCGTTCTTTGTTTGAGTACGAAAAACCACAAAACGCGCACCTGCACAAGTTCGCGCAATACAAACGTGGTCACGTGCTTCTACTCTCTCTCTCTCTCTCTCCTGATTTCGCTCGCGCTTACAGCGGTCAGTCGCGAGTCTCATTTGCTCTGGGGCCGTGGGCTGGCGGTGAAAATCGTGGCAAATATATGGCTCGATAAACTTCTGTGGCGTTTTGTACCTTTATTTTACTTCCGTTAAAACACTACGTATTTCATCAATTGCATAATCGTTTTTTGTTTGAATACGAAAAACTACAAAAACGCGCACATGTACAATTTCACAGAATACAAGCGTGGTCACGTGCTTCGACTCTCTCTTCTGATTTCGCTCGCGCTTGCAGCGGTCATTCGCGAGTCTCATGTACTAACTCTAGTAGCAAAACATTTCATACATCTTCGGAATCTATTATACGTGGGAACTGTTCAGAAGAAGACCTCTGGACCAACATAACTGGATTATTGTTTATTCGCTGACCTGAGCCAACGACGAACTATTTTAAAGAGAACAATTGTTAGTGAGTCTGTTCCGTCTGGTCTCTTTATTTTTGTATACTCAACCTAGCGTAATCATTTCTATTTCTTTGCCACACACTCCTGGTAAAATAACTTATTGGGTAGCCAGACCACTACACATCCACCCTCCATGTCTCATGTCATTAGTGCTTTCGTTGATGACCATAGCCTGGTACGGCTAGAACAAACAAAGGAAAATATCCATGTGACACCCTAGTCGCCCCGTTAGTTCTGTCTCCCGCCCTACAGTCAATACTTCCACGGATTCCGATTCAATACATTCCGCCGCCTCACAACTGCAAACTGGATTCGGTACAATGACCGGCCGCCCACAACGGCTGGATATCAAAAAGCATCGACCACGCTCAAGATCTGGATCGGATTCTCGATCCCGTCCATCTTGATGCTGGTATCACCAAACTTTCGGTCCTCAGACGCATAAATGCCAAGAGCCTAGTTACTTCAAGTCGCGTACTAAAAGCCCCTTAATCAACCGGGCCCATCTGTACTGGCGACGACTGTTCGG
>NW_008751731.1:1290818-1295995 GCF_000715545.1 Opisthorchis viverrini | reverse complement strand
GGACACCCTCCGGGCAATATTTACCAAGTTATTCTTAGAGCACTCTATGCGTCAGGCTCTGTAATTTTGGTCATCCATGTACTTTCGATGTTATTGCTGATGCTATACACGAGTTTTAACCGCTTGCATATCCTTGCTTCCAGGAAACCTGTCGGGTGGAAGCGGCTTCCTTAAATCGGGAACTGGCCTGGCTACACAATAATTTCTACCGATGGAATCAATAAATACAAACAACTTGCCAAGTGTTTGTTGATCAGGTGTCTGTTGATCTGTTCGCCGAGCTTTGCAATCGGATTGCAAACGTTTCGTCACCAGACGAGGAGACATCATCGGTGCGCCCAACTGCGTGGTGATGATGCCTCCTCCTATGATGAAGAAATGTTTGCAGGTCAATCGCAAGTCTCGGCGAACAGATCGACAGCTACCTGATCAACAATCACTTGGCAAGTTGTTTGTTGCCACTGATTCTATCGGTAGAAATTATTGTTGCGTATTTTCAGTGTGGGTTGGCAGACTGAAAACGTGTGTGGGCATGAAGGGCCATCATAGCCATTGGATAAGGCCACCATTTATTGTTAAGACCTAATAAACCGCAGGTTGCACAACTAGGGGCCTGGAAGTTACTACAAACGGCCAAAGCAAGCGACAGTGCGAATATATATGGGTGTGTAGGACCGAAGTTGGCCGTTGTATCGGGCTGTCATGCATGTTTGTGGCCTAATAGCCAGCGACGTGACGGTCTCGTGCATAGCGGTAACCACAAGTAGTCAGTGTGAGCGACAACACTCAGAGTTGTGTATGGAGTACTGTTTTTTTCGTTGGTTTATAGTTTATAGTTGGAGACTCGTAAAGGAATGTGTACGCAGCAACGGGCCCGATGGTTAAAATAAGAGTCCAGGGTGAGCATCAGTGTATGCCGTTGTGAAGAGGAAGGGCCGTCGGTGCCGGATGGACTAGGATATCATGTAGGATTGAGGCTTCAATCAGCGTCACGCATAAATATGGGCCTGGCGGTCACAATGTGCTGCCGAAGTATGCGAGAAGGTGTATGGTGATCGTAATGAAAAGCAATGGTTGACCGTGTTAATAATAATAATAATAATAATAATAATAATGTTTTTCCCAACTTGTGGGTGGAGAGTGTCGGAGAGTGTGGGGTACAGGGGGGTTTGGTAAAAAGGACAGCGCCATAGGCAGTGGGCATCATCTAATGCGGGCATGGTTGGTACTTAACCGGCACGGGAAGGCAAGCACGGTTACCACCGAGCAAGATCATATCGTGAGGAGTTGAAAATTGCGGGCATAAAAGAAAGCAAGGGGGCAAGACAAGAAGCTTCTTGCCTGATATATGACATGAGAAGTTCAAATGGCGGTGGACGAGGAACAGGAACATCAGATCTAACGAAGCAGCAGAGCTGGCGTCATTCAACTGGTCAAACGGAACTAAAACCAAGACCAAACGGATTAGGCTAACTCCTTGTAAGATTCACAACCCTACATTTTCATGGCTTCGTTTATTTCTACGTTGTGGCCACGGATGCACTGAGGCCTTTAAAATTATAAATCCCGATTCCAAACTGGATCTCGGGTTTTTATAAAAGAACCCCGGTAGGGCTACGATTGTCTGGATAGATTTCAAGGTTTCGAATAAACAGCGTCAAATACCAAAGATTTCATAAACGTTTTACTGTTTGAAACCATCGTTTCAGGGGATATCTGGTCGAACCTAAGATGGATATATGAAGTAACTGAAACATAGTTTGAAGAGAGTAATTTTTAAAAGCGTTTTGGTGCATAATAAACTTCATTTGAAAACAAAAATTGTCGTACGTTCGAACGTTTTTGGAAGTTGTTCAAAACTACTCTATGTCTATTTCGATCGCGAACTTTGGACTTTAATAACCGTTAATTCACCCGCGTGTAGTGTCCGTAAAAGTGGTGGGAAATTTTTCGGAAAATCTGGTTTCTTCACGTGTGTATAATCTATGTTGTTGAGAAGGAAATTCCCCACGTATATTATATCCCCGCTTGTAATCCCCGACCCAAGCTTGTGTTTATGTGTGCGTGTATGAACCGACGTTTGTTTGTCCTTACCACTTCACCCATTTGGCCTTGAGGTCATACGGCTTTTGTAGCCGACTTTGCACGTGTGACTGTTGCACGCGGGAGCCGGTTTGCTTTCTTGGTTTGTACTTTTGCAGCCCAAGTAGACCGTTTGTTTTGGACGCGTATCTACTGTCGAGATATGTATAATTTGTAAATGTGTCTTATACTAATAGTACCGTATAGAAACCCAGCTCTGACTTTGTTTTGTCTACCCGGAGGTTCTGGTATTACGCGTCACTCGAAAATGCCGTTCGTCCGTAACAACGTGTTTTCGTCTTAATTGGATTTGGGGATAATCTCAAGACTACATGAACAATAGCAACCCCACTACATGTACATCTGTTGTCGCCATTCATGGCCTGTATATGAAAAATACTTTCATAGTTGCGTTAGGCGTACTGCCAAACAAAGCCGAATAATTTGTCACAACTAGCAGGTTTCTTTTGTTTTCAATGATTATGGGTAAACGCTGAATCGGGCTCACGGCAAGGTTTAAACTTCACGGATATACCGAAACCTTAATAGTGCTGCCAGCTGAATTAATTGTTTTATGGGGAGAACAAGCATGGAGCGCGATGGGCTGGCCATTGCTTTCAAGTCCTTGGAAATATTAGAGATACGGTCACTTACGGACAAGCCATCAAGCTTGGTATGGAGGTCGAGGTACCGTCATCGTCATGCCGTTTTGGGTCCATGAACAGCTCCATAAATGATCAGCCTGGGTGAGACTTTTGAGGCTGTCATTTTAGTTGGGATAGGCTAAAGAAAAAGGCTAAAGTGCCAAAGACCAGCATTGACGAAGAATATTCTTAGGTTATTTGAGGGCACATGGTGGCTTGTTGCTCCTATCCAACCGAAGAGATACCACAGCCGTATCAAAATTGGGGACTCAAAATAAGACAGTCTTAAGAAGGTCCACTGGAAAGTAACATGATGTAAGATAGACTGTAGCCCAAAGTAACACGCGGCCGAGAGTGTTCAGTGAGGCAACACTGCCCGATTTGAAAAAGGGTAAACGATTTTAAGATGCAGGAGATAGGTATGTGGTCGATGCCGACGGGAGAAGGCATAAATGATTATGGGGGCTTCGTACTGACCTAACTGACCCAGTTAAGCTGGTTTAGAGCGAAGTGAAACGTGAGGCCAGGGAAAGACCTGAAACATCTGGCGATGTTGCGTTTTTGCTCGATGAGGACATAGCAAAACAGGGGACACTACATCGCGTGTATATGGTGAATGCTCCAGCGATTTTCGCTCTACCACCAATGGATTTTTAGATTCATCGGAGGATTGCCAGGACTGTATGATGCAACCAGGACAAGCTTAGGCCAGAGACACGAGCGTAGACAAATGTTGCTTTTATTTTATTTTTCTCATTCCTCCGGAGTAGAAGGTGGAGTTTGGGGAAGATTCAACGGTATAGATATGTTTGCGGAAGGGCGTGTTTACCTTGAATTTCGAGGTTGAAATCTATATCATTTGGTCTTATAAGTGACCGTTATGCAACCTTCATTAGCTTTAAATTCAGTGAATCAAATAATCCATATTGTTACCTCGACCCCTGCCAAATAATCGATGAACACTCGGCTCCCTTATAATCGCCTATGGGACTAACGAAGTAACTGGTAGGGTTACATTTACGACAGTAAGTGTTCTGCTCCAGCGTGGACATCGATCGGGAATTGTATACAACGGGATTCAATAGGCAATTGGACAGTTGTTGAACACAACTTTGTTTAAGTATGCGTCGAATGCAGGAATGTATACAAGTCGTAATTGATTACACGTTTCTTCCTTCCAGAGACCCTGTTGGTTGAATACTGCTTCCCGAAACTGAGGACTGGACTGGCTGCACAGTGCGTTTATACCGATGCAACCACTAAGTAGAACCATGATTCTTCAAGGGCATTTGTGCATTTTTTAGGCGTAGGCTTAGCAGACGCACAGCATGTATGGATATGATTGACAGCCATCGGGTACTGGATTAGTCTGTTATGTACATTTGGGGTGTGAGTATGGGTAACGGCCCAGAAGTTACCGTATGTAGCCAATGTAGTTGACGGACCGCCGTTGGCCCTTAAGCTAGGGTATCACACAAATTGGATATCATTTTATCGGCCCGTAGGTATATTGGCCCGGTTTATACCATAAATTAGAAGATATGCGACAACCGGTGCAGGTATTAGCATGACAGGCCGTCATTGGTCATTGGATTAGGTTACCGCGCAAAACTGAGGCTTCATTTTCACTGCAGTACACAGAGGCCGACCTAAAAGTCACGATAAGTCTCGTGAAAGTGCGTGCCGCTATCATAATGACGGACAGTGATCGGCCTTAATATTTGGCAGGGTGTTTGGAATCGATAAGTTAGTCCAACTAAGCAGCGCGATTATCTCCAACGGAAAAGACATTGTTACGTTATTATTCAAGGTGCAGTTGTTTCTGTTGACTGGCTGTGCATACTAGAGATAGGATATTATAGAGAGAGCTGTATACCGTCATTATTACTGCACTATGCATCACATCCCCTCATTTCGCTTTGCTGAACAGTGGGCAACCTCCTAAAAACAGTGTTGTGCCAGGGTTCATTCAACAAACTCATCTAATTTTGACGTTTGTTGACTTTTGCGCAAGCAAAAGTTATTCTACCGTTTTTCTGGCTGGAAGTGGTAATGGTTGACCTGTGAGCGAGTTCCCATTTGTAAAGAACACAGTATGCCAAAACGTGCCCATGGGCGATTTTGTGATTTGCCTCTAATAAGACGGTAGCAATGCCAATCGCCGCAGAGACAAGCCATCCGCGTTCTCATTGAGGGACAGAAACGGAGAACCGACAAATGACCCAACAGTGGTATCTGAGGCTTACAGAGAACACTATGCGTGTCTATACTCAGCCCCAGCGTCGTCGTCACATCCGCTCTCGTCAAGGAGAAACTACGAACAGCCTCTTCACGGTGGAGGACATTCGTCAACTCTTGCACAAGATCAACCCATTCTGCGCGTTGGGGCCCGACGAGGTCCATCCAAGGATCCTGAAAGAAACGTCCTCCACACTGGCAAACCATTTACAC
>NW_008751731.1:1259553-1289493 GCF_000715545.1 Opisthorchis viverrini | reverse complement strand
TGGGCGGGCAAAAACCTCGATCCTGTGTATCAATCTGTGTAATGCGTGAATCGGTGATGGTCCGTGACCTTGAGATGTCGCTCACTTAAACAAAAAGTTGCGTACAACATACTACTGCAAGGTGCAAACTGCTTACACTGATTCCACGTGAAAGTTGCAGGGTTCAAAAGCGTATAGGTTCGGTGAAAATAATTTGTGTGTGCTTCTAGCTTGCGGCAAACATGAGCGATTTTGCGATTAGTTGGAAAATTTCGGGCGCAAAATCCTCGATTCTGATTGATTCACGTGCTGACCCAATCAGGTTGTACCTTGTGCTCGTCCTTGGCATGTCGCAACAGCCTAGCCTGACCGGCATGGTGAATACTTACTTGAAGTGGCTTTCCCCTGGATTCCTCGTTCTCCAGGATGGTGGCTGATCGAACGAATCATCTATTTGATAGTTGAGGGCCAAGACGTCTGCTGTGCGTGTGAGTCCCTCTCAGCGACGACGGTATTGTCCCAAACTATTGTTGAGACGCAACAAGGATTCAAGCCACGGCCATATCTTGGCATTGTCCAAGCATGTGCCCTCAGACTCGGCTGATGCTATTACCACAACCCCGTAGACATATTCTACTTTGTTCTTCCCATACAAATTGGACCTGCACTATAAATACGTCGTTTTCGACTGTATGGTTATACATAGTTGCTGGATGGCGCTTTAGGTATCACTAATTTGTGTCAACAACACTCATCGCATGCATATAGAGACCGTGTAAGTCGCCGGGGATTATATTTAAAAAAAAACGTTACACCTTAGCCAAAACGGAGTGCGAGTGGAACAAACATTTATAAGAACGCTGTTACAGTGCGTATGAACCGAATTAAGGTTCTATTTGTTGTTGGAATCCTACGGAGCCTTTCGTGAATTTCTCATAGGTCACAAAAATGAAAAATCGAAAAGTTGTGGTTATAGTGATATATCCCTCGTACTCGGAGTATGTGAAAGACCCACAGAATTATTGGTGGCTCGAGGACTCTGGTAGCTCAGTTGTTAGTGTATCGTTTAAACCGTCCAAATGACTCGGGTGACGTGTTCAAACCCTAGGGTTGACTTAACCCGTGCGTGATTTCGTATCTACCCCGCGTCTGTTGTGGACGCGCGACCACGATGTCCTCGAATCAACACCTGGACTTCATGTAACTCCATCCTATCAGTCCATCGTTAACGGCCTTCTGCGCAACACCTGGGGCGCTTTCCTTGAAAACGGGACTTTTGATTAAGGGGTTCTAATCGCGGAGGCAAATCTGTAGGCTATCGACAGGATGGTAAGATAAACTGAAGCAGAGTGTTACATGCGTTGGTCATGACTTACAGGACAGCCCGTGTGACACTTCAATTGAATTATGGCTATACTTCGACTGTAACGACGGTAAAATCGTCAGAGTGTGATGTTCCGGTGGGCGTAATAGCATCATATGTGGTATATGGGTCGCATATGGCATCGGACGGTTGTTCAAATTAACGAAGCTTGAGTCTAGCCCAGGCCTTGGAGATTGAGGCCTGTATATCCGATGATGTAGCAAGCACCATTGAATTGAACGCCATTAAGATATCCCTGTGGTTATGTTAGTTGGAAAAATCATACAAAGTATAATATCACTAAAACATCCATTCTTCAATAGGGGTTTAGTCGATTCACGGAATTCTCATTTTGAGCTCAATATTGTTTGTGTGAGGTTCGATGAAGAAGTGAGAACTACTTTGCTCAACAGCGGCAAATGGGTGCAGTCATCATCGTCATTGACGGTATGACATTAACGCCGATGCTTCGCTGACGTACAACCATGGTTTATTCGAAAGCCTTATTGTAAAAAAGAATAAAGGTGGACGGGGAAGGGGCTTAGTGCTAGCAGTCATTCCGAGGCGCCTACACCTCCAAACGCTCATTCAGGCAATCTGGATAGAAACTGACAACAATAGCGTCACTGACATCGATTGGGTTCGCTGCGAACATGCACATTTTTAGAGTCGATACTTTTCACCCGTACGCTGGGTCTAGGGAATGCTCGTGTTTCTTCACGTTTACCAGCGAAGTACGCACAGTTGTACAGCTCGCAATGGTTATTCGTGCTAAGTGTATGAGTGTGGAACTAGAATTTATAATAAATTAGGTTTTTGTCTCTTGATCTCAGTACTAAGTTGAACAAATTCCACGTGCGTTTACTCGTCATGTGGTCATTTTCTCGCCAGTATTAACTAAAACATCGTCGTTTGACTGTATCTATACTGTTTATCCCCATCTAAAGCTGTCACCTTAAAGCGATGGTCGAGCTTGAGCGATGCAATGATCCCGTGGGCTACACTGGTGGGAACCTCGTTCTACAAGGTGCAATCATTCTACGAAGGTCAAGGGAGGCAGTCATACCAAAAACCGCGGGACTTCGTACTCCGAATAATCATGCTACAAGGTGAACTGGGTATAAAGTCATACTGTCCTCGGCAGTGAAAGTGTGATGACAGGAAGGGGAGGTCAAAATGTCCGTATTTATGGAGCTGTGATGCCACCTTCATCCGAGGAGGGAGGGGTTAGAAGAGTTCTGTCTAAAAACTGCACACTTCGATCGCTCAACAGTTGACCGTGGCCGTCTACCCATTATTCAATACGGTCAAATTACTTTTAAAACCAGAGTGTGGTGCTTCTAGAAAGGTACCTGTTTTGTGCAGGTGACTGACAGTAACGCGCGCGTTAATGTCTCACTACCTGTGCTCTCGGATCAGGCCAGTTCCTGCAGCAGAGTGGGTCAGACCATTGAGTCGTTGACTGCGGTAAGGGTTCTAAGTGGAAACTCTTCTGATTGCTGGCTCATGGGTCGCTTTTGCTAATTTGCGTCACTTGTGGGACCAAAACAGCACATTAATGGGTCTCTAGGTCTCTTGTACCAGGCTACAGTAAAGACTATTGTATGACTGTGAGACATTTTCTCATCGGGCAGTTGATGTGGGCCGTCTTCAGGTTTTTAACCCGTGATGCCTCAGAGGCGTTGCTGGTATTGGGTGACGCCAAAGAATTCGTAACATGGTAATTGCAAAACAGGTATTTGTTTGTGCAGCAGGTGCTTCAGTCGTGAAAAATATTCAGGACCGTTAACTTCGATGATTCATCCATATTAGGAGGAAGACACTAGTGTCTTACTCCCTGTGCCCTTGAGTTAGTCCAGGATCCTGCATCCCAGCAGGTCAGACTATGGAGTCATTGATTCCAGGCAAGGCCCCGAAGAAAACCTCACGGCTTGCTGTATCGCTAGTAAGGTTTTTTAGTCACAGCCTAGGATAGGGTCTCCGTACATAACCTTGCATCCGACTGCTTTTTGGGCCTGGTCTTGAGTCAAAGACTCGAGGTCTGGTACCTATGAAACACGCATACAAGACCCAAACTTTGTTGTACACCCCAAATCGCCAAGGATGGACTTAACATTTTCACATTGACACTTATGCTTCATTGCCGTGCAGTCAAAATTTGTCTGATCATGTGTAAAGCCTTAGAGTGAGAAAAAGAGAAAACGTGTGTAAGGAAGGGGACCTTTTGCCGACCTATTTCAAGCATTCTGAGGTGCCTACATCCCCAAACTCTCAGTCAAAAAGTCTTGAAAGTTGACAGCACGAACACCACTCACGTCGATCAGCCCCAGTTTCTGCAATGTCTCCAGCCAGGTACAGGTGGGGTCACAGGGATCCCATTCTGGAAAGTATACAACATCAACAACACAAACCCTTCGTAGTCTCCTTCATGCCCTAATGCCAAGTCGATCTCGGGGTTTGCGCTATTCTGAAGGAAGCACGCAGATGGTGTTTCGGCATGCGTAGCACATGACAAGCTATCGGATTTGCTGATGCTGGATGTTTTCTGTGGTTGAAGTACCTGCTGCACAACCAAGTACCCGTTTTCTGGACACTCCATTACCAATCCGTTGAGGCTATCTAGAACCACCAACGCTTCTGAGGCATCGGTGGTCAAAAACCTGAAGACACCTCACATCGTCTGTTTGCCACGTCTCGCACCCATACAACAACATAGGCCTTACTGTAGTCTGGTACATGCGATACTTAAGACCCAGTAATATGCCTATAGAGGCCACAAGTGACAGATTAGAAACCGTGACTCGAGTCTTTGAGATTCCGTCGCAGCTACTTCCATTACCGAGGCATGTAAAATTCTTCACTACTTCCAGCGATTCTCCTTGAATTGTAAGGGGTACGTTCAGAAAATGTACGTTCTGAGGCATAACTTTGCACTTTGAAGGTGATAGGCGCTTGTCGAAATATGGTATAACGGTGGTCAGTCTATTCCAGAGATCCTATGCTTCGCCTTGGTCTTCAAAGATAAGGCCGATGTCGTCTATGCACTTTAGATCTACAAGGTTCTCACCAGCGGCAGTTTGAACGCCGGAGTTTTGAAGATCCTCCAGCGTTCGCCTCACTCACAAGTTGGTCATCTGAGCTCCTCGGAATGAAATTTGGACGGTCGATTCGGAATCCATGCAACGGAATCCATGTCGCTCAGACAACGCAGAACGACTCCTCCAATTGCATGATCATCAGCTGTTTTTGGCCAGTACGAACTTTCAACATAGACGTTCGAATCGCGTAACCTGGCGGCCACCAAGTGCAAATCAACCATGGACCCACTTGGATCACGTGACCCTCAGCCTCCAGTGGAGAACTAAAATTCAAGGCTGCCGTTCCTTCTGGGGAACAAAACTTGATTCCGGTCACGTCAGGGTGTGTGCACGCTCGACAGTTTGTTTCCCCCAGGCCCTTACAAGTCAGCAAGAAGCATGCCAATCCACTATTATCGAAGAATTACCATGGCTCAACGGTCTCAATCTGAGCTAGCCAAATAACCCTCCACAGTAAACCAATACTGTGGTGGCAGTAAGCGTGTGAATGAAGCGTGACAAAATGCGAAAGGAGCTATGTTGGTGGCGTTCAGTACTGCCTGTCCGAGTTCTCCGATCCGTCCAAAAGACCATTGGATGTTGTCGAGGTCACCATCCATGGTTGATGCCAGGAAATCCATACCAGCAGGCAACAAGTACGACGGCACACACAAATCCGTCAAACGTCAAACAATGAAGAGTCTAAGGAGATGCTGAGAGCTGTGGTGGACATCGAAAGCTCGGGAGATGGGGGCGAAATGGCCCAAGTGGTTGGAGCGCGAATTTGCTGACCGGAAGGTCCGTGGTTCGAACCTGACCTCTGCCTCTCGACTTTCCCTGTCTAGGCTTGGACAACCTGGCAGTATCCCAGCCGTCGTGCTTCCTTCGGGTAGCATAGCAGCTAGGCACCGAATGGGTGCTACAGCTGAACGATTTTGCATAGCACCAAAAGCTGCGTCGGTTGGGTCATATATTCCGCATGCCGAACGATCGTTTGCCGAAGAGAGTGCTGTTTTCCCTGCCCAGTTCTAAGTGAGGTAAGCAGAAAGGTGACCGGTCCTCTAGCTGACAGACGAGTATGAAAGAGATTACGAAACGTTTGGTTGTTGTGGTGCTACTTGCCTTCCAAGACAGAGAATACGAGATCTTACTGCGCCTGGTTGGAGACGCTGCAAGTTATGGCTGCTAGTCCATCTCAGTTGTGTTCTTGTTGTCAGTTTTTATTCAGGTTGTCTAAGTGAGCATCTGGGGGTGTAGGCACCGCGGATTGATTGTTTGTAGTAAGCTGTCACTAAGTCTCTTCCCCATCACAATAAGGATTTCAAGTAAACCGTGGTTATATGGCTGTGAAGCGTCAGTGATGAACATTGATGTTGTGCTCTCGATGATGCTGGTGATGAAAGCATCACGCAGAATAAACGAAAACGACAACTCACTAAGCTCAATGGATCTGATCCACATTTCAGTCTTTAATATCCGTACTGTTTATCAAATTTGGTAACGGGCATCTTTTTATGACGCCTTGCTTTTAGTACCTGTCGGTGTATGTTATGTCTCCGAAATGAATACAAGACCCTACTTCGGTGGTGCACCTAAAGTTGCTTAGGACGAGCTCAAGTTTTCCACGGTTTTCTCTTCGGATTTCTGGTGATCCTGAAGCAACGGCTCGTGGTATTTCCAGCGATGGACTGAGCACTTCGAAGACAGTTCAGCTCTCTTCGGATTTCTGGTGATCCTGAAGCAACGGCTCGTGGTATTTCCAGCGATGGACTGAGCACTTCGAAGAACAGTTCAGCTGGTATCTTTCAGCACAACCGCTGGAATAGATCAGTGAGCCTGAATGAAACACCGACACCGGTCCGCCATTAGCAACAGGAATCCAGCGTGTGATGTCAGTCCTCCAAAGCTACAGCACACCTGGTCCGGCTAATATGCACTCCGCAATCTTCATAGAAGGTCCGGCCCTGGTGAACCCCGGGGTTGAAATACTCTCGGTCTTTCGTTCACAGACATTGAATATATGGGCGATATCGTTCAAAAACACATACCTGTTTAATTTGTCTACATAATTCTGTCTGACATGCGCCTCACACCTCACAGTGCTTCTGGAAGACTGGGTAGGCTCGAACGATAACCTCATCCTTTCAGGTGAACCATTTGAGGTAATAGACAAATTTGCTTAACTTGGCAGCTGTATCAACCCATTTCGTCCATCCAAAAATGATTGGATTGGGAAGACGGCTGCGTCTACGATCCTGCATCGCCTGTGGCTTATCAGCTTATCCGTCAGCAGTCTAGTTTACGATGTTGCGGTGTGCTCCGTATTGTTATACGGGTCAGAAATCTGGCTGTTGAGCGCTGAGGACATCAAAAACTCTCAGCGTTAGATGTCTTCAAAGCACTATCCGAGTCGTGGGGGAACACTTTGCAGTAATTCTAAAGTATATCAAATGGTTTTATAAGAATTAGATGAACTGATCACGCTCCGTATGTTGCGCCCGCTTGGTCACACACCAGTCGATTCTTCAAAGAACCTGTTTAGCAAAGCCATGTGAAGGGTGGAAGTGAACCAGGATAGGTTAAGCAGCGATTTAGCAACGAACTATGAAAGCCGTTACCAGAAAACTCAGCCGCATTGATCATTTGCGTTTCTTTGTATGGGGACCTCGGGACGGGAGACATCAATGGTTAGAGGCAGTGTGACACAGTTCATTGGCACCCTCAATGGCGCTGGTGCATGCAGGCTATTGCCTTCATTGTATGGCTCTCCTTCCCACTTCCCCACTTAAAAGCCCACTGACATTCTTGTATTTACGCATAATTTACATCGGCTACCGCCTCCAATGTGTCTCTATGTACCTCATTTCGATTTCGGTGAACAAATGTGTCAGCTATATCCACCGTACAACAAGTACGCAGTTGTTACAGTTGATGATGTTTCAAACACCAGCTTCGTTAGTGACTGAAGGGTTCCACTTGCAGAGTTGCGCAACCACCTTGATCAAAGCACCGAATTCCGAGGAGCACTGCGAAATTCCTCGAAGCTCGGACGCGCATTCTCCCTCGTCAAGAGTACAATGCCACATATACTTGGTTTTTCTCGGTTTGTCAAGGTCCCTAAAATTCCAGAGGTTCACTGTCATCGGGAGGTTCTTTCGGATCGATCATTTGCTGGAAGGCCGACGGAAAAGTGAAGGTGAAGGATGCCTGCTCCATGCCTGTTGTGGCTAGTGTCTTTCCGCGGGACCGTGTTCTAATCCGTCAATTATCCTCCAAAGTAGTCCAAACGGACTGTTTGGTCTATGCTGATGACCTCAATCAGCGATTGGTGGGAGTATACCTTGAATTTCCTGCTGGTCTAGCAGGGCTTTTGAACCCTTGGATCATTCGTCTGCATCTGATATTCCATCATAGTTGTTTGTTTTTTTAACCTGCGTGCTGTCCGCTGGACAGTCAAATGGCTCCATAATTTAGGGACTTGACGGTCTCCAACTGCACTATTATCTCTAGCGAGTACATTGAAATAACCGGCACTGCATTCTGCCTTTCAGTTCACCTTGTTTTGCCGACCATCACCGCTCTTATCCGAACTTACTTATCATGAGGACATGTCTTAAATACTTTTGATTCTCATCGTGGTTGCTTTTTTGACGTCTGTGTCTTCGTGGCCCACCACTTCTTCCAAGTCTGCACGATACTTTCTCACCCATACTCTGCCCTTTCATTCTGACTTGCTCTACACCCCTGGTTACTCATAGGCTTTATCCACTATTGTCCTTCATCAGATGGAACTTCTGGAACGTTTTATTGCAAATGCTCCCGTAAGACAAAGTATTATCTGGTGTCCTGAGGGGTGGTGAACTCCCATCGGGCAAGACACATCACAATCTATTTGGGTACCGGTAAAACTTTGTCCTATCGATTTTTACCTGGTTGTCTCACCTTTTTCTGTCATGCACACACTGTGCGTTGTATAATATCGGTAATCCGTTGTTTCCCTAAACGGTACTCCGATCGGTGACCTAACTTGGTGCTATCGTAGTGCTATTGAAACTTTTTTTCTACGGTGTTGGAACTGACGAGCTATCTTGCAGTTAAAATATTTTTGCTTTCAGGTAACCAAACACTCCGTCCGTTGTTTTCCAAAATGCAACGCTTTTTCAAATTGGAGACGTATGTTGGGAAGCTGATTATGAGCTATCTGAACACCTATGTCAAATTACGAGATGATCAGGTTGCCATGTCCATATGGGAGGGTGATGTAATCCTAAATGAGCTTGAACTACGTTGCGAATCAGTGGAGAACTTGTTTCCCATACCAGTCGGGTTACGTTTAGGTCGCGTCCGTGAACTGCGAATTCATGTTCCATGGACAAAGCTTAACTCGGAAAATATTGTGATCTCCTTGCATACCGTGGAGTGTGTCCTGACCCTGAAAAAGCCACAATCATGTGGACTTACGAAGGCTCCTGTCCTCTCGAGCACCGAGCCGCCATCATCCGAATACAATCCAGACCAGAATATCGCCCCTGGTTATCTACAATCCTATCTTCATCGCCTTTTGGCGAATATACGGATTGTTGTGTACAACCTAAGTATCAAGTTCCTTCTGGATGATATCGTGTTGTCATTGAGCTGTAATCTGCTGGACTTTTATCCCACCACACACGAATGGAAAATTACATTTCAGTCAACTCCTTCTGATAGCAGCACCTTCGTGCGTAGAAAACTTCAAGTCTCAGATGTCACCATATGCTTAGACCACTGTGGGCCCACTGGTTATGTGGAGACTTACGAACAGCCATTGGTATACCGGTTCAGCCTATCTTGTCTTATCGAATTGGTATATCCTCCAGGCCTAGATTTTTTCAAGGCTTCTCTGGCTACAATAACCACGATGGATGTACACGCGCAAACTTTGGAGGTGAGACTGAGCCCTCATCAGGTGCATGCTTTAGTCCGTCTTTTGGAAGTGTTTGCTGCTGTACACACTGAGAACGTGGATTGGTCGAAGTTGGCCCCTGTGAACATGGGTCACCTGACCGAAGGTGATGCGGAAAAAACGACAAAGGATGTTCCTGAAATTACAGATAACCCCAGTGATATGAGTCCAGCAGACCAAGGAAACCAGCAATCCTGGGCTTCGTGGATGTGGTCGTTGGTGCCTAATATTTTGCCACCAAATACGGAATTAAGCAATTCAGATGGTGATGATGATGATGACATCCAACAATCTGGAGGCACGCGTCCAACCTGTGTTGATCTGATCCACCTCGTGTATGAAGATGCTAAACAGCATATGGATAGCACATTTGAGACTCTGCATTTCCCCAACTCCTTCTCATCAGCTGATCTACCTGACTTAGTTGAAAGCTCTGTTCCACCTGTCGTAACGAAGCACAGCAGTGCCAGTGACCTTCGGCTTCCGGTTAATCCAGGGACCAATGAGCCGAGCATTTCTTTACGCCGTGTCCGTCATAGGATTCGGCATCTGAGGCGCAATGATGATAACCAACCCTTATTTGTTGTCGGAGTATTTACAGATCAGTTGATCGTTCGTCTGCTTGTAAGTCATCTTCCCTCAGTCGTGATCGTTTTGTACTGTCATTCACCACTGTCTTACCATTTCTTCGGGGAATCATTTGGCCACTTATGTCCTTGGTGTACTATGATTGATCTGTATGAATCCAATACCGTATTTGCATGTCTCGATAAAAGTAGAAGCTTCACATTCTTGTGCAAAATGGCGACCAATGAGCCGAGCATTTCTTTACGCCGTGTCCGTCATAGGATTCGGCATCTGAGGCGCAATGATGATAACCAACCCTTATTTGTTGTCGGAGTATTTACAGATCAGTTGATCGTTCGTCTGCTTGTAAGTCATCTTCCCTCAGTCGTGATCGTTTTGTACTGTCATTCACCACTGTCTTACCATTTCTTCGGGGAATCATTTGGCCACTTATGTCCTTGGTGTACTATGATTGATCTGTATGAATCCAATACCGTATTTGCATGTCTCGATAAAAGTAGAAGCTTCACATTCTTGTGTAAAATGGCGCGATCTTATACGGACGCACTAGTGTAAACGTTGTTCGATTTTGCCGCATGATGTTTACTGGCCAATTTAAACATTGGGAGCATTGATTTTCACACCATGCTACATGTTCTGCTTCCAACTCACTAGAAGCGCATTCCCATCGCAGTTGTTTTGAAATAGATGGCTGTTTTGTACGATCAACTGGACTTCGATCGCTAGCCAGTCGCATTCTCCAGAAAGAACCTTTTTACTGGGGCCATGTTAATCAGCGTTACTTACTAATAAAAGCCAATGCACATTTAGCAAACATCACCAAATTTGCAATATGCTTCCGCAACTTTGGAGCAATGAAATCCTTTCGACTTAAGACCAATGTCAAAAGAGACCTTATTGCTGCAGTATGGTTCATCTGCAGGTGCATTTTCGTGATTTTGCACATTCTGCGTTTGTCTCGGCAATTGCCTCGCATGGCCGCCTCTCGTCACTTATGTTTTCCAACATGATCCATAATAGCTCTCTATTCAAGACACCACTGCGTTCATTCATGAGGGCATTGAAAGCGGGAATCTTCGCCACTAGATGGAACATCAATTTTCGGTAAAGGGAAGGCTGCCGAGTAGTGTCACCACCAGTCACTTTCAGAGTACAAATGCTTCCCTCCTGATATTGGATTTTGGCCGTCAAATGACGCTCAGTCATCGGAAATCGATAGACACTCCAACAGTCGATCCCGCATTGATGTCTGAAGGCTTTTAGAGCCCGTGTGTCTGACAGGACCCACGAGAATTTGAACGTTGTCTTTGTCAGCGGTTTTATTATCGTGATCCACATGACTTCCTTGGTTTAAATAAGTTCACTTTCTTGTAGTCCGCTCTCTTGGAATAGCAGGGACGATTCGGAAATGGTATACAGGGTTCTGTTCTGTGAGCTCTGTTGAGATTTAAGTTCATAACCCATCTGTATCTGGTATATGTTCGTTCAGTTTGTACATGTTTTTTTCGGAACCTCTGATGTGTGATTCCTCCACACACAGCGTTGACTCCAAAGTAGGGAGATTTTATGCCCTCTTAGTACGACTGTCATCGCTGAATTTCATCGGAAGCCGATTGTTTTTATCCTTCATTTTAGCCCAAGCCAAAGCCTATCAGTCTAGTTTCGTCCCACGCCGTATTGAAGGCACAACTAAAAAAAAAGAAATAAGCAGCCTTACATGGTTTTTGCTAGGAGCAGTTTTTGGTGCGCCTCAAGAAGGGGCTGGATCAGGTCAATTTCTGCAACACTCGCGATCTTTCTCATTCGACATTACATGGTTTGTAGGGATTCGGGTTTCATTTTGTGCTCAGGGTAAACTTTCAATGGACTGCTTTGTGCTTTGCATCATTTAAACATAGTAATCCGTACAACGGCCCCACCAGTCACCCTTGTGCTTGATTTACTTCAGCTAGCGCTGCTTGGTTTATAGAGTGCTACATATTCCTCAATCCATTTTCACATATTTTCCCATTGCTGTAGTTGCCAAACGATCAATTGATGGATAAGTCACTCGCACGCTTGAATGCCTCCAGTTCCAAATTCTCCAGATGTTTCTCTCAATCTGGTTTGGAGGTGACAGTCCGCGTGAGTGATTGTGCATGTTTTCAATACTATTGCTTTGCTATTCACCTGTAGGCGTTGCATGCCTTCACAGTGGTACTTTTCTTGACTATCTATTCATCAATCCGTTTTATTTGCTTTCGGGATTCCAGACTGTCCCCACTGGCTTGGTCAGGTTGTTTGTTTTTGGAACTTGAGGCGTGACCACTTTTTTGTTACTTATTTTTTTCGCAAATCGTTTCACTGACGTTCATCCTTAAGCCGTACTCTACAATAGCATGCTTCTTCTTACCACCGGCCAAATTGATGATGTCCTTCTTTTTTCTGACTGAAGTAATTTTGGCAAATATCGATGGGACTACTTTTTGTCAGCTTCAGAATTAAACCGTTTAGGCGTGTGCTGGTAAGGCAAACAAACACCGTTTACCGCATTGAGCTCTATTGCTCTTAGTTGGATCAGAAAACCGTACGGCGTGAAGATTTCCGTTTGCTGCGGTTTTATTCAGCTGCTGATGCCTTAAACCGTTGCATCAGTTCACCCTATACCTTAATAGTAAAATTTAGAATATGTGGGCTCTTATTAAGTTGTCCGTATTTCGTAACCGAATTGCTTTTATTGGAGACCCAGCCTATTGTATTCCGTTTGGTGGTGTCAGTCATACGTTAGGCGATCGGTGCATGCGGTTTTATGACCGCCCATATTCAAACCATCTTTCGGATGAAACTGTTGGGGCCACGTCTTGCTGCGATTACTGGAAGTACTGGTTGCTGTTTTTCTGGCTGCTGCAGTTAGCTCTTGGACAAGGCGGTCTGGAAGCAGCGCCGCTTCCAATTGGAGTGTGAAGGTTGTCAAGGGTTCCCTTCAAACGACTAGTACGCTCATATTTGTGGATGTGACGATGCTGCCTTCTTCAGAAGAAGAACGGGTTAGAAACGGTCAGGCGTAGAAAATGCACGCTCAGATCGCCCAACAGTTGACTTTGACTGCCGGCGCACTGTTCAATACGGTTGAATTGCTTTTAAACCCAGACTCCTGACAGTTAGACGTTCCCGCCTTTGCTGTCGGGCTAGGCAAGCCTTCCACAGCAAAGTAGGTCGAAATGTTTTGCCATAGACTGTGGACAGAACCCCGAAACAAGACTTTACTCTCTCTACTTTGTGAGTCAAGGGCTCGAGAAGGGTACCCCGAACAAACCCCCTTCTTCTGCTGTCAATCGAGAAGCAACGTCTGCCGCGCAGCTTATAAGCAATGGCTAATTTCCCTAATTTGTTTGGTCCAGTTTTTATTACTACCCATGCCAAAACAACCCTGGATATTTGTATTGCTATAAATTGAGTGTTGATTCTTATCTCTCTGTTCAGAAAAGTAAAACCCAAAGACACTGCTAACACCAAGGAATGTGTTAAAAGTAGCAGCATTTAGTTACTGTGCCCTTTACCAAACGGATCAACGGGCTTCTCACGCCCACAGCCTTTTCTCTTCAAAAATTGCTGTTATCTCCAAAACGCGGCAATACATCTGAACACGGTTCAAGACAGCTCATTTCGTTTGCGGTTCACTCTCCAGGTTTCAGGTTATCCAGGGACATCTCACTGTCATACCACTGGTCTGGGTACCAAGTTGAGTGCGACAGTTGTCTGTTGATCACCATCCATTTGTCTTTATTGCAAATACTGAGCGTAAACGTAAGCGTCCCGTTACCTGGCATCTTTCAAAGCGTAAACAATCGAGCACTCGATAGACTACATAGAAATCAGCTGGAGATGGAGATCTTGCATTCAAGACTGTTGAGCCTTTTGAAACCTATGTATGGAGTCGAGTCGTGTCCAAATTCACGCCCTTGTTGCATCTCGTTTCCCGACAGATAGGGAGACCATTCACCTCTATGATGTTCAGTGACTGCAACATACGGTGAATCATCAGCAGCAGCTATCTAGATTACGAAACAAAATAGTCCGTCAAATGAACACCGTTTTTAAACCCGAGACATGATTTCAACGCTCAATTCTATGCGTCTGCAAAAAGCGCCACGGCTCAGTTTGACTATGATTTCACAACGAATCATATCTTCTATCGAGGCCAGGAAGATCGTTCCACAACAATGCGAGTGCGAAAATCCCTGAGATGAGGCCTGGCCCACAGCCTCAAGACTGACCTGGCGAAGTGATGACCAAGGAAAACCCAATAAATTGAAATGCCGGTGGTGACTGAAAATAGTTGAACTCTGTCCCAACTTACCCGCAACATCGGGCCAGGAAAGTTGCCCGTCGGTGAAGTCATTACAGGGGAGATGGTTCCAAAGTCCATCCCAAGTCTCACCCCCTTTTTCGGTGAGTAAGACACTTCGAGTAACATTTCACCTGCATGAAATGCTCAGCCTGACGTACAATCCATCACCAAGTTCACAAACGAACATGAACTGTTCTATCATAACGGAAAGTGAAATAAAAAACGAAATCGTGCTGTTGAGGGGAAATAGAGCATTCGGTTCTGAGTATTTCCCCGGTCTTGTTTAAGGATAGTAGAGAAGGACTAGTTCAGTGTGGCAAAACTCAAACAGAGCGTTTGGAAGACGAATGAAGTGCCAAAACAGCATAAGATATCTGACATGGTTCTATCCTTCAAAAAAAAGGGGGGACTGAGGAGAGTTGTGAAAACTGAGCTGGAGTCTGTCCGCTCAGAACACTGCCACACCTGTAGAAGCCCACAATTGTTGTCTTCTTAAATCTAATTGCTCTGTTCCACCTAGTCCTTTTCTTGAGGCGATGTCTCTCCTTCAAAAATAAGCCGAAAATTTTCGTCGCAGTTTCCCAACCCTTATATTCCAACATCACAAGGGTGCGTGATGGTCCACGGGAAGTACTCTCCTATGTTCATCATCGCAATTGGTATACGTTAGGACTGGTCTTTTAATTTTTCCTCTCTGATTTCATAATCAAGTCAGTGGTCTAGGGGGCGTGTGCTGTCTTCTAACTCTGGTGTGAGGCTTCTCTTCGGGAAAGACCTTAAATATTAGGTATGTGGCGACGTTGCGTTACTTGGTACAGATCCTAGCCGCATACAAATTATACTAACTAATTTCAGTAGCGTTGTCATGGTATGAGCTGTGCACCTTCAAGCTGCAAGTGCTATTACGAGACTGGGCAGTGTACCACCAAAGCTGGTCATGGCATCAGAACCATTAAAGATGATGGGTAGATTTATCTACCTGGGTAGTTGCACCACGTCGGACGGCAACACTACCAACTAAATGAATATTAGAATCGCGAGAGCCCGTTCTGCTTTTCTTCAGATTAAGCACTTCTGGGCTCGACGTGATGCTAGTCTTTCGGTGAAAGTCATGGTCCATAACGCTTCTGTGCGTCTAGTTTTGCTTTACGGCTGTAAACCGTGACCGCTTTGCATTGAAGACAAGAGAAGATCATCGGAGCTTTCGGAGTACTACCCGTGTATTATCTGAACATCGAATAAGCAGTGCCGAAGTACGATTAATGGTTTTGTCAACAAACCAGCTGTTTGTCCAATCAACAAGTTGATTAAGCTGCACAACCGAAGATATCTCGCCCATGCGCTCCGCATGTCAGGTGCTCGATGGCTTCCCCATGTCCTGTTTGTTGAAGCAGTTTTCGACTGGAAGATACCACAGGGTGGGTAACGCATGACCTGGAGACGGTACAAGTAAAACAACAGTGAACTTTGGCTACCCTGGTGCATACCGCCTGTGGGGTTGGGGTATCAAAGATTCACCAGATTAATGATAGAAGGTATTCAGCTACATGGCGGCTTCACGCAGCCATCGATGTGTCTGACCTTTTGTTCTTAATCATTCGTCGACCCTTCTATTTTTTTCTAAAGCTTGGTACAGATCCTAGCCGCATACAAATTATACTAACTAATTTCAGTAGCGTTGTCATGGTATGAGCTGTGCACCTTCAAGCTGCAAGTGCTATTACGAGACTGGGCAGTGTACCACCAAAGCTGGTCATGGCATCAGAACCATTAAAGATGATGGGTAGATTTATCTACCTGGGTAGTTGCACCACGTCGGACGGCAACACTACCAACTAAATGAATATTAGAATCGCGAGAGCCCGTTCTGCTTTTCTTCAGATTAAGCACTTCTGGGCTCGACGTGATGCTAGTCTTTCGGTGAAAGTCATGGTCCATAACGCTTCTGTGCGTCTAGTTTTGCTTTACGGCTGTAAACCGTGACCGCTTTGCATTGAAGACAAGAGAAGATCATCGGAGCTTTCGGAGTACTACCCGTGTATTATCTGAACATCGAATAAGCAGTGCCGAAGTACGATTAATGGTTTTGTCAACAAACCAGCTGTTTGTCCAATCAACAAGTTGATTAAGCTGCACAACCGAAGATATCTCGCCCATGCGCTCCGCATGTCAGGTGCTCGATGGCTTCCCCATGTCCTGTTTGTTGAAGCAGTTTTCGACTGGAAGATACCACAGGGTGGGTAACGCATGACCTGGAGACGGTACAAGTAAAACAACAGTGAACTTTGGCTACCCTGGTGCATACCGCCTGTGGGGTTGGGGTATCAAAGATTCACCAGATTAATGATAGAAGGTATTCAGCTACATGGCGACTTCACGCAGCCATCGATGTATCTGACCTTTTGTTCTTAATCATTCGTCGACTCTTCTATTTTTTTCTAAAGGTTTTCGGTGCTCCTGTATCTTGCACTAGTTGTGGCAACATAAAGCACTGTACGTAATTACACGGTTCACTTTTCTTAAACTAAGCGGAATCAGCGATGGAAAGTCTTTTGGTTATGCACCCCAGACAAAGATGGAGTGGGTAAAACAGCCATCTTCAGAACTAGTAGTAGCTTTTTCAGTTCTGGGTCTGTTTGTTGCTGGGTGGTGGGCTTACTTCCAGCTGAAACGAGGTTACTGCCTTAGTAGATGTATCCAAGTTGAAAAGGTCCAAAGAGTGTTCATCGTCGTCGCCGTGCTGTGTATACAGTAGTTGTTTCAGCCACCAGCAGTTGCGTGATGTTAGCCGAGCAGCTGTGCACCCATGGTAGCTTGTGTACCACTAATATCATCGACTTCATACCGACGGTTCACTGTTTTTACTTGTTCGGAAACTGGGACGTACGAGGTACGTACTAGTTCGGAGACGCTATCGAAATGGGATGTGTGACTAGGGCAGTTATTTGTCGTTTCTTTAAATACGGTTCAGGTCTTAATGCCTTTATTTTGCCCCGCCCCTCTTGAGCTCTGTTTATATTATTACTATTTGAATCTTCCATACTCTTTCAGGGCTTAGCACTCCAAGCTACTTCGCTCGGTGCCCATTTCACTTCCGTTCAACTTGGTGCTAAGCACATCTCGGCATTCCCAATCGGTCCAAGCTGTCCGTGTGGCTACCTGGATCTGGCAAAAACCTTTGTTCCTGAAGATCATGACTCAAATAGTCCTTCTCCAAAGGCATCCGTGGAGCACTCGGTCAGTGTTAAGTCTTCCTCTTTTATTCATTTGTTTCGTTTCCCGTGTTGCTAGGTGGCGCGAGAATCTTCGAAACGGTTTATCTGTTCACATACAGCATAGGTTTTGGCTGTACTGTATTTCAACACAGATTGCTACCAGCCAACCAGCTGCATCCTGACAAAAGTTCCCCTTACCGAACTCACTGCTCATGTATCATAATGGAATTTCCAGTCATCCACTATGCGAAAATGTTGAGCTGTTACACGTGGTGGTTAACAAGTTGTACATACCTAGCTAGGCTAGGTCCTTGTACGAGAGTTCGAATCAGTGTCTGGTAGTTTACTTTACTTGGCCGGAAGTCGTGCTGCAAATTTTTCTTGCCAGGATTGTACTTTAAGGTTACAGTCCTTGTGACACTGCGTGCTTTGTCCCGCCCAGTAGCACCTTTCAATCAGTGGTCATTCCCCAAGGAAAGCAAATCACTGCAGTGAAAGACCAAAACGTGATCACCTGAGTTGTTGAATTTTAAGTAACTGGTACTCTTAGGATTGACACGAACCGAGCTAGGGTATGTGGATTCCTGAGCTGGTTCCCTTGTAGGACTTAGCCAGTGTGCCTTGATTGTTCTAACCACACATCGATAATTCCGAGCCTCGTCTTTTTCAGATCTTCATTGCTTGGCTATTCGCATGTCCTCAGTCCTCTAATTGGAAAATGCAAATAAGTTCCCAATGTCGATATCCCCCTATCCAATAACTCCTGAGTATCATTTTTTCCTTGCCACCACAAAGCAATCGCTAATCTGTTCGGACCAGTCTTTCAGCAGTGTCTAACTGCAGTCGGTGGTGCAACCAAACGATGCTGCTGGATGGTCCGATTTGACAGAAGCATCTTCACGTTACCAAAATAGTTTGACTTTGAAAGCCAAGGAGCTTGGTTTACTTTAAGCACGTGCCTTAAGCACACACTTCTTCCAAATCCGGTCATTCTACTCAGTCGCACTGCACAGCCAACTGCAGTTATATACTTGAAACATACATCCCCATTCTCCTTATTAATTATCCTCCCATGCTAACCACTCATATAGCACCAAACTTTCCTTGAGCTCGGCGATCCGATGGATGCGCAGGCGGATCCGGTGCACTTGCGTCGTGTGTTTCATTCTGTTCTTCACTCACCCACGTCTTTCGATGAGGATCCTATGTCTCTACCTCCGTTATCCGTGGAGACGTATCTGTCCAGATTCCACGATTCCTTCGTGTGTCAAGAATATCCGGCTCTCTGGTTCGATCTAATCACGTCGATGGACTCCGAAAACCCCGACATTCGATTGAATCAGCGTGAGTTTTTCTGCTCAGTAAATTGCGTCCAATAGCAGACCACGTCTTCTGCTGCGTGCTCTATACTCACTATCATATTGACCTTTCTTGTATGCAAGGATGCCTCCCATAATCATTATTGATGAATTCTCAGTGTGGGACCTGCATCACACATGTTACAGTCAGTGTCACCACACTTGCCTACTGGGATTTGAATACATCCTCGTTATGGTTCCAGTTCGCAAAGTGGTATTCTTCGTTCTCACATTGTTTCTTGTGAAACTAATCACAACAAAAACGTCTATCCACTGCACCGCAAAGTCCTAAGCTTTTGGAATCTGTATACATAGCCTACACAAAACTTTTTGTCACACGGATAAGACGGTAAGATACGAGGTCTTCTTTGTTCATCCAGATAAGCCGTGTAACGGATTTCTTAAAGATACGATTACTTGCGAATGCATGTACAAAATTACGAAATTGGGATTGGGTTGGATGCCTATGAAAGAGTAGTAATTTTGAGAATTTTGAGAAGACTGTCTCGTAACTCGGTGTCGGGGGTGAGAAGAATCATGTCGAGATCTGAGAAAGTTGTGGCGTGCCGATCTTCCAGGTTTCCAATTATGAAACTGGGTGAAGTACTGCCGGATGAGTAAAGGATTCGAATAAAACGTCTGGTGGTAATAAAGTCAACTTTCCACGTTGTACACAAACGGTTGGTAAGCACTATAGTGTTACGGATTGGTAGTGACGAGTGTGAAAATTTTGATTTTGGAAAGAGAAGTGTATAGAATGGTCAATTGTCTGATAACAGATCCAGTCGTCGGGTTTTTAGGAATACGTGTCCCACGTGATTAATGCAGGATAACCAGAGGACGACCCAACATCGAATTGGTTGGTTCACTCTTGTTTACGTTAAGGAGCATCGTTGATAAATGGTTTAGCAACAAACAAGTGCTTTAGCTGGTCGCTAACCCCGGTGAGAGTTTTTCGTGCTTTTGTCGCCTTCAGGATTTTTGTGTATGAGGCATTCGCGCTTTAAATAAAGATAGAATAGTGCTTTGTCGTTACCTAGTCCCCACATATGTATACTCTTTTGTCGTGGCGATGGTATTTTGTAAGCTCAGGTGAAGTTAAACGTCTGGGTGGGTAACTAGTGTTTTTACGGCATAGCCCAAATCGAACCTATAACGCAATATGTAATTAGGTCCCAAGCATCAGAGACTATGAATTCTTTAGCCTCGATTGTCTGTCCAGTACACCCTTGGGGGAACTTTGATCATGTTACGGTGAGGCGTCGTCAAGATTGGCTCACGTCGAGTGCGCTGAAGTCGAGATTGACATGATTTCGCGTTGGAGAGTCAGTAGTTGTAGGCAGACCGATTCCTCTGGGAAAGTCTTTATGAGTCCATTCGAGTTTGCCACAGACTTATGGAAGCGACAAGGCTTCCACAGAATTTTGATATTCCGAGGAGGCATTGCTAAAATTCTCAAGGTCTGCGCGTTTACAGTCCCGGCCTGTAGTGCTCGAGGAATTTTGGTGTGCATACGGTTATGTACTTCGAAAAAGCCGTTTCGATCGCCAATGGAGGTCCACTTAGTTTAGTACACCACTTTGTCTTCATAACTGTGGAGTCCCGGTCAGGTCGTTCAAGCGAAAATTTCTCAAGAAGAAGGTTGTTCTGTCTGCAACTGCGCAAGAGCGTTACCGAACCCTTTTAGTGAATTTCTGCACAAAGGTGACAAGCTCATCGATTTTCCCAAGACAGGTTTCGCACTTAGTGACAAAATTTATGATACCGGACTTTTTTTAAGGTTTTCCCTTTCAAAGTTTTACTGACTGTCCAGTACTATGCTCACACCTTTTTCTTCCTTATAGTTACGGTGAAGATTTGTAGGCCCTGCGCAGCTAGCACTGTAGTTATCCCTTGCAGCATGTCAGCTGGTACATGTCTTACCAGATTCTGAAAACCCTACTTTATTTAGCCACTCTTTGCTATCTGATTCACCTTGTATGACCAAGTCAGTACAAATAGGTTGAACCCGTTCACTTCATATGAGATTTTCCAGTACAGTTGCCTTGTTTTATCTCAGTAAAACCTATCTATGCACGGGTCTTGAAAATCTACTCACCCCGCTCTCGATAACTGACAGTGTGTGTATCACCTCCAAGATCGATTGATCGATCGATCCAACTAGCATTGTGGTACACACGGTCGAATGCAACCGAAAATGCAAATGTTTATGTATTACTTCGCATGTTATTCGATGTAAACCTGAATTGATTACGCATGCTTCGTAATTCCAACTGGTTGTTCGGTTGGGGTACTTTATTAGGGGCCTATCTGTTTGTCTGAATGTCGGTGATTTTCTGATACTTGTCTAGGCAATCTATTGGATGCCGGCAAATTACTGGAGTGGTCGGCCACATGCGATAAAGGCAGTTATGATTAGCATCTGCACGGTTGTATGCTCGGCTAAATCGGTCTCATATTGATCAATCTTTTATCATGCACACGCATTCTTCAGGTTGACTGTCCCTTTAAGCCCATCAGAGGTTAGTGAGGACAGTTGTTTGTCACCAGCAACCTGGCGATAGAGTCACTGGTGACACTCCATAGGGCGAAAGAGAGATGCTCGCCTGTGGACAAACTCGCTGGTCACAATTTTCCTGAAATGATCTACTCATACTTCCTTCTCCTTTAGTTCCACGAATACGTTCGGGACAAACGGATGGAGTTACTGAGCGAGTCCACCTGAGGGTTCTGTCAAATCAATCGTTGGTATACCTTTCCCCCACTATTCTCCATCGATTCGAAGCATTTATCAAATCGGTGAAACGACATCCCCGATACCCATGCTGTCTAAAAATGAGCAGTCCAGGTAATTCTCCATCGATTCGAAGCATTTATCAAAACGGTGAAACGACATCCCCGATACCCGTGCTGTCTAAAAATGAACAGTCCAGGTATGTCAGTTAATCTTATCGATTAAAAAAAACTTGCGTGTCTCATCTCAAGGACACTGCATCCGATTGCGTTACTAAAGTTGGATCATGATAACTGACTACATAAATCTGCATACTTTATTGGATAGGACGAGCCATACAGTTTCTGATAAAAAGCTTCTTCCGTTGAGCTCAAGTTAAGGGCCATGGTGTCAACAGTAGCTCGTGACAATAGGTTTAAATAGGCTTTCCCAGAAAGAGCCTCCTAACTGGCTTTCATTGTTGATATATGAACAGAACTAATCCTATGCAGTATCTTAAACAATACACATGGACACGTTCCACGCTCTATGTGAGTGCATCTGTCGGATGTTGAAGAATTTGTAAGGGATAATTTCCTTTCCGATTCTGTTCATTAGGTCAAATCGAATCGCTCAGCTGTCGCAACCTTCTGATGAACCATTTCCGTGCACCCCGGAAATCATGATAATTGCGATCTTGTCCGATTACTCAAGTTTATAGACAGGAAAAAAAGTGAAAACCACGTGAGTCGGCAGCCGGTACTTCAGACTGTTTCGTGGTGATCGTTTTCTATGGTGCACATTAGCAAAAGCGGTGTGCCTCCGTTCCCCAATTACAGTCCCAAAAGGTCGCTATTTCGGGGTACGAGTGGTATGTGTCATACTTGAGTGACTCTGCTCATTGAGTGGGCATGAAGTTACCCAACTGTCGGAATCAGTGGAGGTGACATTTGTTATCGCAAACTGGTCTGGCACCGAGTGGTCACTTGATACAACCAAGAAGGCTTATCTTTGTGTGAATAGAGTTCCTAGCCTAGGTTTACTGCCAGACACTTGAACTCGCCGTTATATCTGCTCTACCGTTACTTTCGCCTCGTATGTAGTGTTCAGAAACTTCAGACCAGTATTCACGTGGGTGTCGACGAGAGAATCTTGTCAAACAATCGTACTTTAATCCAGATCAATACTCGAATTAATTTTCGCGCATGACCCCAGTTTTCGATATGAACCTATCAGCTAAGACCGATATTTAGTAGCCTAATACACAGTTGCTTATGATGTATCCGGTCACAGCTAGCGAGAGCAAGTCATGATGCAGCAGGGATCCGCACGTGCAACAAGGTATGAATGTCAATAATGTGATATTCGAACGATGTGTGTAGTGAACCATGATGGACCATTCACTGATCACTCTTAATCTAGCCCTTCCCTTTTTGTAGCCCCAAGTGAATATCCACCCCTCATCAGATCCCAACTGCCCCAATTCTTCGATGGAATCGCAGTCCAAACTATTCGCGTGGTGATTGCCTCTCCTACGGTGTATTATTTTGCAGAGCACTGGAACAACAATGTGAGTTCAAATTGAGACCTCTTGAATTTGGGTTTTTACTCCTATCAGTTTTTATTCGGCTTTTCGGTTCTAAACGACGTACCGTAAGTTTTCCCATCGCCATCGACAGAACGTCAGTTTTTAACACGAATGTCTAGTTGCCATACAACAAACTACATGTTACGGCCAAGGCCAGTACAAGACAAGCAGGATCGTCAGTCCTAACGGATGGGCCTACAGTGCATATTAGTGATGAGGTCATCACCATCATCAGCTAGAAAAACCGTGTACTTGCTGTATAGCGGTTGTAGCTTCCCTAGTTTCGTCCGCCAATGATCCGGAGAGTTCGGGGTAGATAGTTACGCACTGGAGGCGGTGGCTGATGTAATTGGTGCTTGAATGCAGGGGCATGAGTAAACTTTCATTGGGAAGATCGGGGGCGTGGGTGGAAGTCATGCACTGAGGGAAACAGCTTGAATGCATGCGCGCCATTGTGCAGGCGATTTGTCCATGCCTAACAGTGTTTCTAATCACTGATTTGTCCCGTATCGGGGTCCACATCGAAGGAGATGACAATGACTAACGTGGCTGCGTTTGCTGCTGAGTCATTATTTAACCTCGTCTGACATGTTTCCACTCCCACATCGTTGCGCGAGAAGGATTTTCCGAAAAGGTTGGTCACCTTCTAAATGGAACACGTCGAACAAATTTTGACGAACTTTTTAGGTGCGCCTTTTCGACCACGTTCTCCTCATTACTCTGTATTTGTCCAGCAATACCGTTCTGGTGACAGTAGCTTTAGCGACACATTTGGTGGGGACTACCAGACTATCGTTTGTCACCCCAACTGTGCGTTGATGGGTAGTTCTCACGATAATTTGTCTGGTGCCTTACTGGAAGACGTACGCTTATGCCGAAACCTAAAAGAAGTGATGGCTGACAAACATGCCACTGGTGCCGGCCCACATTGCTATAGCATCATGTTTAGACCGGTTAGCGACTTACACCATACCCATTTACGTCCGTCCAATTTTTTACAAGGAGTTGAATGTAGCTCTCTCTACATTCGCGCCTACACACACCATCGACATCTGTCCAGCATCCGTCCAATTTTTTACAAGGAGTTGAATGTAGCTCTCTACATTCGCGCCTACACACCGTCGACATCTGTCCAGCTATCCACCGGAGCCCACTTTGTTACGAATGCTGCAAATACGACTCGGTTGTCATCCATTTATTTGTTTCGTCTGGTTCTGTCTGGGAGAAGGTAACAACGAGTGTGGATCGATAATAACACTTATTTCCGAAATGAGCGCTCGTAAAAGTGACTGCAATGCAGGTGTTAACTCACAAAAGAGAATGCTCAAGTGTCAAGCACAGCAGACGGACCTCCGAACATCAAGATCTATGGAACGTGTTTGACAAGTGCTCCCTGATAGTCTTCCGGATTCGGTTGATATGTGCCCCTGATTTTGGTCCGCAAGCGCTCAGTACCGCTCGGTTTCTCGAGAAGTTTTCGTCTTCCCATATTTCCCACTTCTCGACTGGACTGCGGACTCTTCGCCTG
The DNA here is from genome assembly GCF_000715545.1 of Opisthorchis viverrini. Lineage (NCBI taxonomy): Eukaryota > Metazoa > Platyhelminthes > Trematoda > Opisthorchiida > Opisthorchiidae > Opisthorchis > Opisthorchis viverrini. Next base: position 1,264,812 of record NW_008751731.1, on the reverse strand, counting down.
CGTGAACACACCCCAGAGATCAGCGTTTTATTATTGCCTAGCTAGACCACCAAGATATAGTTTGTTCGCAGTTTGTGGAGTCCTGGTACCGCTCGGTTTCTCGAGAAGTTTTCGTCTTCCCACATTTCTCACTTCTCAACTGGACTGCGGACTCTTCACCTGCGCGAACACACCCCTAGCTAGACCACCAAGATATACTTTGTTCGCAGTTTGTGGAGTCCTGTATAGAATGGGATGGTACTGGAATTAAACAGTGTTGCATGTGTCTAAGTGTGATACTATACTCAACCGTGTTTAAAAGATATGTACACAATCTACCGGTCCGTCTTGCTAAAGTACATTCTTCTCTGAGACGACGCTATTTACGTTGCTGACGCACACTCAGAAAGCCCACATTCAATTATTTATCATTTGAGTTTTCCATTAGTCCAGCGTAATTTGTAAATATGTACTCAATCCCACTGGTTATTTTATAATTTCCAAAGTGTTCTCTTGCGTGGGCGACCAGCCATCTTATTCATCTGTGTTTTATCCCCTGCCCACTAGTTCACGGAAACACCTCACTTACGGTTTCAATCAGACAACATAACATGGTCTCGGATCACTCCGCTGTACCCTCTGGAAGTATTTAATCACTTGAAACGTTGGCGCTTCTCGGAGACTATTTTGCGTCGGATGACTGACTGTTTGATGACCGAAGCATCGTGGCCAACGGAAGCTAAACCATCAGGCGTAATCTCAAGCAGTGAGCCTGAAATCTTTATGCATGCCTTCAGGAGAGGATGCATCCGGTTGAGCACAGTTTTGTTACATCTCCTGCCAGGCACTGTCTCACCTTCGAATGAAATTCCACTACTCTCTTTGTCCAAACTCACCTGGTACTCTTGGACCCTGAACAGTCCGGAACTGTGGTAAGTGATTGGTTCACTCGTTTTATATTTTGCTGGTCACCTTTTTCATAGTTTTGGTCGTTTTATTTGTCTGACACCGACCTTCTTTGTACTGCGCTTTAGGTCACATAGTCCAGATCTATCCCATTTACCGGAATTCGAATGGCGATTGGTTTCCCGTGATTCCCTAGAAATCCGTCTACCTGCCGACTGGCTTCTTCACACGGTCTATTTAGCGACCTCTGTTGCCACCCAGGTGGGAAATCTTGCCCGTTTCCTCTCAGCATCCACCGCGCGAGACTGCCCAACTTTCGCTTCTGCCGGAAGATGTGAGGGCTTTCCATTTACCAGGAAGTCTTCGGACTCAAGTGAGTTTGTGTACGCCTTTTATAATTATTATTCATTTTCTACATGACTGTCGTGTTCCCTCCGGAAAGCGAACCCCCATAAAACCATCTGAGTGCAGCTTTTCAGAGTTCGTTACTTTTCGTAATTGATGAGCGCATCTTTTCTATAGTACTAGGACATTTGGATTTTACCACCGCTTTTCCGAGATACACGCTGTTTGAAAGTACAATGGCAGCATTGGTCACTGTGCTCTAAACACGATTAGATTAGGATCACGAGTTTATCCCTGGTAGGAAATACGGTATTACTATCAACCTCGGAAAAGCACGGATAAACTGACTGTGGAAGGCACGAGCCATCATTTTTGTAAATGGTATATCACCTTCAACTTTGCAGATACTGTCGAAACGTAACTGTGTACCTGAGGGCATAGTGGGTGCACTTAGCTTACCTCTTCTAATGATGAGAGTCTCATCTGCAGAACTAGAAAAGGGATCAGAATGCCTAGTCTTGCTATTTCCTTTACGACAGACCACCTGTGTTCGTAAACTTAAGACAACCCGTTCGTCCAAGTTGGAAGGTACTTTTTGTGTCCGTGCTGCGCCGTAATCACAGCTACAGCTTCCGGCTTCTAACGTAAAGTGAAATCTTTCCGAGGTCTGCAAGCATCCGTTACTATTTTCAGTTCTGTGTTTCTAACCCTGCTCTGTGTTTTCGGTTGCCCCTGTATGGGTTTTGGCAGCTCGACAATATCCCAACCCTCATGCTTCCCTTGAATGGCATACAATGCATACAAGACAGATACCGTAACTGATTGGGAACTTGTGATTAAATACTCATTTAGGCTGTCGAACCAGTGCAGTGTTGCAAACGTTTCATGCGGTAATCATCCTTCGAAATGAACTACTGAAAACACTGTAGGACAGTTTCAAATGCACAGAAGCCCGCAGAAAATGTTGCTAGTTTTTAGTGTTCAGAGGTAGCTCTTTTGAATGAGGCTTTTGGTTCAAGCGGCACTGAAATGACAGCATTCCTGGGGCTGATAAAACATAACAGTATGTAGTCCAGGCGGAAGAAAAGCTCATTTCTCTCCATCCAGGAAAGTAGAGAAGTGTTACCGGGTTTCAGTGTTCATGTGCCAAAATGTTGAGTATTGTTCATGCAATAGACAGTTTATTCCCAGCCGCGATAAAGTATCGCAAGTGGTTGTCTTCGGATACAGATCCCAACCCGTTGGTTGGACAGACTGACCGGTAAAATTGCTCGTTTTGCCAAGTCAAATCATTCACATCGAATTCGGCATCCTGATTGTTTGACGAAATGGGTTCCGACGGAGTGATCGGCAAAATCGAGGATCAAGTTGGCATGTGACATCTGGGTAACATCAACTTCGGTATTGAAATCGAAGTATGCTGCTGGTGTCGCTTATATAAAACTTTTCAGCATAGACCCATCTGTGTTCATGTGTTTGCGTCTATGTTAATGTATGTGCTTTGCTAGACCTTTGGCAAACCGTAGTGATATACACTTTCAAGAATATTTCATCAGTAGTACCTCTTGCTTCGCGTGTTGGCACTTTAACTAAGACTTTTCACGAACACTTTCTGGTCCGAACTTTTCATCCCATTTCCCAATTTAGTTTACCTCATTGTGAATTAAACAGTATGAGACAAGGTGCATTTTGAATGAAGTCTTTCGACTGCGGAGTTTGACGAAATTCCTTCACTGTTACCATGTGCGGAACTGGTAAAATGTAGTAAGATGGGTTTTGGAGGTTTGCAATTTGTGCTCTAGTATATTACATTTGTCTTTCGTTCTTGGTAACTTACCACATTAACAAAGTTGCCCCTTTGCCGGTCGATTTCCTCTTTCGTCTCAGTAAATAATGTCCAGCTGTGTGCCGATCTTCCCGGAGTCATCCGCGCTCGAACCTTTTGGAATTCCTCATGTTGCGTATATCAACTCAGTGTGCAAACAGACTTGGCTGTCTACTTGCGTTTTTCTGATTGTGGAATCATCGTTCCTATAGTTCGACGTGACCCCTCCCTACAATCGAGCCGACCCTGCTTTACGCTCAACGATGGCCCCTATCTGCATCCAGCTGAGGATGTGCCACTTGTTGGACTCGCTTGTCAGTTTCCCAACGACGCTTTAAATTTTTCCAGTAAGTGTTTTTATGCTACCATGTTTCAAAAGTGCCAAGATCTCCTCCGGCTACTCAAAGGCGAAAGTTTTGGCTCTTCTTGGGTGGTATTATGAGTCCAAAAATAATTTAGACAATGTAGATCTGAGTGAGCTTGTTTCTGGTGACTTTCGGACTTTTCGGTGGTTTTTACCTGAGCGCCACAATTATTTACATTTACACACGAGGATTAGCCCTAAGTCAGTAAGCTCAACTCCAGTTTGCTGCTTGGCCGTGAACTGTTTATCGCACTTTGAATTTTTTTCCACGGTGTAGTGCAGCATTCGGTTCCTGCAGGACTTGGTGCAGTCCAACCTCTTAATAACATCACCTACCGCGGAAACCAGTGGTAATCTTGGGTAACGTTATAACGAGGTCTAACTTCAAAGAAGTCCCATATCGTTTTATGGAGCCGAATTAGCACACAGGTGCCGTATGACATTAGTTCACAGAAGAGACTGAATAGATAACAACTATTTTATCGACTATTACCTCTCACAACATTCCATAGGTGTGTCATTTGAGTGTCAGATGGTGGGTAGATTGATATCTTTAAATGGAGATTTCATCCTGTAAGTGAAGCCAGTGTATGCTGAAAAGCCGAAAAACACTGTACAACTGTTTCATCCGTACTGAGGATCATCGGCATCGCGAGTCTCATGAAACCCCAGGGAGTCTTGAACTCACGACCACCCGACCGGTAGTTTGAAGACGAGGGGCGACAAACAGTTCACGTTCAGATTACCGGGAGGAAGCTCGCGGATTCGAGATTTCCTGCTTTGCGCAGTGCTGATGATTCCTAATAAGAATGAAACAGCCCTATAGTGTTTCTCGGCTTTTCAGCAAACATTGCTGAAACTTCCATTGAAAATTCCAACCCCCCTCACACTACCAGCGGATTGACATCTCACATGTTGCTGTATTCATAGCCTTCAGAAAACCTGACATCATTCCACCTGCCTTTTGGCTGGCTGACCTTTGGCATATCCAATTCCCCATCGTTGTCATCCTCTGTCAAACTTTCGAGGTTTTCTCAGCCCGGTTTCTGCTACTCCGTTAATCCTAACGAATTTTCGCTCTGTCCCTTGAATCAGAACGACGAAAGTGATTTCAAACGTTAACTTGAATTTTATTGTGCCATTCAATGTATACGAGCGCCCTAATGATGGACCAACTAGTACGCAGCTGTAGCTTTAGATACACGAATGAAAATCATCGTTCTTGTCTGTGTAACGTCCGCGTGGCTTAAGTTTGCTGTTAGTTTAGGTTTTGTTGTGAGTGGGTTATGCTGACTTAGTCAATACCGGAACACCTGTTTGTCTTATCAGTGTTGGTGTACAAACCCGAATTCATTGGTACTAGTGTAATATCTACTGTGGCTAGCGGGTACGCACCATTTTTCCAATGATATCGACAACTACGCAGGAATGTGGCCCTTCTACACATGAACTCTGTGATTGACTAGGATGAACCTAGGCTTTCCACTAGATGTAGTCATCATCACTGTCAGCTGCAATAACCGCGTACTTATCGTACAGTGGTTGTGGCTGCCGAAGTTTCGTTCACCGATGATTGGGGGGTAAGTAGCTGCACATTGCAGGCGAGAGATGATAAATTGGTATATAAATCCAGCACTGTCAGTGGGCTGTCAAGTAAGGGGGGTTGGAAAAGGAGCTATGCATTGAAGTCAATAACTTTGATGCACGAGCGCCATTGAGGGCGCGACTGGGCCATGTCTGCCAATGTCTCTAGCCATTGATGTGGCCCGTATCGGGGTCCCCATCCAGGAAGACGGCAGTGACCAGCGCAGCTGAGTTTGCTGGTAATGGCTTTCATACT
>NW_008751731.1:1211728-1259089 GCF_000715545.1 Opisthorchis viverrini | reverse complement strand
GCGTATATCAACTCAGTGTGCAAACAGACTTGGCTGTCTACTTGCGTTTTTCTGATTGTGGAATCATCGTTCCTATAGTTCGACGTGACCCCTCCCTACAATCGAGCCGACCCTGCTTTACGCTCAACGATGGCCCCTATCTGCATCCAGCTGAGGATGTGCCACTTGTTGGACTCGCTTGTCAGTTTCCCAACGACGCTTTAAATTTTTCCAGTAAGTGTTTTTATGCTACCATGTTTCAAAAGTGCCAAGATCTCCTCCGGCTACTCAAAGGCGAAAGTTTTGGCTCTTCTTGGGTGGTATTATGAGTCCAAAAATAATTTAGACAATGTAGATCTGAGTGAGCTTGTTTCTGGTGACTTTCGGACTTTTCGGTGGTTTTTACCTGAGCGCCACAATTATTTACATTTACACACGAGGATTAGCCCTAAGTCAGTAAGCTCAACTCCAGTTTGCTGCTTGGCTGTGAACTGTTTATCGCACTTTGAATTTTTTTCCACGGTGTAGTGCAGCATTCGGTTCCTGCAGGACTTGGTGCAGTCCAACCTCTTAATAACATCACCTACCGCGGAAACCAGTGGTAATCTTGGGTAACTTTATAACGAGGTCTAACTTCAAAGAAGTCCCATATCGTTTTATGGAGTCGAATTAGCACACAGGTGCCGTATGACATTAGTCACAGAAGAGGACTGAATAGATAACAACTATTTTATCGACTATTACCTCTCACAACATTCCATAGGTGTGTCATTTGAGTGTCAGATGGTGGGTAGATTGATATCTTTAAATGGAGATTTCATCCTGTAAGTGAAGCCAGTGTATGCTGAAAAGCCGAAAAACACTGTACAACTGTTTCATCCGTACTGAGGATCATCGGCATCGCGAGTCTCATGAAACCCCAGGGAGTCTTGAACTCACGACCACCCGACCGGTAGTTTGAAGACGAGGGGCGACAAACAGTTCACGTTCAGATTACCGGGAGGAAGCTCGCGGATTCGAGATTTCCTGCTTTGCGCAGTGCTGATGATTCCTAATAAGAATGAAACAGCCCTATAGTGTTTCTCGGCTTTTCAGCAAACATTGCTGAAACTTCCATTGAAAATTCCAACCCCCCTCACACTACCAGCGGATTGACATCTCACATGTTGCTGTATTCATAGCCTTCAGAAAACCTGACATCATTCCACCTGCCTTTTGGCTGGCTGACCTTTGGCATATCCAATTCCCCATCGTTGTCATCCTCTGTCAAACTTTCGAGGTTTTCTCAGCCCGGTTTCTGCTACTCCGTTAATCCTAACGAATTTTCGCTCTGTCCCTTGAATCAGAACGACGAAAGTGATTTCAAACGTTAACTTGAATTTTATTGTGCCATTCAATGTATACGAGCGCCCTAATGATGGACCAACTAGTACGCAGCTGTAGCTTTAGATACACGAATGAAAATCATCGTTCTTGTCTGTGTAACGTCCGCGTGGCTTAAGTTTGCTGTTAGTTTAGGTTTTGTTGTGAGTGGGTTATGCTGACTTAGTCAATACCGGAACACCTGTTTGTCTTATCAGTGTTGGTGTACAAACCCGAATTCATTGGTACTAGTGTAATATCTACTGTGGCTAGCGGGTACGCACCATTTTTCCAATGATATCGACAACTACGCAGGAATGTGGCCCTTCTACACATGAACTCTGTGATTGACTAGGATGAACCTAGGCTTTCCACTAGATGTAGTCATCATCACTGTCAGCTGCAATAACCGCGTACTTATCGTACAGTGGTTGTGGCTGCCGAAGTTTCGTTCACCGATGATTGGGGGGTAAGTAGCTGCACATTGCAGGCGAGAGATGATAAATTGGTATATAAATCCAGCACTGTCAGTGGGCTGTCAAGTAAGGGGGGTTGGAAAAGGAGCTATGCATTGAAGTCAATAACTTTGATGCACGAGCGCCATTGAGGGCGCGACTGGGCCATGTCTGCCAATGTCTCTAGCCATTGATGTGGCCCGTATCGGGGTCCCCATCCAGGAAGACGGCAGTGACCAGCGCAGCTGAGTTTGCTGGTAATGGCTTTCATACTTCGCTGCCAAGTCATTGTTTGACCGCCTCTGGCTCTCTTCCACCCTTCACATGGTTGGGCGAAAAGAGCCCTTCGAGGAAGTCGGTCGACTGGCATACGCAGCACGTGGCCAAGCCAGCGCAACCTGTGCAGTGTGATCAGTTCATCTATCGAGGGTGAGTTATTTCTCCCGAATACCATTCGACGTACTTCAGAATTGCTGATCCGGTGTTCCCACCAGATTCGGGCAATGCTCCGAAGACATCGATGGTCAAACACTGAAAGTCTTTTGACGTCCTCGGCGCGCAGCGGCCAGGTTTCTGATCCATATAGTAATATGGAGCGCACCGCAGCATTGTAAACCCGACCCTTGACAGAGAAGCTGGTGTCACGCCTACGCCACAGGTGACGTAGGTTCACAAAAGCTGCTCTGGCCTTCCCAATACGGATGGAAATTTCATCTTTCGCGAGACCACCGGGACTGATGTAGCTGCCCAGGTAAACACATTTGTCTACTATTTCAATCGGTTCATCCGCAAGCATGAGGCTAGGGTTCGAGCTCACCCAGTCTTGCAGTAGCACTTTACGCTTTGCAGGTGTGTAGTAGTAGATGTAGTCAAACGAGTAACTTTGAAGCAGTCAATACGAACAATTAGTGAAACATTTAAAAGGCACAGCTGATTTGACGACAACGCGATAACAATATGGTTCACTGAAGAAAACGACAGATACCGAAGAGAAGTGACGACTGAGCGAAGGATGTGTGAAAACTTCCCAAAGGCAATGTCGTCTGCATGGTCAGTAATGGTATACCGTGAGCGTAGTTATCATACGAACGAATCAACTATTCTGATGGAGCGACAACTACGTCTGACCGATCTCGTTGACTGCATTTTCATATGTTTGTAGTACTCTGTATTTGTTGTTTGCATCCTAGTGACACGTTACTTAAGTCTATTGGGAGTCGTGCATTGAAACATCGCAAACGTTCATATGTAGGCAGCCCTTTCTCACTACCCGAATGTATCAGTGGTTACACATGGTCAGCAGATTTCTGCTAGAATCACACTGCCGCATGCCCTACGTTTAGCAAATTGCCCTGGTCGGTTGTGGACGCCTCGTCAGCGATCGATGAGACGTTAGAGGTGTGTCGTAGCTTAGTGGCACATCGGTATGTTTTTTTCTGCATACCTCTTATTGATGAGAGGGTTGCCCCCGACTATGCTTGGTCATTTAGACAATTGGCTTCCTTGGCCGGCTTGTTGGCTCGTTCTCCGACTAGTGGGCGTCGAGATGAACTATAAAGTTGACCTCTGCAACTCGCGTTCGGTCGCCTTAGTCCTGTCGGTCGTATGGTTCCCACAGTTGTCTCGTTCACCTTTCACTCGCTTCACTTCGAGCTGTCAGGTTGAGTTCTGTATTCGCTGTGGTGGCTTCACGTCGGTTCTAAGTGCGTCCCTGTCCCCCCGTTTTCATGTACCAGACCATCACACGTCACATCGATTGGTGCTGAAATGTGTAAGTGAATTGTCGTGCTTAGTGAACAGGACAGCATGTCATACTTGCATATGTTGGAGGCGAAGTTAAATCGTTCTATGAATTTAGAATTCGATTTTCGCTCTGTTAGCTGTGAATGTTCGTTCTTGAGATCGGCGTCTTAGAAAAATGTTATCGATGGGTTTTAGCCGATCAGTTTACGAATCGCTGTTCGTCAGTATGCAAGAAGCAGGAATAAATGACTTGCGTAGGCCATTCTGAAATGTGCTTGCCTCCATCATGTACATTAGCCATCCCAGTTTTCAGAATGCTCTAGGTCATGGATGCTCCGCTAGCAGTTGCCACTTTTTAAAATTTCAGCCTGGCAGCTATAAACTATGTAGGAAGAATAACTCGGTTTCACTCAATTGGACTGCAAGACGTGCAAGTTGGAGTAGATGCGACCAGAAGACAGTATTCAATATCAGTATTCTTGTATGTTCTTTTGACAGTTGGTGTAGCTGTGCATCTCATATAATGGGCGCCCAATCGCTGTACCACCCACCAGTGTGTATTGGAACGCATTGTGATTGAAATAAGCGTATAGAAGGAAATGAGAATGCCGCAGTTGTGTTTATACTGGAAGTCACTGAATTCTCTGGAAGATCACCATAAATTCTCCGTGTTCGGACTAAGGTCCCCGAGCAGAACGCTTGATTCAGGCTGGTAGATTTTCTGACATGAACATGGCCTCTAGCCAGCACGAGTAAACTTGTTCGTTAAGATGTGAACTTACTTCCGGAAGATCCACCGTTCGAATGCAACTCCGGCGTCCCGATTTCTGCTGTCTAGTTTTGAGCAACCTGGTAACCTGCTTTCTTCGAGTATCATGGCAGCTAGGGCCGAAAGGGTGTTACAACTGAACATTTATCACTATTTACCGTGGTCTCCAGCTGGTTCACTGTAGATCTTCACCGTGACATTCGGACATTACAGGCGGATATCGGATTGGCTGATCTGTCGCTGACCAGCTATTTTGTGCAACGGGGTTTGGTAGACAAACTTTCCCACCCGGACGTCATCAGTTAATTTTGATCCCAGCTAATTTTGTGAATAATGCATTCGTGTTCGTACATAAAATGCTGTCAGTTTTACATCCCCTGCAACTTAGTTTGTTCCATGGAGTAATGGGAATCAATTTTCTCACGCTCTCTCACTTTGCACGTTGATTATTCCCCTTACACAGGGGTGATGGTTTCCCCTGATTCTTTCTCTAGATTTTTTTTTAATAATTCTTATTCGTTATTCCGAAAAACACTTACTTGCACTGCTTCTTTGTCTGTTTACGTGAGAGATGTTTTACTTCCTGCCCACCTAACAAAACACCCAGCTGAAGTTCTCGTCCTCCTTCTTTTCCACCTCAGTCCCTGCGCTCTTTAGAGTGAGTGTGTGCGGTCTTGAGGGTCATGTTACTCCTGAACTGGTCAGCTGGTTCTGCTTTGCCTTGAATATTTGTGAATCTGATGAATTATCGCTTCCGGGAAAGAACTCCCGTCCCGTTGAACATGAATACGGGTTTCCATGGGGTGAGTCCATGTATGTATGTAAACGCTTTCAGATTTGTCTTCATTTTGATTGATTTTTTGTCAACTTCACTGTTATCCTTTTCCGCAAGGTGACGGTAATTAGGGTTACGAGTTTCATGGCTAAGGCTGAACACACGCACTTAGTGTGTGTGTGTGTGTGTGTGTGTGTGTGATTTCAGTATATAGTGAGCTGCTGTTTGTGAATCACAACTGCTTTCGTCAGCTTTTGTTGGAGATGCTTCAATTAGAAATGGTCGTCTATCCTTTGTTTTATCCGTTGGGACCACAAGGTACTTTGTATCCACACATACCCACAAAACTTATCAAGGCTTCTAATATTTTGCATAAATCGGTTTATAATAGCTGGCAGTAGAACATAGTTGCCGCCTCCGGAATTCCTGAAGTGCACAAAAATGTGACTAACAAATGAAGCCCAGTCACAGCCTACCGTGCATTTGAGTACAACTTTCTTCCTGTTGTAGAATGAACATACTACTGATATTATCGTTTTCCTTGTACCGTTTCACATTTACATCGCGAGACCACCGGGGACTGAGGTTGCGATGTTGAGAGCTACTGTGCGTCAAGCACTTTGTGGTTGTCTATGTTTTCGAGTGACAGTCATGTTGAGTTATTGTTTGCACCTGACCGGCCTCAATCAACCGCAGCTTTCCATGTACTAGTATTGCAAACTATTCTTATCGCATATTTTAGGCTTAAAAGTGTCCACTTTTTGTCCGTTCGGATTGGTCTTTACTGTTTGGTACAGAGACGTATTCGGTTGTGTTTGCGGTCTCAACATTTTTTGACTTTTCTTTAGTGTCTCGCTAAGAGAGCCACATTCCCATGTGGTCAGCCTTTTCGTTTTCTTCCAGTGCTCCACTAATATGTATCTGTCTTATAGGTTGGATGGTAAACTTTCAGTTCTAGATTTTGGATAGTTCAGGGCACCTCCATGTTCCCCAGCCTTTCGAATAGGCCTAACTAAACCTTTAGTAGCCATCGTGTTTGTCAGTTGTACTTTGTGGTATTTGTCTGAAGAAATCAACCCAGTGTGACCTCTAATTGAGGTATTTTAACTCCTAATCTCACCCCTCATGTTACCTGGTCGATTCAACGGACCAGCATTATCTGGGTTATTCTAAGCATACCTAACAAGAACCTTGTCGTTGATTTTCAGTCACCACCTGTTTAAACCAAGGGTCGTCTAGCTCGGTTTCTGAACCCATCTCCGCTGCCTCCAGCCTATTTCTCCCCATTCCAAAGTCAGTGTTACCAGCCGAGCGGGTCAGTCGTAGCTCCACCTGCGAATCATTTTGTTCTTCAAGTCGGCTTATCACTGACGAATTTCAGCACACTGTTTTCGGAGATCCAGCAAGTTGGCTCACGATCCGACGATTTTTAAATGGGACCCATCAACTGCTCATGAAGACGAGTATACAGGTCAGTAGGCTACATACCATCCACAATTGCTCCACTACCTGAATCATGTTCATTGTTGTTGTCACTTGACTACTTTCCGCATTTCAGCTGTTGACTTACAAATGACGCGCAAAGTAAAGGGCGAAAAATAATGTGCACGCTTTCCGATCTGTTAGACAAACTCATTTGCTCATGTGCTTCTCGAGTGATCATGAAATGTTAGCAGGTCAATTGCTAAGTCCTTTTTATGTATTCAGAGAAGCAAAGTAAAGTTATAACCGAATTTCGTGCAGACGGAACCAGAACCATTCCCTAGCCAATACGTCGGTTTAACCAGAAATGGTCGTTATCACTGTCATAACTGTTACTATTGTTCTAATAAGTAGTTTGGTACGGAAAGCTTTCTGTCCATCAGTGGCTCGCACTCAGTTAGGCCTGTGTTTTTCACATTGAGTATCTTTAAAAACACAATAGGGGTTTAGGAGTTCTATAAGAGTCACTTCAGCTACCCACGGTAAGCCTTATCGGGAGCAGGGAGTTTACAAAGACCATGAGTGCATTTTGGGGTTGACTGTATCACATGTATGCGGAAGTCAGCTGAGGAAAGTTCACTGGTGTGTATGTGGTATTCGCTTATAACTGGTATGCTTACCTAAGGCGAGCTATGCAGCGTCAAAACACTCAACATGGTTATCCCGGTCATTTTGTAATATCTTTTGTCTGTTGAAGCGTCACAATGTGGGCAAAGACTACCGTTGTGGATCATCATCGTATTTTTCGCCTACGTTCGGTATGTTTGGCGTGCATTCACTTGGCCAATGTAGACTGGATCGTACTCGCAGCAGTCGAGTTCGTCTATACAATACATGGTGCCCTCTATGGCTATTTGATGTTTTCAGTTGTGGTATTAACTGCGTACTGATGTCGTATAAACTAACAATTTCACGTGTATCTTCGGATGCCGTTACTGTTTAGGGGCTACATTCTGTTATGGTGATCCTTGCGAAATCGTTATCCTTTATTGCCTACTGATCTTTCTTCCACTTCCTCTGAGTCGGAGCACTGCTAAGTTGTCCATTTAGCCTGATTTTCTAGCTCCATATCCGGGAGGTGAAACGTGAAGAAATGTGGGTAGCCTTGAGTATCCTGTCAGTTCTCAGTTCAAAAGAATCATTGGGTCATGACAGGGTTGTATTTGCAGTAAAAGGAACACTCGTACCACTCTGTTGAAGAGTTTCAAAAACAATGAATCTTCCTGTTCTGTTATCCAGATCGTAAAATTTTCGCATTGACACCCTATCCGAGTTTGAGGTTGCTCACTAGTTAAGCCGCGAATTTAATGACTTGGTTCGAACCCATCCCTTGCATATCGACTGTTCTGGTCCAGGATTGAGAAACCTGGCAGTATCCGATCTTCCTTTGCAAAGCGTGGCAACCGGGCACCGAAATGGTGTTACAGCTAAACGACTGTTATTTGTGACTCCGGGTGATAACTCTGCTACATTTTGTAAAGTGTGGGAGCCCACTGCGATTGGTCATCCTAATGGCATGATTTGTCTGACCATGGGCATATTCACAAGGCGCCTTCGGTGCTTTTCTTCATCTTGTTATTGTTATTCAGCATATAGCTTACCACAGACCAAGAACAACCAACTCGCAAATAATTATAATAAGATAGAAAATTCTAGGCTGACAGTGTTTCGCTATTATCGACCAAGTGGTTAGAACGCGAATTTACTGACCGGAAGGTCCGTGGTTCGAACCCGACCTCTGCCTCTCGACTTCCCATGTCTAGGCTTGGGCGACCTGGCAGTATCCCAGCCCTCGTATCTCCTTCGTGTGGCGCAGCAACTAGACACCGAAAGGTTGCTACAGCTCAGCGATTTTTTTATCATCGAAAGTCAATGGGTCCAGTTTATCTGTAAACTCAAAGTAACCCATAATATTGAACCTATCACTTCCAAATGTTTGAAATGATTTGACCGATTTAATTGTCTGCACCACGTTGATCCCATGACTATAGTTGGAGGTACCTAAAGTCCGTTGGGACATCTCTTACGAGACAATCATTTCGAAAGGTGAAACGTATTTCTACCTTTTTGGGAGGGTTTCTCCCTCGTGGTATTGTTGTCCCTCGCAAAAAAATCGCGTACCTAAACCTTTATATCCGTGATACAGGTATAATTAATGATACAAACCAATGATGTCCGATCTTATCTTTCAGATTTCAATGATGCCGTCAAAGTTGGTTGTCAGTGCAAATCCTGTAACACATCAAGTGCCGGGCAAAATCCTACACCAAGGTTTTCGTTCAACGTTCTTTGATCCCGTCTCAACAACGGTTAGCTTATCTGAGTTATTGTTGAATAACTCAAAGCCTGATGATCTACCAACACCGACTTATCCTGACTCATTTGATTCTCTGGGTCTTGTGTCATCCAGTCGATCCTGGCTCGATGCTACATCAGCACTACCTTCCATCACTCCACCTGGTGTTCCCCCGAAAAAGTGCGGCGCTTGGGTTCTCTGTTTGAGGAATGTATGTCTGAAGGTCGATAAACAACTCCTTTTCTCAGGAACTCTGCTTGTCAATGTGGATTTTAAGCTGCGGTTTCCTCAAGGTCAGCTAGTACATAGCTCCGTCACAGTGGCATCATCGTTAGATGCATGTGTCCATGCTCAGCTGAACTGTGATGATTTTGGCCCACATGATTTGGAGATGCCTTCCGTGCTGCATTTATTCCAACTGGGGACGAGTATTAAGTTTCTTGTTTTTAGTTGGAAACTTATGATCCCAAAGGTGAGTGGTCTTATTGCTCCAGTATGTTGTTGCTAATGTAACTTTACATCCAGGGCTGCGGGTTTTTTTAGGGATAGTTGGGAAACGCTTTTACAACCTTGGAGCTGAAGATCAGGCTCGTGAGGTAGTTTGGTGAATGGTCCCTGTCAGCACAAGACCTTAAGGTTTTTGTACGTAAGATTTTAAACCACTTAGGATACCCTTCGTTGTAAATTGCATTGGCCTCCCCGGGCTCTACATGGTTAACTAACCAAAATAACCGAACAGAAAAAATTGAATAGTCCCATCATGTCCAGACCCCTTTAAGTGCTATCCAACTGATCGGACTATGTGCTTTCTTGCTCTGTGTGTTCCAACACACAGAGCTTGACCTCACAGTTGGATTCGCTGTTTCGGTGCTGTCCGTATTTCCTGAACTAATTCCCACTCTGAGTATTGAAGCATATTCCGAAGTGAAGTGGAACGGTTAGTAGAAGGTAGCCTTACTAACTTTGTGTTAAGAGGCCGCAGTGACTTTTTAAGACTGTTAGCCAGTCATCCTGTTGTGCTCCCAACAGCTTCATTGTGTAACACTCGTCCGATATTTAAATTGGTTTGCTAAAACACTGCATTGTGTCGTTATACTGTGCTTGCCAGTATGCGGCGATACCTTGGCAGTAGTACTTTCGTTATGAGACCACAGCTCGTTTATTGGACGTGTCTAATCTTGCGTTTCTGCGTGCTATTTTTTCACTATCTATTTAAAGCGTTATAATACGCTACCCGAACTTCGTTGCAACTTGTGTTTTGTATACCACAAGTCACTCTACGAATGCGCCAAGCATTCCTTCAGTCTGGCTTGAAGTGTCACTCCTGTCAGGTCTAGTACTATAAATTCCAAAGTGACCATAGACAACAGTTCACAGCAGTCTAATACGTACATTGTATGAGTGCATCAAGAAATTTCAGGCGAGACCATACGCAGTTACCTACCGTTTTTTTAGCAGACAAAACTTGGAAAGTATCAGGTTCTCACTCCTGTCAGGTCTAGTACTATAAATTCCAAAGTGACCATAGACAACAGTTCACAGCAGTCTAATACGTACATTGTATGAGTGCATCAAGAAATTTCAGGCGAGACCATACGCAGTTACCGTTTGTTTTTTTAGCAGACAAAACTTGGAAAGTATCAGGTTCTCAAAAATCACTTTTCCATTGAGCCCCGTCTTGAGTGTAGTTCGAAATTGCATGCGGTGAGACATGAAATGTCAGCGCCTAACGCGAAACGGTATGCTTTAGGCTCTTCGTGCTTCCCTAGTTGGAGGCCGTGTGGTTCTCTTTGCGTGTGGCCGCAAGCCTTGGAGAACCTGTCATGTGATCGAGTCCAGTGGCGGATTTACCGTCACTTTGTAGACGGGCTGTCTACTTTCAGTTGCTCTGCTGTTGTGCCCCTTTCTTGTGGTTTGTGGGGTCCGCAACTAATGGTTTAATATTTCCACTGATAGCGTTTTGATCTGATAGGATGCTAGGACGTTTTTATATCACTGCTTTTCGAAGATTTGTGCGCTTAATTTTTGGTCGTCTTATCTAGATACGTTGGAATTGTCTGCACTGAGTTCCCACTTCTTCTTCGCTTCAATAGCATCTACTTAGTAATACTGACCTCCACATACCGGCGTTTTTGTCACATCTCAGCTGAAACTCTTATCTGAATGGTGGTCCAACAATCGCGTCCAACCAACGTCCAACGCTTCCTGTTTTCGAGATCTTTCAATTACGCGGACTGCGCTGTCGTCTGGATGCGCTCGGCGGCCTTTTGTTTCCTCCTATCGCGATGACCATGTAGCATACTGGAAAGGTCCACATGACCCAGTTCCACATGCACCTCAAACTTCAGTATCAGGAGTGCGGCATCTATGCTTATCTCCACAACTCATTGTGACAACAAATGTGCCCCCTGTCTCACTTCTGTTCCACTTTACTATACCGACAGCCATCGGGCGCCTGAAATTGCCTCCAAGCAGTGGATGCACCACAACGGTCTACTGGCTTTTAAATCAGCTCGTATTGTCCTTGCGTTTACGGCAAGACGAGTTTATCGTGGATTTCCAAATTGGAAGTGCTTGTGCCCAATTTCGAGGTCAAGACAAGTAAGTGTTTCGCTGTTTTTCTGCACCCATTCTGCTTTGGAACTGTCCATTATTTCGGTTATGCATCCTGCCGCTAAATCTTTTTTCTTTATCCTCTCTCCCGGCTAGCGCCTACATGCCCCTCTTTTCTACGATGGAGTCATCACTTCGGCCTTTGGTCGACGGTGAACTACCTACCGGTCTAGACTCTCCCGACGTCCCTTTGATACCTGAGTCCTCGACAAAATCTCCACCCAGTCAGTTCGCTGATTCTGAATCAGAGGAAAGTGGTTTTGGTACTCGTCACCTAACCTTTCTGACCAAATCGTCTTTCGGTGCGCAACACTGCTGTTACGATTCGTTGTCGCAGCTTGCCAGTGGGAAAGAGACCAGCTTAGTTCATCTGCACTTCTGTCGATCATCCTTGCCTCCTTATCAGCATCGTCATGAGTTCTGCACTAGCACTTTGCCCAGCAGTCCTGTTCAGTTCGTGGACACACTAATATTAAACGTACAACCCGTTGACTTAGTTCTGTATACGGACATGATAGACGAAATAGTCCGCTTCTACGCTAATCTCTATCCTGGCGCCGATGCATCTATGGAGCCAACTGATCACTCTCCCGGTGCCGAACCGGAGGAGCCGGCCGCGGCCGTGGATATTCACGTACCAACAACCACATTTCGTTCCTACATACTAATCAAGTCTTTCAGAATTTTTCTACCGCTTTCCAAGGTTAGTATTATGGCTTTTCTGGACTTATGTCTTCTTTGCGTTTTCACTCCGTCAGTCGCATTGACTAGAGGTTTGGAGACCCGTTGACAGCATCAATGCGCTTCCGTCGGCGCCATATTCAGTCAGTGTTCGAAAACCCAAACCATCATCACTCCCGTCCGGAGACTGCTCTCTATTCACGTAGCTGAGTCGGTTGGTGCGCACAGACGTTTTCTATCCAGAAGAGCTAGACTGACGCCCTTCAGTGGAATGATGAGGCGAGCTTTCAGAGCTGTTCGCTTTGCTTTTGGTGTCATACTATTGTTGTAGTTTAGAAAGTTGTGATCAGTCATCCTCCATAAACATGGTAAGCAAGATAGGAAGTGCGAAAATCATTCTGGATTTAGGAGATGCGTGTTAACTGGAGGCTGTTGCGTTTTGTGATCACCGAAGTTTACATACAATTTCAGAAATGGATCGCTTTGGGGAACGTTGTAGAGGCAAGTGCTTGAGTTCTACAACAGGATTGAAATGTTCTAAACGTGACCAAAAGCGAAGCTGCGAACAGCATGTCCAAAGATGGAATAAGCTGATCCCGATGAACGTGATCTGTGATGGTGCAGGCAAAACACTAGAAGCACCTCTCGATATGAGAGACATTTCGCAATTTATTAGTCATAAAGGGTGTAGCATTGACTGGAATTGAGTGGAGTATGAGACTAAATGTGACAGATTACGGCGAACTTGAAATTTACGTAGAAGAATAATCTGAGCGAGCTTGAAGTATTTGCTACTTCGACACCGCAGACCAACATTTCTAGACGCACAAATAACGAGGAGTTTGACATGAGCGAACCGCCTAAGGTTGTTGATGAACGTAGGTGCAAGAAATAATTTTGACAAGTCAGCAGTGTAGTTGATTCGATCGAACGGCGAACCTTCGGTGGAAGTCAGCGAAAAGATAGATACCTACAGGGTTTTGTACAGGTTGGACGTTTTCACACACAACTTAGCCTTCAATAATGCTTCCGGAGCCAGTGTTCGGTGCTGTGGCCGTTTGTGTTCGCATAGTTGATGAGACAATGTATCCCGAAGAGTAGGGCGAAGAATCACGAAGTGTGGCTTTGTCTGTGGGGGTGCGAGTGTGGGTGTAGCAGGAAAAGAGTGAGGTAATGTAGGTCGTTGTGGACCTTCTCTACCCATCTGAATCTCCAACACAACATTGCCAGGGTGCTGTTAAGTAGAGCGCCCGCCGTTCCAGCCCTCCCTGATTGGGGTGTAGACCGTCCATGTGGAGCTTTGTGAGGTGATCCGCATATAATGAAGGTATGTTTTCAATGCATAGGTGCCACCAGCTGATAGAAAGCACGAGATCCGAGATACCGCCAGGTTAATCAAGCGTAGACGTGTGTGTGTGTGGAAGCAGGAAGCACGAGGGATAGGATACTGCCAGGTTGTCCAAGCATAAACAGGGGATGTCGAGAGGCGGAGTTCGGGTTCGAACAACGGACCTTCCGGTCAGTAAGTTCGTGCTCTAACGACTTGAGCCATCTCGCCCCGGTGTATGTGGAGGGTCAATGCATCTTTGCTAATTCTTTTTGCTGTCGCTACTGCAGAGCGGCCTTCAATCCTTCTCATTTTACTTTAACTCAGTTAGGTTTATATAAATACGCAACGGTTTTTCGTTGTTCCAGCTTAAAAAATAACGGATAATTTTTCGAAGGGCTTTAAAATTAGACCAATCATCTGCTGAATAGTGTCAATTGATTCAGTCATCTTGGATCAATCCTGCTTACCGTGTGTATGTATGTCGTATGTGGTTCGAAAATTTCGGCAACCTGTCCCGTTTTTTTCTATATTTATTTTCATAGGATCTTACTCCCCAAATAAGTACCGAAGCTCCTCTGGCAAATGCAGTTGTGCTAGGATGTGAAATGATTGAAATTCAGCCCCTGGTTTGCAATAAGCTTGAACGTCCTTCCGGGAAGCTCGCTTCCAGCCAATATCCCCCATCATCTCTGGCCGAACACGAAGACCCACAGCAAGTCATCGTTGTAGCTCGTGGTCTGTGTTGTTGGGCATCCGAATTTTACTCTCTTCTCTTGCCCGACACTTTTGGTCACCAAAAACACGTCTTAGCTGAACAGCAGAATCCCGCTCAGTATTGGAACCAAGGCATTCTTCGTACTAGTTGGTAAGTCGTCTTTAAGTTTTATGTTTTGTATTTCTGCAGGAACTGTTTTCTCAAGTGCAACAATGTGCGACTTCCTGGCCTGATCTAACGCGTACTCCAGTCGATTTTATATCACCCTTCCTATTTCAGTGTGTGAATTGCATGAGACCTGCTCAACTGGGAGCTGTACTCCAACTAAATGCTACTGTCCTATTGTTCGGTTTGATTGTTTATTTTTTTAATAAGCAGACCAGTATTTTGAATATAATTGCATAGAAGGCATTCGTAGACTGTGATCTGATTGGTCTGTGACACCTACAATGCTATCTTTAGCTCCCATGGGGAATTCATGGTTGACTGGCAGTTTCTATCCGTTTCGGATGCCATTCAGTCCGGTGTTGATGCCAGTCCGAAATATGATCCTTGTAGAGATTGGAAGAATAACATGGTGCTCTAAGCCATGGTTTCATATCAGTGCTTTGCATGACTTCATTTTCGGTCGTAATTCAGCTATTGTTCAGGCTTCAGTTAATTGTCATAATAGCAATTTGGATAATTGAGCCCGCGTTTTTCAACATATTCTTCTGACTAATTGCGTGTCTTTTTTGTTTTTTTTTTGTAGGAACTGTACGCCCTCTCCGGCCGCAGCTTCTCCGCTTGTCCGGCCTTTCACTCTCACAGCCTCGTTCGCCCCGGCGTCGCGTCACACGAATAATACTGTGAGTTTGCAGATAAAGATTGAGTGAAAGCTTTCATATTTTTGGGACTCTGTAGTTTTCTCCATCACATGACGCCTGTGATTGATTGTAAGGTTCTCCGTGCTGCTCATCCTCATTGCCCTCTTAAATTATTTCATGTTGTGTTGCACGTCATCGGCTACCTGAGTTCACTACCACTGAGAGGAGATAACCCTCTAGCGAAGTAGTCTACTAGGGAACACCAACTAAGCAGTTACAAGCTAGAGGACAGGGATGTAAACTTCTCATATGCACACAGTTTTTAAAGTCTAAACATTCTCACGAGTCTTCTTGAATCTTTGCGAATGTTCATTGATTATTACAAAACTGTAAACGAACACCGCAAAGCAGTTCCACAAGTTTCGTAATAAACTTCCATCAGACGTGGGCGGGGTTTCGACATGACAGACTACTCACATGCTCCAGTGAATTGCATGAGACCTGCTCAACTGGGAGCTGTACTCCAACTAAATGCTACTGTCCTATTGTTCGGTTTGATTGTTTATTTTTTTAATAAGCAGACCAGTATTTTGAATATAATTGCATAGAAGGCATTCGTAGACTGTGATCTGATTGGTCTGTGACACCTACAATGCTATCTTTAGCTCCCATGGGGAATTCATGGTTGACTGGCAGTTTCTATCCGTTTCGGATGCCATTCAGTCCGGTGTTGATGCCAGTCCGAAATATGATCCTTGTAGAGATTGGAAGAATAACATGGTGCTCTAAGCCATGGTTTCATATCAGTGCTTTGCATGACTTCATTTTCGGTCGTAATTCAGCTATTGTTCAGGCTTCAGTTAATTGTCATAATAGCAATTTGGATAATTGAGCCCGCGTTTTTCAACATATTCTTCTGACTAATTGCGTGTCTTTTTTGTTTTTTTGTAGGAACTGTACGCCCTCTCCGGCCGCAGCTTCTCCGCTTGTCCGGCCTTTCACTCTCACAGCCTCGTTCGCCCCGGCGTCGCGTCACACGAATAATACTGTGAGTTTGCAGATAAAGATTGAGTGAAAGCTTTCATATTTTTGGGACTCTGTAGTTTTCTCCATCACATGACGCCTGTGATTGATTGTAAGGTTCTCCGTGCTGCTCATCCTCATTGCCCTCTTAAATTATTTCATGTTGTGTTGCACGTCATCGGCTACCTGAGTTCACTACCACTGAGAGGAGATAACCCTCTAGCGAAGTAGTCTACTAGGGAACACCAACTAAGCAGTTACAAGCTAGAGGACAGGGATGTAAACTTCTCATATGCACACAGTTTTTAAAGTCTAAACATTCTCACGAGTCTTCTTGAATCTTTGCGAATGTTCATTGATTATTACAAAACTGTAAACGAACACCGCAAAGCAGTTCCACAAGTTTCGTAATAAACTTCCATCAGACGTGGGCGGGGTTTCGACATGACAGACTACTCACATGCTCCAGCAGTAGTGTACGCGGTTACACCACTACCAGTCATCCAAACACACACAATTCTGTTGTAGTATATCTTGGTATTGTGGAGGCAAACACATGATGGTTTAGACTTTCACTGAAAACGTTCAACCATTTGGGTGACGGATGTTTTAAGGGAGCGTGAAAGTCGCTTGCTGTCGAATTGCTATTGTTTCCCTGAATTTGGTCGTAATTTCGTCCTGTAGGTGAAGCCAGTGCATGCTGAAAAGCCGAGAAGTGTTTCTCGGCTGGCTTCACTTATCAGGTGACTTCTCAGTCACAAATCTCGCCACACTACCAATAATCTCTCTACATTCCCTCCATCGAAGAGTCCCCGTTTAAGCTAACTGCTCTCGACAAGCGACTGAACCGAATCTCGGATTTGTATCGCATAGTCATAAAGATTGGGAATCTGAAAGTACCATCCATCTATTAAAGGACCCTTTTGGGCAAACATGTCCATCTCGACAAGTGACGTCGACAGGCAGTAAAGATGGTCTAGGCCATTACGAATGAATGGCTTACAACACGAAGGAAACTGCCATTATTGGCGAATACTTCCGACTATTCTGGTCGCCGCTGTCCACACTCAAGTGATCACAGAATACAAGTTAAGCTGAAGGGGTAGACTGGATGTCTTTTTAAACCCATCTATCCCGCCTATCTTGCACAGTGTACAACGTAGTGGTACTAGCTAGATTGGATTAGTGGAACCGAGCAGATTTCTACAGGCAAAAGTGTGAAGATACTCCCTAGAAAATATAAGTCCATTTGTTCTCTATATATAATTTTCAGCTCAGTGTAGAGTGCTGAAGTATTCCCGGTGGACTAGGTGTACTGCTCTCAATATTCAGAAATGGTGTTTTAAGGTGTGTGAAAACTACCTCTGTCAACCCGACTAATATCACTGTCGAACTCCTTCCAACACCACGACACCCTTTTCCGGCATATCCGTTTAATTCTGTGATATATCCACTGGGACGTTTATAAAGGGATACGTTGATCGTCATTGAAGTTCACCACATGTTTTGATTTCAGCCTGTTGTGGATCTGTAGATAGCCTCTTACTTTTTTCTTGCTTTTACAGGTGAGAACATATGGCAGTGCTACTGAAGTGGCCATCCCCGATAACCTTGTCATCTTCGCTGATTTTACGGTACTCGAAGCCTTGTTGGCCAATACTCAATCAAGGAAACAGTCGGAACCTTCTGGTCCCATTCAGGAAACGAAGGACGACTGGGTTTGCTCACCGCAGGTCACCATTCCGAACGATTCTATTGACACCGCACTCAGCCGTTTTCTATTCACTCTGCGGCACTTTCGGCTCATCGTGTGGAGGAGCGACTCGGTTAGGAAGTGCACAGCCCAGCTGGTTTGCGACGCGGACCATACTCATATGGCCGTCCATTTTAAGTCGACCTACATGCTGGACCAACTTAACTTTGGTGTTCATGACGTACAGGTATGTTGAGAAAGCTACATTTGCTTTTGGTGATTGCAGGACGTCGGCGTGCGTAGATTTAGTACAGTGTTTCGTACACCGTGGAGCGCGGTCGAAAACGCTGATCAAAGCTGACCAATTAAGGTTGTCACATTTTTATGGGTACAGCCGTTGTCATGTGGCATTTGTGCATGGTCATTCGTTCTCATCATCAAGTCAGCCGTTGAGTAGTGGGCTTCACCTGCAGCATTCAGTTTTCGCTAGTAGGTTTTTACCGAAGTATCGTCTGTTCTATTTACCACGAGATCTTCAAGAGTACTAATTCAGTTGGATAGCACAATTCAACACTATCTTCCATTCTTTATCCTCTGTCCGCACCTGAAAAGAAATTTAAAAGCTTCATCGCCTCTTAGAGTCACCTGTTGACCGTCTTAGAAAGTTAGTGTGACGATGTTGCGGAATATAGATAGTTCGGATACTCTGCTTGGTTTTCGGTTTGTTCACCTAGTTTGGCAGTTGGATTACAAACGTTGAATCCTCAATGCACGCTGTGCAAGCGGTGTAAGCCACTTATACTTTCGCACTCCGACGCAGTGCTTTGGTGTGTGTGCCCTGAAATCTGTTGGTCGTTTTTGATGGGAATTCGGATAGTTGTGTGTAAGCTTCCAGGTCGTTTCTTCATTGTCACTTCAACCTTAGCATTTACTACTCGAGTCTTACTGTTTACAATGACGGTGAAAGAGGGGTGTTAGCTGTGCGAATGCGCATCCGAGTAAATTTCAACTTAAGTTGTTAAATGTGAGCGTCGGCTGAAAGTACGTTCGTAGGATGTGGTGAGTAATGACTGACATGGAAGGTTTTCTTTAGGGGAATTTTTGAACCCTCGGAAATCGAATACACAGTCTAAACCAATGTACCTTAAGCCAGGACCAGCCCCTGAAGCGAAGCTTCGTTACGGCCTAATCTCGGATTTCTCATTTCATTCCGTTTCTTACTGTTCTGTCAGGTTGATGCGCGTACAGTCACTTCAGAATGTCTGGCTTCAGGAGACTACTGTCCCACCTGGGTCCGATGCCATCCACTGCGATTCAACGGCGGTTCGTACCAACATCGGGACACTTTGGTTCTTCCACCATACATCATGCTGGGTGCATGGCCTTCGTCTTTGTCGAGCACTCCATCAAGTGACCTCTTGCTGCGCACTCAACCCTGTGAACCCGACCCTAGAACTGGCATTTTCAGCCCGTTGGTTTCTGCGCGCATTGAGCGGCCAAAGAAGGCTTTCACGAAAGACCTATCCCAAGTCAGTAACTTTTTCATGGCCTGATCATTGAATGTTCCTTAGTCTGTTCAATGAAGCATCGATATTTGTCTCTTTTCCTTGAATTTCAGGACGGAACAACGGATCAGCGATTTGGTGTATCCGTTATATTTGGACGGATTGTTTGCTTCACCATCAAACCGGAAATTCTGGTTACTTTTACCTGTTTATTTGATATTCGAGACACAAACCAACCTGGTGATTCTGCAACCAGATCAAGTCAGCATCATATGCCAGATGCTATCCATTACGCCACTACTTGGATCAGCCAGCTATCTGTAGACACTGATGTTCTCAATGTGAGTCGACTGTTTTGTTCTGTGAGACCTGTGTTCCGTTTTCGACTTTCCATTATTCCCTAAGTCTGCTTTGGTGGTTTTCAGTGCTATACTAGCTTTAACATTATTAGGATACTCCGATATGCAAACCTTCTCCTGGATCAAGTTTATTCATTGTGAGAATCCTCAGAAAAATTCACCCTCCCCCATAAAACAGCTCATTTATGTTTAAAATTGTTTCGGATTTTCCGATCAACCATTGAAACAGCAATGGACCAACACACCGTACACTCTCCACGTCTTGCTCAGTGCACTGGATCATATTTCCCGAGAAATGAGAGCTGCCAAGCCACTCAGTGAACATCTATTACTTTTAAGTGCATTTCTGTGGTAAAAACCTGCAGGCCTCTAGTGTGTCAAGCTTACATGGCAAGTAAATTAATTGGAAGTACTCTGCCCACATCGTGTCTTCCCCAAATACGTTGCTAACCCCCAAAAACGTAGGCGTCACGCGCTCTAATACAGCTGCAGAGGACAATAACAATGACTGTCGAACAACGCTCAGGTTAGTCTATTGTTAGTGGTAATCCGTTTTGGCTTTAAACCAAATCTCCTAGCCTCATTACTCTAAATAGTAGTTGCTCTTTTCCCTTAATAATGGCGGATTGTTGGTTCAGTGTCGTGTGGTTCGATTCAACGGAAATTTTGCGCACCACATTAGGGGAAAAATGCTGTAGACAAGCGCCTCACTTGAGTCCCATATCATCACCGTTTCGCCTACAAATTCGAATATAACTCCCTTCCTACATGAAGTACACTTCTGACACTCCCGAATTCCGGAGATTAGGTAGTCTACCGTATTATGCATCAAGAAAGGTGTTTCTACAACTGGAACGTCTTTATTGGTCTGCAAGGCATCTTAGGCGTGTTAGCTGCACCAAAACAATGGTGTTGTCCCGGATTAGGCTGTTTGCCATATGTCTCGTAGCTGTTATTGTCGTACGTATGAACTAATGATGGTGTCAAACTAGACACAAGATTCCCCCGACAGTATTCTGTGCTTTGGATCTGACATCTATGATGTTTTTATATATGGACAAAGTTTCAAGCTGCATGCTCCAGATGGTGCTCATGGTAACTAGATGCTTGCCACGGTTGAATATCCTTCACGATGCGTTCCTACGCTCAATTACTGTTTTCTACGCCTATTTTATTCTTTTTAACTGCCAAAAATTGTCATATTTTTGTTGGAAGGGCGTCTTTTAATTGTTTTGGATTATATTGTGTTTGCTTCCTTCATTCTATGGCACAGATCGCCTACGATTTGTAGTTGAGCGACGTGAATTGACCGAACTATCAAGCTCGTTGCTCAGTTTTCCTCTCCCGCTTTTGCTATTTTTCAGATCCTTCTAGAGAAAACCAACTGCAACCAAGCTGGTAATATTGAGTTAAACATCCGCAAAACCCACCTGAACTCGACTTTCACTCCTTCAGAAGGTTTTTCGGACTGCGCGAGGTGGCGCGTTGATCTGAATGGATTGCACCTCAGTTGCTGTTCCTACAACAGACAACAGTCTCCATTAGGCCTGTCCGGATCATCAGCGTCTCTGGCCTCCGAGTGCGTCAACCATCACTTGTCCCTACTTTGGCCAGGCACTAACCTACATTGTGCTGGTGCTGTTCGGGTCGTCTCCTGTATCCACTTAACACCATCGCGTCCTTCCCGATTTATTCTAGAGACTGAATGTCTTTTCACTACTGGAACAGGTGTGAACGTGGACATCCCTATATGCGGCCCTGTGTTCTCCATGATCACCCAGTTGCTAACGGATTTCTCTGCCGTTTTTCCGCTTCCTTCGACATCCAGTCCCTCTCTTTCAAATAAGGACCTTTTTCCGTTTTGTGATCAGTGCGCCGGTATGCAACCATTTCTCTTTCACGATGACTTGCGCAGAGGACTACCGGTGCAAGCTTCCTCTGACGACAGAAATCTTAAGTCTTCAAATCCCGTCCAGCTTGGTCCGCTTCATCCTTGTTGGCCTTGGGTGGTGAACTCAGTCGATCTAGATCAATCTCCACTCTGCCCTCACCCATGGCCCTTGGCTGGTGAGGTTGTCTTTTGTGACAACATGCAGCGCCAATATCATTTCGACGGGCATACATATCCAATCGTACTAAATTGCAACCGTCCCGTAGACCCTCATTGGGTTGGTGTGACGTGGGCTTACTCCGATCCAAGAACTCCCGTGCGCGTACGCGTGCTGCCAGCGCCTTTCGAGTTTCTGGAACACCTGGCGAACGTGCCATATTCTCATGGACTCGAGGTAACACTTTTCCTCTCGATCCTGATATTTGATCACTGTCGTTCCTTACTGATTGACTGATTACTCGGCCGAGTGATATAATCCACTTCACTAGTTTTCGTAGTACTATTGCTTCAGTTTTCATCAATTTGCCCTTTCTGTGTCAATCGTATAATAAAAACTCTTCCCTTTATGCCACTTCCAACGCGGGGTTGCAGGATGAGTCAATTTACCTAGAACACCGAATTCGGATAGCTTAGCCAGTGCGTTTAACGTACGAGGAAAACGTCGGAGCAATGGTGAGTCAGTTGGCTCTAAGAAGCCGATCATCACCTAAGTTCCCCATCTTAAGCCACGTTATTAGACCGTATCTGCTGCGTTACTGAACTCATTGTTTGTTCAGTCTGCTAAAATAACTGATGAAACGGCTGAAATTTTGTGCTACAGGCAGTCTTTTCCGGCATTGTACATCAACTGCGGTCCAGGCCCTTTCTCCTCAGTCGTTTCTTCAAATAAATTCGGGAATTTTTTGTATTCGGAAACGTTCGTTTTTTAGCCGATTGATTGTTCTCCTTGCCCTATTCTCGGACCCGATTCCTTAGTAGCGGTTGTCATTGTATCAGCGAAAAACCATCGTCTTAACCTAGCTATTTTCGACGAGATGCCCCTAAATCCGGCAACTCAGGTGAATGTGGCAATCAAATCTCTGGATCTCCCAAATTCCAATGAAGCAGTACACTTGTCAGCGTGTTAGAGCTCGTAAAAATCTGCCTTTTTTAGAATGTGGCCTGAAGGAAAGCAGAGCTTTCGTGTCTGCTTTACCACTGTTGTCCTATCCAGTAATTTTTTTAACTTTTAAATGCTCTATCTTAGTGGATCCTAATCCACCACGCAGTGGACCGATGCCCATTTCAGTGACCTTTTTGTCATTCTGAGCTATTCGACTCATCCCACAAAGCCTACTGGTTTCATGTCCCCAATTGGTGTTCACCCTAAGAAGTAAAATCAGGTGGACAGTTCTAAAGCAACCAGCGTGTCACATTGAAGCGATACCACAAGAGCGTTCAACCCCGCATTTCTGCGAAAAGCGGACCTGTTATCTGCACGATTGGTGAGCTAACTTCCAAGTTCAGAAGTTACGTGGTTTGGTGCGTATAACGACGGCACTTTACTTCTGACACCTTCCTAGTCCACAGTCGAGGCTGGTGATTTGCAAACCTCAGTGGATACATTTTAACAGATGAGTCCAATAACACCATGTTCCGGACATACTAATGGTAACCAAACATCAGTGACATGATTTCGGGTTGCCCTGTAGTTAAGACAATTCATCTAAACTGAACATATAATACCCGTGAATTTATCGTTTGTCTTAATCGTAAGGATCGGTATTTCATTTTATTTTGAAACCTTCTGTTCATGTCACTCCTTGACCCAGCTACGTTGCCATTTACAATACTGGGACTACTCGGTTATGCCCAATGGAAAGTTCAAAGACTACGGGACGTTCTTCCTTCGCGACAGTCAGGTGGTGGACTTTTTGTTACTCAACAAACGGATTGCTGAAGTCAGAAGAGATGATTCGGCGGCTTCTGCTTCCGTAACTCAAGAAGATTCCAATATGCGGCAACGAGTTTCTTCTATCCTTGATGAAGCCATTCAAAAGAACCGAACACCTGCATCCCTTAAAACGGGTGATTTCACTTTCAAAAGATCGAAGCTGCGTGCCACGAATGGCGGCATCAGAGTGTCGGCTCATGTTTGGCGAATAATGGTCGATTTGCGAGCTCAGCCTGTGGTCCTCAGAGCACAAGGGTATGCTGTCCTTTATTTCACAATGAGTTTGGTTAATAAGGTTTTCATCTGTAGCTGCTGTTGTTGTCTCTACCGTTGTCTCACTTTGTTGACATGATTTGGCCCATGCTGTCCGTTTTGTTTTGTTTCACTTTTTCCGGTAACTTTTTTTTGATTCAGCAAATTCATTGTGCAACTGAGTTAACCGTTCATACCCCTCTCCAAATAGTAGATCGATACTAACCATTGGATTATTATTACACAAGTAGCGGCCTTTTTGCGAGCAACTCCGAGTTAATGAGTCTAGGATTAGTATTTCAAAGGGTAGTCGGAATTAAAACTTAGCTACATAGCTTTACAGAAATCCTTTCAGAAGGGACCGCCACTCGAAAAGGGACGACCATTGGAGTCGCTCTTTTCCGAAGGATTGCTCACTAGGTTGCGGCTGACGGGGAACAGCATTGCTTACTCCCTTGGTGAGAGATGTGTTCACAACTTTACTCGTGAGGAGACTCGTTTCCTATACTGAAACATAACTGCTTATCGTCCAGTGCTTTTGTCCGCACTTTACACCAGTACGTTGATCTAACCCAAATGACTTCATGGAACATCGTATTACAGAATCAGTCAATCAAACCATCGGCGCTTTGTGAAGCCCCCTTTCCTTCCCATGGGTTTTATCAATGGATAGTATCAAACCAATTCATACAGACCCTTTATCTGTGTAATCGTGTCCCCTCGCTTTCCTCCCATTTAGCAATGGTCACAGTGCGAGCACCTCCACACCACCGATTACTGCTGCCTTGGTTTACATTTCTCCATTGGTTCTTGCTGGATGCGTTGAACTGGACTCGGTGCGTCAGGCTCCCACAGTTCCGCAGATGCCATCGATGGGGATTTTTTATTCTCCGTACGTGCGAATTGGCCTGTTTCGGCAAGTGAGTTGCATACCGTTTGCCAAATTAACAATTATCTAATCTGACATCACTTGTGGCTCCAGTTGTTTCGTATTCTGCGACGTTCTGTGGTTGATGCTTGGCGCCCCAACGAGTTCTTTTTAATGCCTCCCCTTTTGAAATGTAGAAAGTCCATATCACTATTGCTGCTTACTGTACCTATTATGTAATGCAAATAACTGCTTTTTTTTAAAAAAAAGTTTGTACTTCGGCTTTTGGATTAGCAGACAGTGTGATGATTGGGTGGTATTTTTCTCCCGTCCTCGTTTACCGCGATGCCTATGACATTACCAAGGGTCCTGACATTCCAGATGAACTTACCAACTAGTCTCGATTAGTTCGCTCAAGTGCGACCCATGAATATCGCTGGTTAATGGCAAAGGCTTATGAATTCAGTTGTCCAACATGACAACCAGTCAGTAACTCTTATCACGGACATGGTTTAAAGTGTACATTCTATTTTTTTACGTCTTTATTTCTAAAACAGTTTGTGTACAGGTTATCAGGACGTAGGCAGACAGCCAATTTGAAGGCCTCCGTCTGTGGATTGAACCCGGGTCTTTGAAACGGTAGTCCCATCCACGGTCCCGTCCACTCGACCACCCGGGTGTCTCCACCGCTGCGGTTAAGTCGGCTTCAGTTCCTCCTCGAGAACCAGCGATGGTTCCCATAACATTTTCCCCCGACTAGGGTCGCGAGTGAAACTGCAAAACTTATTTCCTACGAGTGAAGTTCCACTCTCTTCCCCTAAAATGTCCTTGTTTCGAACCCGACTTTTATTCATCGTTTGGTCCTACCCAGACCAGCGTGACGGAGCAGCTTCAGTCTTGGTGCCTCACCCAAAGAATACCTGAGTGCTATGCAATAATTAGATTTGAATCGGTCTTGGACAATGAATTAATGGGAGTTGCCCGAATAGCAGTCATTTAATCCCACCACTACCTCTTTTTTCCGTAGAGCGAAAACTGTCGTCAAGGATTTTCTGACTGTCTGGAATTAGCTCGTTTAGAGCTGGAAAACCTCAAGGTGTCTCATGAACTTACTGGAAGGAACTCCATTGTTCAGTCAGCATATCACTATGGCTGTAGGTTCACATCGGGGCACTGCTTGCTCGCCGATCCCCACTGGGCGAAACTCAAGCCAGCGGCTCACGTGCGCGAATTCGATTCCATCGTCACCCGTATTTCCGATACAAACCGGTGCGATGTCAAACTAAATTTGTGTGATATACATATCCTTCTGGGAGTCGACCGTCTCACCTCCCTCAGCTATCTGACCTCATTTCTTACACACACTGCGAACACCCTACGTTCCTCGTGTTCCCTGCCAATCGGTACTCCTCACATCGGCTTGGGCTGGCGAGTCGCCAACTATTCTGATCAAGTAAGTCCACTTGTCAGTGTGGTTTTCTTGCATTCGATTTGTGCCGATAAGTTGCCACACAGACCGGACTGTTAACCTCTCTACTTCTATTATTTCTCCCTACTAAAAACGGCATGAAACTGAGATTTTCGGCTTTTTTCGAATTGTGAACGGTTGGGTGGTAATCCCTAGTTCCTTAGAATGATCACTGTGCTTTGCCTTCCTTCTAATGAACTTGATCGACACGTTTTGACCAGGAGGTGCGATGAGTAAATGTCATCGAAATGATTTCCGAGAATTTTTCCTCTCTCGTTATATCGTTGGAGCTCTATCCTGCACAGAATTGTTCAATTACTTTATATCTCCTTGTACACCCAATGGTAGCAGAAAATATGAACTATTGCACACGTTTAAAAAATCGGAGTTAAAATCACCCTTGTGTGTGATTTGATCTACAGTGATCTTCAGAAGGCACCCTGCGTGCAAAGCGTCGTAGTTTACTTTTTCTGGCTCAAATAGTCCGGACTACTAAGTCTTACATTATTTTCCTGTCCCATCCGCAAAGTTTCGAAGCTAAAGTTAGTGAAGGAGAACAAGCTTTTCCAACTATCCAGGAAACTGTACCACCCCTCTATATTCCTCCGGTGACCAACGTTTCTGAATTCCTCAGTAGTTATATTCATATGTCCTGGGTTTTTTATGCGTTGACATGGGCACAATGAGTTTGGTCTATTGATTGTCCGAGTAGTTGTGTTTAATTCTGGGCGTTACATATAATCTTTTACAGATAGTCATTCTTAGGCAAACGGGACTACAAAGTCGCACGTCAGATCTGCCGGATCATCCTCTTTTAGCGAGGGGAAACAGTGGGCTCGACGCACTCCTGCTATTTGTGATCTGCCCTGCTGCAACAGAAACTTGGCGTCCATTACCGCTTCCTGCCTCTGCCGCGCAACCTGTTGCGTCCGGTCGTATCCGCTTTCACGTTGGAACTCATTCGGTCCACGTAAGTGTCCCCAGTGATTGTATATTGATGCGCACAATTTCACTTAGGGTTACGTAATCTTGTGTGGATAGGACGGATTGCACCTCAGAGTCTGTCGTCCAAGTACCCTCGCGGAGAACTGGTCTATAAATCATCTATATTTTTGTGTAATGACGCGTTTTCATCGACGTTTTTCCTACTCCTTTGTAGGCTAACGCGGAAAACGCTGTCTGGTCGGAAGCAGTGGAACTAGCCTGGCCTCCATGTCGAGCTGATTCGCAGCATGGAAGTAATGGCTATCTCGTCCTAACTTTGTCCTGGGAGTCGTCTTTCAGCAAGAGACCGCGGTCCTCCTACCCGAATATGTTTCTGATCCTGGAGCAGCCCGATCCCACTGGTTTTCCTGGCAGGGTACGGTGCTTTATCCCCCCTCGTCTGCTTTTACATGGGGTACTGATGTAGTACCAAGATTGTAATTAGGTCCTATGAAGCCTTAACATGTGAGGCATTCAAACAATGCCGATTGGATACATAGTTCATTAGCTTTCAAAACGATCACCGTTCTTGTTCACTTTTGTAATTAGCTTCGTTGCTTAGTGTGCTAACCCAAACAAGGGCCATGTACACCATAGTGACCGAAAGACATCCGCGGTAGCTTGTCGCAGTGACGTTTACGTTTGCCGTATACTCATTTCGGTTAGACACAGGCTACTTGTGGTTGTGGACTAGAAGCACATCGTATTTCCACTGAAGAAACAAGTTTTTGGTAGTTCCAACTGGATTATCCCGGCCACTGACAGGAAGCTGTTGTCCCACAAATTATTGGAGGATAAGATCAATTGACGTCAATGGTGGGACTGTCGAGTAGACCGTTGTCTATCTTTCGCCAACATCACCAAGGACGCGTAGTTACCATTCACTAATCTATGGTTCGGTCCCTAGGGTAGAACTTGTGGACCATGCTGTTCTTCAACAGTGGTTGATCAACAGGTGAAATCACACGTGGGATATAACGTCACTCATCCTTTAATCACGCAATGGTCAAGTGTTGATCGGCTTCTTGAGTGACGGCTTCTCAAACAGAAGGCTCATGCTCTACGCTAGACAGTCGAGAAACCCTGTTCAGCTGTTTCATTCTGTTTGGGAATCACCAGCATCACATACCTAAAAATCTATTGGGTGAGTCGAACTAACCGCCCCGGCGTCCACGAGTGCCTGATCAGGATTGTGGTTGACTCGCACTGAGATAAGATCGAATCCCCTAGAGATTCGACAGATACACATAGTTGGATGGAACAGTGTTTCTGGGCTGTTCAACGTAGCCTGACCAAACCATTGGAGTTTCGAAGTCTCTGTACTCTACGATCAACTCATAAGCAATCTCATCAGGGAGGAAAATACGTCGCAGGTCGCCTGAGTTTTCCATTTAAGTAGCGGAGCCGGGTGGATGATGCTATATTCTAAGTGGAACTTAGTCACTATTGATCTTAGAACAAACTAAAATCTCCCAGTCTCTTTACCTTTGCCCAATCCAACTTCGTATCCCACGTTGCACATCTTAGGTCCTACTCACCGTTCCCCTGGACCACACTGAATGGTCACCTGCAGGTCCTTTTCAAACCATACTTACATTAGCTTCCAGCTTACTTGGTTGCTGAACACTTTTCATAGTTATGTGTTCATGCCTTAATGTAATGCTAGTTTGATAATGGACCCCGAAATTGCACTAAATTGTCGAAAGGTTGGTTATCCTTGGCGCACGATCCACTTGCAAACGTTATCCGTCCATTCACGCTCAGTCCGGGTTAATGCACGTCAAAATGTTAAGCGGTACGCCTGCTTTGTGGTGTTAACTTTCAAATTATCCCTGTTTTTATGTTGATTCTGTCTTTTCCACGAGAGTATCAGCATCATGTCTTACCACGCATCAAATCAAATGCCACCAAGTCCAGTTACTTATCCAATCACTTTCCATACTTCTTCTAACCGTTTGCTCTTGACAACATTTCTTCTGTTCCTTACCGCACCACAGATTATCTTTCACTCAGATATCGTTTTCCGTAATCTCATTCCTGTCGATATCCGTGCTCAATTATCGTCGGAACCGTTGCCAGTGGACTCCGTCCCATCCGTACATCCGAAAGAAATCCCCCTTGATCGTGTAGAGCCCGTGAAGACATTCCAACTCACTCAGGGTCCATCAGAAAATTACGTATGCAGTTCCAGTTCGGCAGCTTGTTCTAGGCTGTCTAAGCTTCTCCATACTTTCCGCCTTTCCACCTCCCAAAGTGAACATCGGGTCGACTCTAAAGGCCGGTGGTCCGAACCGAGCGTGTTTTGTCATATTCCATTCCCTTCACGTAACTCTCGGCGTCGTATCAGTCAACGAAGCCTTGTGAGTGCCGTTGTCTGTTACACTGTTTCATTGATATTCCGTTTGATCCATGCATATTCGGCTCTTGGGAAGTTCGAATAACTTTTATTGATTCTGATGCATTGCTATGTTCTTAGAGTCCAGGATCTCACTAATTTCTGGACCATGTTGGTACACACTGCAAATGTGACGGTTATACTACTAACTGGGGTCATGCGAGTAGTATGCTTCCTCGTAAATCCGCTTTGCGTCTCTTGAAAAGTGAGATCTCCTACGGGATTTGTGGAGTCGCTTTGTAGCATTTGCTTGGACTTGAGCAACAGTCAATGAATATCCAGGAATGTTGAGGAAGACGCGTTCAAGGAGAAGATGGATATTCAGTTATTGTAAACAAGATGCATATGAAAGTTTTGCTTCCTTGCCCAATAGTCTGTAACTGTTCAGTTGGCACTTTCTAACAAATAACCCCGCAGCGAAGGCCTTTTTCCTTTCACAGGTATGAACGTTAAACGTCTCGCTTTAGCGAGAGACTTGTTTGTCTTGCATGTTTCGACCTGGTACGGTAACTGTCTTGCCGAAGCTTGATTTCAAGAGGGCTCCTACATAACGATAGACTTTTTCTTACAGCAATATTATTGTCAGCTGGTGCTTTTCATCGTTGTTTAACTAGACGGTTGTTTGCAGTGGAGCGTTACCTGACTCCAAAACCATTGTGTAGTGGTGGATGATTCAAAAGAACGTTAGGCCCGAATATCAACGCGTAGTTGTGTCTTTGACTTTTCAACTACTCATACCCGTTCTCTGTTGTGACATCTTGGCGCGCGCAGGTAGGCATTCCAATCGACCGTGAGGATGGATCGGACTTGTTCTATGCCGTGGTTACTGTGGAGTCCCTGGTGATCAGTCCGTTTGCTCCACTTATGTGTATGGTAAGTTCAAAACTTCTGTAAACATCTAGTGTTCAAACTAGTTTCTCAACCGTTCACTTGGATTGCCTCATCTTGTTACTGGAACAAAGACTTGATTGGGCACAGTGACATGTCACAAACCTATGGATATTGCCCTGTCAAACCAGTAGCTCTAAAGCTGTCTAAGAAGCACTCTTCGATTGCCGTAACCAACCGGTTCTCCGATCGATACTCACTTCTGTGCTTCGGTTTAATCTGCTTCAATTCTGCTGCCATTCGTTATCGTTAAACGCACGTGATGGAACAGCTTTTCAAAAACCGTCAATCTCTATAAACAGCGACACCACTTTTCTGCGTTTATCCCCAACCCCGAAAACCAAATATCAGCGCTAACACTGCTTACCTTTCATTTCATCCCAATTAAATGATGTCCGTTCAACAGGGGAGAATGGCTTTGGTTACCCACAGAGGAGATTTCACCACACAGCTCCAACTCCGGAGAACTAGACAATACTTGTTGATGCGGGTTGTTTATTGTGACACCAGTACTCTTCCTAGATAATAATGGGGTGTTACACTTTGGATGCATTGGATATATTATTAACTATAGTGCTGAGGTATTTGGTGAAGCGGGCTGAGTGTTACAGTACGTCGTGTTACCGCTGCGCCCACGCGAATAACTAACAAAAGGTCCCTTAAACACACGGAGTCATCCTTAGTGTCCATAAAATTTTGTAAGTAAAGATTTTTGCAACAGAATGATCCTTAGAATGTCATTGGGCGTGTTGCAAAGTACCCGTTTAGACCCAATCCTAGTCGTCACCCGGGAGATAACTTTGAGTAGCAATGTTGCGTCCGGGAATTCGGCCCAACTGGCCCGGTAGTCGCAGACTGTTATCTAACAATATTTTTGTTCTGTGCGAATTGTCACCCCCGACACTTCTTTCTGTATTACGTCTCTTCCAGGTCACAATATCACCGTCTTTTAATATTGTCAGCTTTCTGCCACATTCGTTCAACCTTTGCGTCCGACCAGTGTATCCCTACACTTCGACGGCAGATAATACACCGGAACTACTATCAGATATCAAGCCGCCATGGATGCACCAGATCTTGCCCCCATCCTATCCGTCTCGTCCACCACAGACTGAGAAAATTGAGCTGCCGAAGACCGTTTCGTCACCATTCTTCCTGGGAAAGGCGCCCGCTCTGTTGTTGAATGCGTACTTGCCGTAAGTGAGACGCTTTCATAGTCTTAGTGTAGATTTTCGTAAGACACTTTATTTTGCAAACGGTAGGTTTGGTCGACCGCCCGGGTGAGTGCAAAATAATCGTCCATCTCCCTGCTCACGATATAAATCAACCATATGTTTCAGCAGGCATTTTCTTTGAGTCCGTAGCGGTCATGCAAGCCTCGGAACGTGCAAGGACTGGGAGTATCGGTTTTATGGAACTTGTATGGAACCGATCGGCTCAGTGACCTGCCATTCAGAATTTCGCGTTTTAATTTGTTTGCCATTTAGAGCCCTCGTCCCAGTCACTGGCCTAGATACTTGTCGACTTCAGTATTATCAAGAATAATGATAGCCTCAGTGGAAAATAAAGTCCGATTTTGACAAGCACTTCTGGATGTGGTACCTAACAGTAGACTGTTCCGTATTAAAGCACAGGAACCTCAATAGTAGTCATTCTGCGGTAAGCAAGACCATCATCGAAAATTCTTAGTTGCTTCCACATCAGCTCTGCACTTTTTTCTTTGATTATTATTATCACTAATTGCAACACCGGTGCTTCACTGCTTCGTTTTATTTGATTACGGACGTATAATGGAAGGAGGGAAGAAATAGGAGAGGGATGGCGACCTAGGGCTAACTTATCGCAAACATCCGAGGTGTCTGTGCCCCGAACACTCAGACAGTCTGAATAGAAACTGGCGCCATGAACGCCAGTGACATAGGTTAGTTGCCATATCTTTCGGTGTTTTTAGCCAAGCACAGATAGGGTGATGTGGATCTCATCTTATAAGGGAAACAGTATCAACAGCAGTGGTCCTAGAATACTTGCGTTGACATCACCAGCGCGAATTTCGTGACTGCCTACGCTTTACACACTGAACAACAATTGTTTTTATAGTCGAGCAGTGGTCTTATCGCAAACTGAATCTGACCGCTTACGATTTTTAGTGATTGAATAAATCTCTTTTAGGTTACACGACTGTTTGAAGCCGTTGAAATTTCAAGATATCACAACCGATGTCCCATCGTCGTTTTCTACCCTACAGCAATGGAATCTCGCTTCTTTCGGAACCTATCCATCTCTCCCCGGACAACCTGTTGACCAAACTGGCTACATCTTTTATCAGTGCTACCGTGCCGACCGGTTCCATGATGTTAAACGGCTCCGAAATAGAGCACCATTATCACAAACCTTCGCACCCAGTGGTTTACACGCTTAATCATCGCTACCCCTTATACCGACCCAGGTCCACTCTTTTCGTCGCCTCTGAACTGGATACCGCTAGTTACACACTACAGATAATCTTGCATCCGAGGCTCAGATTGTTTAACCAATCAGGCGCCGATTTGTGCGTCCGATTCCTCTCAAACCCTAAGGGACACTCGACAGAAGTTCATGAATTTCCCACTGGTTCTGTGATATCACCAGGATCAGACAAGGTATGAGAATTTGGACCGTTTTTTTTTCACGCCAAAGTTGTTGGGCAAGGCGCCGATTTGTGCGTCCGATTCCTCTCAAACCCTAAGGGACACTCGACAGAAGTTCATGAATTTCCCACTGGTTCTGTGATATCACCAGGATCAGACAAGGTATGAGAATTTGGACCTTTTTTTTCACGCCAAAGGTTGTTGGGCATTTAGATATTATGTCAGTTTGTTGTGTTTGGGTGACCTCGTTTGATGACGCACTAATTTGTGGAATCTTCTAACAGTTCTTCACTTGTATAAATTCCAGGCCATTCTTTACACTTCTACAATGGACCCCCAACCGTGGTGTGACAGTTCGGGAGATTAAAACTTTCTACTGTCCTTGATTTTCGTTGTTGATAAACAGACAAAAGACGACCGATTCTACGCGAACATCAATTGCTTACCATACTGAATCATTGTGTACATCACTCTTAAACCTGTTTGATTTCCGGGCCGTTTTGTCGTGAATGGGGTCCGACGTGTACTTTGTTTCCTTAAACTTATAATAGTGTAGATAACGGATTCGTACCCATCTCGAGGCGATTGCCCATCTAATTTATGTGAGGTTATAGGCAATATTGCATCGTCTTCCATTCACGATAGCATCTTCGACCGTGCAATGACAGATCGCCTCATTGGTGTATGGAATTTTAAGGCGTTCTATCCTAGGGTTGATCCGTTGAATTCATCTCGCTTGAGTTTCGTGATTGACTGGTTTCCCATGCTCGGATTCTTTGTTTCTTGGTTACCCTTGGTAACCAATGCGGGGATTACTTATGAGTACAAACACTGTAGGATACAAACAGGCGCTATCCACTGTGCTAACTCCTACGGGGGTTGCTCAATGCTAGTTGATCCAAGAGTTTCGCATTGTTGATATTTCGTGTTTTTGTCAGAGTGCTTGACAATCTTTTCGCCAATCGGTTAGTTGTCCCCTAAGATCGGGTTCAGCCCAAAGGGAAGATTATCGATCGGTAATTCATGTTTATTCTCCAAAGTAATAGGTTCGTTTCGCTATCCAGGCTGATATTATTTTTCCTTACTCAGCCCATAGTCCAGTTTGGCTTTGTTGTCAAGGCGGAAGCCCACTGGTCCAACGTCACATTCCAACTCTCACCAGTTCTCGTGGATTCTCCAATGCTTGACAGTTTGGCGGAATTTCCGAACATTCAGACTGACGGTACCGCAGAACGAGTCAAGGCGCAAAACGTTCTGATTGAATGCCGTGACACTGACACACTGGAATGTCCGCGTACCGCAGTGGAAACTGTCGAACATAGCAATTCCATGGTCACTGTGCGTACTGAAAGCGAAGGCGGACGGATGCGATTCACGATTTTTTCCGACCGCATTCTCTTGTGTCTCCTTGCCAGGTTGATCAAAGAAAAAGGATTTATACTCATAGTGGAAAGCCAGGTTCGTATTCATCATCGCTGCGCTCCTGACCTGTATGTCAGACCTATAGTGCTATCTGGTGAACGCCAATCGACTTACGATGAAGAACTGGTGAGTGTCGTTGCCATTCTTTCTCCGAAGCATCTTTGTTTTCATTAGGTCAGGTAAATCCGTTCATTTTCGCCTAATTTCATTGCTCCAATTCCACCACAAGGAGCCTCAAGCCAGGACCTCCACGTGGTAAGGAGTGTTTTGTCTCCAGGGCCTCGTACGGTTGTGGTTGACGAGGAACGTTGTTGTGAACTATTAGGAGGAGCAACTATTAACGGGGCTACAGCGTTCTCCAAGCATCACGCATTCGTTAGACGAATTCCCTTTGGGTCTATTCCACGACTAGGCCAGAAACAGCCTCCCCTACCTAGATGATTACCTCGCGTATAACAACTGTGCGCAGTGTACTCTAACCTATTCTCTGTTGACCTACCCATTTCCCCCCACCACCTTCCTGCTTTTCTCAGGTTTTGTCAAACACTTTGGTGAATCAAACTGGTCTCCGGCCCACCGGCAATCTTTTCCCCTTGCCTTATTGGACTCTCTCGTGTTCAATGACCAACGGACCAGAGAGCGTCATTCAACATAAGTTTGCACTTTGGATTGGTTCTTCAAAAACCAAAGGGGTTTTTTGTGAGATTCCCAATGTATTGCCCGGTGGAACCAAGTCGTCTAATTCTACGCAACATATTGATCCTCAGATGCTCTACTTACCTACGACAGGAACTGACATGGAGAACAGAGGTAGGTGGCTCGTGTAGACCTATTCGGGCAAGCTGTTCCGCTCCGTTTCTTTCGTAGCATGTCGTTTTCTTTGTGATATGAGTTTTGTTACCGCGTTTTCGCACAATCCTAAGACAGTGCCCATGTTTTTTTTCTCGAATACTGACTGAGTTGTTGTTCATAGGTTCACCTCAGTTAGCCCCAATTGTGTCATCGCGGCTTGCAAGCAAATGGGCCACTAACACCTAAGGCAAACGTGGTAAGATGTTTCGCCCCCGACAGTCTCTCGGTGAAACCCAGGAGATAACATAAGAGCTGCAATACTGAGGAGTTAGCTCAGGTTACTGGTATTCCAGTCATTAGTTGTACCTTATTCATTGCGCTGTCGCAAGAAATCTGCTAACTATGGGTAAGCTGTGGAAGCTGGATAGAGAATAATTAGGATTTTACCCTGAACGGTCCTCCTCCTCTCCTAACGCAATTATTCTGGCGAGTCCACACCAAAGAGGAAGGCATTGTACCCGAGTTTGGCTCATGTTAGAGCCGTGCAGAGGGTTGAGACCGTGGACATGCGAGACGAGCGTGTTGCCACTACTCCACCAGCGCACATCCGGACAGGCGATTGAGCGGTTTTACTTTGTTTGTTACCTACAGAACTCAAAAAGACAGTTAAGGATTAGCAGATTGCACTTACTTTATCCGAAGATATTTCGCTTCATCTTATCAGCTACCTGTTGGGGGTAAATGTGATACATGATCACAAATTGAATCTTTAAGCCCAATGTTAGTAAAATTTCGCCATGTTGTCTCGAAAGTGATAACTTAGTACAAACGAATTTCTACACAGCATGTGTGGTGGTGTTCAAAGGCACACATCTTTTAGCGCAATGCTGAAGGCAAACGGTCAGCCCAGAGTGTTTGTTTACTGCACAATGTACCGGTCTAAAAGGGAGTGTTCGTGCATTGGGCCTGTCAGTGGACGTTTTATCACATCGGTGTGGACAGCGCTGCATGTTGATTACCACTGAGAGATGTGAGGTTGAGGCAGTCGGACTTTGATGGACAGTTTTGGGATGTTTTGCTTGATAAAGTGCAGCAACGGCAACGTCAAACTCCCTCCCCGATCGATCCAAGTGTTCTGTCACTACTAAACTGATATCTTCATTGATGTATAAGACAACCAGGCAGACAGAAGTTTGTCCTCAGCAGAATATATCGCTTTGCTTGGTGAGAGGGTATTTTTCTGTGCTTTCCGGTTGACCAGTCCGGTCGGCCATTTTCATCCAGTGAAATCGTCAGCTTATCCTTTGCTTGCCTGGTTCTCTCAAAGGAGATTCTCTCACTTCTTTTTACTTAGTTATCACAGAATCATCGTATCTAAACTACTGTCCCGTTTATATAGAAACCGTCCCACCTTGTTCTTTAGTCTTTGTGAAAGCCCTATGTCGTCATATTACACTATACTGCACATCCTTAGTTGTTTGGCAATTTTTTATCCGTTTCGCATTGCAGGCCTCAAGAATGATGTCATATACATGCCTCCGGTGGAGGGGACACAAATATACTCGCCTATGTCGACCCAAGGAGGCTTCCTGTATCTAGGCCGTCTAATCAAAACAGCTTGTTGTATATACTAGAGTTCGGGCCATGGTATTGTAGGTTGGACACAGTAGACGAGCCAGAGACCCATGTGAAGTGCTACTGCAGACATTCCTTTCTCTTTGGTCAGGGTTTAAGTGGAAAACCAACTCATAGCTCTTGCAGTGGTCCTTCAGTTGGATACCAACTGCTCCATTAAATCATTCTGCGATCTCATGGTGTACTGAGCTGCACTCAGACTAATTGGTTTTTGGCAACCCAATCACTTTGTGAAATTGTGTTCCAGTAAGCTTTGTCGAATTAGAATTCGCCGCATTGTTCAGATTCCGCAACAGCTTCAACTTTCCTTTCCTCTGATTTCGAACGGTCTGAGAATGCTGACATCTTTCGGTGTTCATTCTGTTCAGTGAATGTATTCATCACGATTCACCAGGAACACATCCGGGAGCGGTACCATGAAGTTTCCGTTGTCACAGTTTTCCCATTTCGAGATATTGAGCCCTTGACCGTTGTGCTGCTCCGGTCGATTGATATTTTTTCCCATCACCGACCCATCAATGAAATCACTTTCATGGTTGTTGTACACAAAGCACAGCAAGTTCCAAGCGCCCATGCTGCTACTTGACTGGTTGGCCCTAACGGTCGGTTCAGTCGGTTGACACAACTAGCTTAGTTACTGGATTGGCACTCGCGATGTTAGGCATCTCTCAACCGTGAATGCATCCGCCTGTTTGGACGTGGTAGTACATGTGCACTTAGCGCGCGCTAGTTCAGTAGGGGTAACCTATTTACCTCACATGTCAGATGTCCGGAGTTCAAACCCTGGCACAGCCAAGGTATGGTTCGATGTGAGTGATGCTCAGGTCTGTTGCTTTCTCTTTAGTGTGAACTCACTGGTCCAGTTGTGCCACGACAGGAGGATTTTCAAACGAGAGAGATGTACATAAAAGCTTTACAAATCCCGAAACCAGGTACAGTTTCATGATTGTGCAGGTAGGAAGTTGCCATTTGGACTTGCTCTTCAGAAAGCACAATCAAACGTCCTAAAACAAAGTGGTATATTTTGCTGAGCACAAGCCTGTGCTGATTCGACTGTCCAATGAAGACAATGATGCTAGCTTAGTGGTCGTGTTGGGATGCCTTGTGTCGACCGCGAAACTCGCTACTAAAACCACCCCACTTTTTGACTAAACATGTCCACTAAGTGCCATCTTCCCTTGCCTCGAATGTCGTTGTTCGTTCGATTGACGGGAACCATCTGCCTGCCGATGACTAGAAACAACTAGAAAATAATTTCCTCGAAACTGGCGTTTTCCGTGTCGGAACTGTGCATCTAGCGGTCTACTGACAGAGGTCGTTTCAAATGGGAAACTTTTCAAGATCACGAATCATCAAAATCGCGATGGCGTTTCTCAATGAATTCGACAAGATTCTTTTAAGTGTTCCTCTGTCGCTCCTTAATTTTTGGGAAATTTTTGGTGTGTTTACGGTCGAGCCATCTGCCTCGGCTGGACCACGTGGCTTTAAGCGACTGAAACCTCGGCAAACGTTACGAAAATTGTATGCGCAGACCCGTAGTACCGTCCGTTGAGGGGAATGTGCTCGAGGCCTGTCACGCAATGAGCATGCCGCCTAGACCGCTTGTTCGCTCCAGACCCTATGTTGACCTGATTGCGTTCCCTCCCTCTCCTGTTCCCATTTGGTTTACTACTTTTCACAGAATTCCTGCAATTTAACGTTGAGTGTTTTTCAACTCCCCGCTCAGAAGTTGTTCTCAATAGTCTTTTTTGATTGCACTCAGAAGGATTCTCTTTTTTTCCACCTTCAGAATATGATCTCATTGTGGTCGTGCAGTCCATATCCTGCGACGGTCAAGTTGTCGTCCAGTTGAATGACTTACCAAACCAGTATATGAACAGCCCAGTTGCAGTGCGCCTGGTGAACCAGACGAATGTAGATCTAGTGGTCTCAGTGAATCACACATCGCAACATCATTCGACGAACACCGGCGCCCCCTATTTTCCTCCAGAACCACTCCTGAATTTGCCGTCACTCGGAGGATCCCAAATATGGATACCAAACAACATACTGAATGCTCTGTTCTCAACTGAACGGTCTCAGACAGAAGATAACACTGTTCCTGCTCAAATTCTACCGATATTCGATATTTCCACTTTCAGAGACTACACAATTAGCCTTGGCTGTAAATCCGACAGCCACTCATCAGGTTCCCTTGTATTTATCCCACTTGCTTCGTTAATCGAAAGCGATGCTCACCACACGTGTCTTCTGGCTCAAGTTGGAGGTGGACCAGTAACCGTACAGCTGACAATTCAAATCAACTCTCCCTTAGGTCCATGCCTTTTTATCTTCCCAAGTGATCGGCCGCCTTCGATGCTTCCAGAAATCAGCTCTTTCGAACTTTCTCTATGCCTCCGTTTAAAACAACTGCAAGTCAGTCTACTTGTTTTTGAACCTGTGAACTCCATGAGGCCTTCCGATCCACGATATACACCCACAGTTACTAGTGGATTTTGCCTTTCCGG
This sequence comes from Opisthorchis viverrini, assembly GCF_000715545.1. NCBI lineage: Eukaryota > Metazoa > Platyhelminthes > Trematoda > Opisthorchiida > Opisthorchiidae > Opisthorchis > Opisthorchis viverrini. Next base: position 1,219,841 of record NW_008751731.1, on the reverse strand, counting down.
CTCACTCGCTCCACCTCAGGACGAATTCGTTCGCCTTCTACTTCGAAATTTGAGTATCGATTCGTGCTTCTTCTTCTCAGAACACAAGATAAATCAATTAGATACCGTTTTGTACACCGAACATATCCAGTTGGACAACTGGGGTCAAACTTGGACCAGTACTTATGACTTTCCGACCGTTTTTTGTTCGACCAGTCCTGCTGGCTTTTGTGGACGTTTCCGGACATCATCACACACATTATCTGCTCCAGTTTGTCACCTATTCTTTGCTCCACCAGAACTTCAACTGTCTCTAGAAGACTCCTTACTGTATGATCTTTACGCACTGATTTTATCTTTCACACGAGTTTGGAGTTTGTATCCTCCCCAACTGTCGAGCAGAGCGATCACACCACAACCTCCATTGCGACTGTTTCTACAACATTTCTATGTCGATCGATGCGATCTTCGTGTCAGCCTTAGAGTAATGCTCCGCGTTTACTTGTCCTGTCACGAAGCCCCTTTGAGCGTCGCACCGTTTGATCTTAATAAGCAGAGGACATCCACGTCGGCCGTTGGCGTTGCACTGACAATCTCAACCTTAGGGCGCCTTCTTGGAGTGCACTATTTCACCCAAGCTATGTTCCGTGCTGGTTGGCTTGTTGGTAGTCTGGATGTACTCGGAAATATTAGTGGCTTGTTGCATTCGCTACTCTGTGGATTGGATGCCCTTGTGAATTTGCGATCACAAACGGATCCTCCATCTTCTGTCGTGTCCACATCTCATCGATTCCTCTCGGACTCGGAAATCAGTGCGATGACGGTAAACGGGGACCCACGCACCAATGTAGAATATGTTTTTCTTGACAATAATTCTGACGGCACATGCTCATCGCCTGAGGAGCTCGATCTTCAGAGACAAATAACAATTCGACGAGCCGCTCTGCTTCGTCGATTCTCTAATGGGATCGTTTCATTAACCCGGCATACCACTGGGTGAGTTGAATGTGTTCTTACTCCTTTTTGCTGCTCGTCCTTTTAGGCGACTAAAGATCTTGCTAATGATGATGTATGTGAGCGCTCACACCAAGCATGGCATCTGGAAGCCCATGTGCAGGTCAGTATATTATGAGCTATTGAATGGTCGATAAGAACTAGCTCAATACTGTTGTTGCATTACCGACAAATCAGCCCATCCCCCAACGGTGTGAAACACAATGCTACAACCACTGTACGACGAGTACGCGGTTATTATGATGATGATGATGATGAAATGTCAATCTACAAGCTAGCAGCTCACCACACTGGTTATCATGCTCCTTGGCAGTAGTGACTAAGTCAATTTTATGCCTTGCCCGTTTCATCCATTCACCCAATCACTGTTTTGAAGCCTAATCAATAATTCACGCAATTGTTTTTTTTCAGTGGTCTTATTCGCTCCGTGACCGGTATGGCTGCGAGTGTGGCGCGCAATTTGGATCACCTATCCCTGGACCAACAACACCAACAGAGACAAGAAGAAATTCGTCGAAAACAAGTTCCTCGTGGCCTTGGTGAAGGGCTCCAGAGGGGGTTGAGCGGTTTCGGATTATGCGTACTAGGTGCAATTGCCGGTGTGGCGGACCACCCACTTCAAGCCTTATTTAAGGCAGTTGACAACACCCCGTCTCCAAGCGACCCTTGGGATGAGCTAACCGAAAACACTGGACTACACCAATCTTCCCATCTTGCCCTAGCCACCCTCGGTGGTTTGGGGAGAGGGTTAGTTGGCGCTGTTGTGAAACCAATGGCTGGCGTCGCTGAACTGGTGGCACAAGCAGGAACAGGTATTTTACAGGCCAGTCGGTTGGGATATCCCTCCACAGTGACGCGACAAGCTAATGGGTACGTAGTCAAATGGTAAATGTTAGCCTGTTACTCTTATGGCTTCGATTCAGCCTGTTATCTTGGACGTAATTCTTTCTAGTTTTCGGTAGCACCGACGGCTTTCTGTCGTGTCTAAATGATGAGTCTCTGTCCCTGCAATGCACTTCCCTACAGCCCCTATACGACTTCCGCGGTGGAAAGTCTGTCCCAATGCTTGGCTGCAGACACATTGCTTTTGCGTTCCTGGGCGCTGGCCGCTTTGAAAGTGATGTGGCATGGAGAATGCTCTCACGGCATGTCGAATTTGGAGAATAGTAATGACCTTTGGAAACAGCTAATGTGGGTCGCCCCGGCTCTGATCAGTCAGTCTTACTCCAATCGAAATGGAAGAGAAACGGGTGAAACCGGAGAGTTAATTTGGGTGTGTGCAGCCCAGGTACCGGTACGTCGAGTTGCCGCTTTTTTTATGGATGTGTTTCATTGGTTCACTTCTTGAAAGTTGGTTGCGTGGCTCGAATATGGAATTAGACTGTTAGCTGTCCGGCGAGATCTAGGATACACACACTGATGAACTACAATAATGAGTGTGAAATCCGAGTCCGGTCTGGTTTTGTACAAACTAACCAGAATAACCCTGTCGGAGCCTGAGATAACTCAGTGATTAAGGCGTAAACTTTATAGCTAAAAGGTCAATGGCTTGAACCTAACCTACGTATTTGGACAGCTCCTGTGCAGGCTTGGGCGACCTGACAGTATCTCAGCCTTCGTGCTTCCTTCGAGTGGCATGGTAGCTAGGCACCGAAAGGGTATTACAGTTGAACGACTATTTTTTTGTCGGGGCAGGTGGAGGACGATTCAAATGCGAGCGGTCTCTTTCGACCAGACCACTTTAATGGGGCTACATTAATTTGGCTCACCTTTCCCCTAACGGTGTTACAGCCCTGACATTGTCATGATCCAGTGTCCTTTGACTCGGTTGAGACCTTTTGGTTGAGCGAAATTGTTCAGTAGTTCTGCCTCTGCTCTTCTTGAGATGTGTTGGCGTTTTTCAGATCTTAACTCGATAGGAATCCTGAAGTGACTCGATGAAAGTCAGTTGATGACTCGATATCAAGATACAAGTAGCTAAAATGGTATTCAAACTCAGATGTGAAACCCGAAGAGCTGCTAGCCTCAGAACATTCTAGTTTGACATCCTCAATCTCCTTCTAAATTCTCTAGGATCTTCGTCGTGTTATCTCGAATTTTGCCGGTTTGTTTTCAAAAGTGCGGAGTTGACTTAACATAAAAAAGCACGGAATTTCGAAATATCTGGAATAGTCGTTGTACGAGTATTTATTATTCGTGCATCGGGCGCTGTTCGACCCAACATGCTTGGTGTCTTTTTCCATTCTTTGCAGCTTTTGGTTGGCTCACTTCTTCCTGATCGCGAGACTGGGTCCTTCCAGTTGTTCACCTTGATGGCAAAAGACTTTGAACACGCCTCAGAGTCATCTACTGGTCATCCACCCCTATTTGCTGGCTTGTACAGGAAATCGGATGGACGTGGAAAAGCTGATCGCTGGTTATCGACTGTTCGGGTCACTCCGAAAACTCTCCAGGCCCTCACTAACATCGCCAATCTGTTTTGGCCCCCCGTTGAACCGGATGGTCGGGACGATATGGTGACTGCTGAGGGTGGTTCTTGTACTGTACCCGTTCCATTAACTTCCCCACCGTCTGGTTACCCTGAACCACACAGCAGCCTTACATGTATCGGTCCACGCCTACCGCCTTCTCGGTGGCAGAGAGTTAAAGAATATATTTTGTCTACAAACAGTGCAGCGCCAATCACCATCTGATGTTCCAACTTGTCTGTTTTCTGCCAAATCATGGTGATATTCTCGAATGATTCTGTGATATTTTCCCTCTTGGTGTACAGCTCTGAATGTCTTTCCTTGTTGTGTGCAGCCGTGACTGCCAGGCTTTTGCATCCCATCTTTTGTTTGTTTTCTTTATTTTGTACTATATTTTGGTGTAATCAAACGAGGTTGAAATTTTGACCCCTTTCTTTATTCATTGACTAGGCACAGTCTCAGTGCGTAGGCCAACGGCGATGTTAGTCCAATTGTAATGTAGATACGCCGAACGTACAGATGATATCCCGGGAATCGCTTAGTCACGCGGCTCCGTATCGATGCTCGCCGATCACAAATCCACTCCGCCGTCGTCCGTCAATTCAGTCAAGTGACGGGTGGTTTTTTTATGCACCTGCGAAGGTCAATTTTCCGCATGCAGCATTACATCTACGTCAGGAAGGCATATTAGAACCTGGAAAAGAGTGTGCATATGATATGTTTTATCCAGCGAACAGCTTCAGGATGTCTATTAGAAAAATATTACACTCAGAAGTGCACTGTTTGTCCCGCCTCCGAAAACCAAAAAATGGCTGGATATCGAAAGCTGTCGAAATCACCATTCTTAAGTGAATTTACTTAGTAGTTAATCACTAGTACAGGTTCGGACCCTCATGACCGATAAAACAGAGAATGCGTGGAAACCGTAAAATTGCTAAACCGTTTTCCTAGGCCAATTACTATGGGAAGCATTTACCTGAACTGTCTAATGATGTGACATACTTCGTCAAAATGTTGAAGACATGCAATAAGTGGTTCAAGGCCAAAAGAGATTAGTCACCCCAGTGAATAGCCGCCGGATCAATACCACCTTTGTTGCGAACGAAAAAATGGTTTGCGATCAAACGCAAATCTCTGGTGCGCTTGTTTGTCTGCTGACACAGCCCGTCCTCTGAGTTAATTGGGTAACTTGTAGTATAAGAGATTAGACATGTCTTGCGGCGTTACAGCAGAAGTAGTTATCATGGTAGTTATTTCTGGTGCATATCGCAACTGTCACGGGTCCAAGGATTTTCGTTCTTAAACCATTGGTAAAATGAATACAGTCACATCCGCAGCGACCGGGGCTTAACTAGACGATTTAGACGCTAGAGATATCGAGCGGGTTTTTGTGGTAGCTGCCTGTGCATCAGGACAAACAAAGTATACTATTTTCGTGACGTTTACGCATAGGTTTACTTTTGCTAATAGCGGGTGTGTACGGACATCAGCAAGCTGACATATTTACAAAAGCGAATACAGTAGGGTCACCAAACCCAAACGTTGTTGTGAAAGTCTGTTAGTTGTGCCTATCCTGAGGTTCCGCATTTGCGAACTGTATTTCCTTTCGTATACCACCCCGCTGAACAGACGCCTGTCTCCAAGCCTTACAACAATTGGTTTTCCAATCTAGTGTACCCCAATGTTTGATACATCTCCTTTTTATCATTCCAAACTAGTAATATCGTGACTATTCTCTATCTCTTCGTTAATTAAACGACCCCGCCTTTTCAATAGCGTCGCGAACAAAGGGACCGTTTTGTCTCTAAGTCTGGATATACTGTCGCACTAATGTGTTCGCATAGTCTTAATAGCCTCAATCTCATTTGGAGCCGATAACCCATGGATCAAGTAAGTCCAGAATTTTACTAGATGAACTTGTTGTTAGCGTTGACCATATTTACGACCGAATGTGTGAGCTGACTAGGAGTTTCGCCGGTGGAAATCGAGCCCATGGTGAGTTATATGTACTTCGCGAACTAGTCGAAACAATCGCCGGGAAACACGAGGTTGCTGTCGTTAGTACCGGCGCCACTCCTCCACAGTGGGGGTATTCGACTAGTCATACGGACGTGCGCGAGCCATAGTATCAAGTAGGATGGGTGATCACAAGTACGGCTTGTGTTGAGTTGAATTGGGTTGCAATACTGGTGGATCTATGTGAGTTTGTTGGACAGTCTAGTCTTCTGAGACGGCTGCGATATCTTGTTATACTTGCGTACCGATTGGTAGCTCCTGTTGCAGTTAATCAAACATTCAAAGAACTGATGAAATAAGTCAGTCGTTTCATTTCAATACATCTCACAACTACCTGACACTGCTGAAAATCATCTAGGTGCTCTACATACCAGTGAGTGTTAAAGTGAACTTTCCAGGAGTCGAGCCGACGCTGACTTCTGGCTGTGTATTGTCATGAGAAAAATTATCTGAGTATGCCCGTTTCGCTTGTGCCTGAAGCCTTATATGAGTCCCACTGTCATAAGTCTCACCGCAGCTGCAATGGAACTGACAAGTAAATACCTACACTGCACCCAGCTCTTCCCGCAACGAGTCAAGGTGTTCCCAGTTTCTCTGAATTTCGGTCTAATACGGGGTCTCTATCTATTTCCGTAGTTTGTGCTAACCTAAGCTACTTTGATATACTCTTTATGGGGGGATGTGGGATGATCAAAACAGCAAACCTCACAACAACTAGAGTCCAAGCTAGTCTTGACAACGTTTTTAACAATAAACCTAAAATGCACCCCTGTAGAGACTGGGCGCTGGGTCTGACCACTACAACATTCAGGTCTTGCGCAAAGTCAGCCCTAAAGTGAAGTTAGACAAAGATCCATGCTCAGGAACCCGTATTTTGAACATAAACACCCTGGGCTATCCTCAACATGTGGTTGACATAGTGGAGTATACTGTATGTGATACAATGTTTTTCCTCGGAGTTATGTCTCCATCCGTGTTGCACATGAGAGACCCTGTATGATAGCTGCACTCAAGAAACTCAGTCGGCGTAAAAGGAGAGTCTTCAGAGTGATAAGGTCTTGACGACAGCGTTTTACTTAGAGGAATATCTAGATTGAATACGCGAATTTACTGACCGAAAAGTCCGTGGTTCGAACCCGACATCTGCATCCCGGTTCCTTCTGTCTAGGTGTAGGCAATCTGGTAGTATTCCAGGCCTCATGCTTCTTTCGGGTGGCATGGCGGCTAGGCACCGAAAGGCTGTTACAGCAGAAGGATTACTATTATTTTTATACCACAAGAACGCTAGCAAATGAGAAATCTCGGTGCTCCATTTTCTGGCTCACCCGACGGCCTCGGGTTGATCTTTCAGCGGTGAACTCTTGGGAATGTTACTCTCATGATGTATTCTTTATGTTGAAACGTGTTCACTTCACTAAATCTATAGGGTTCCATCCTCAGGTTACAAGTTTTCCAGTTTACCTGTAAAGGCTACTATCATCTTCATCATCTTGAGCTGTAAAATCGGCATACTTGCCTTACAGTAGTCATAGCTGTCACCGCTTCGTTTCGCCGCTAATTTGGAGAGGTAGTGTAGATAGCTACGTATTGGAGGCAGTGGCTGATATAATTGGTACGTCAGTACACGGTTTTCAGTAGACCATTCATTCAGGAGGTCGAGAGAGGAAACAGGGCATTGAATGTAACGGCTTGGATGTATGCGCGCCACCGACTGGACCATGTTAGTCGCTATGCTACCAAGTCATTCTTTTACCGCCCCTGACTCGTTTTCACCTTCCGTCCGGATTCGCGAAATAGCTCCTTGAGTAAATCGATCAACTAGCATACAGAGCGCGTGACCAAGCCGGTGCAACTTGCGGAGTGTGAGCAGTTAATCTATCGTGAACGAGTTATTTCTTCCAGGAATCATTTGAGGTGCTTTAGCATTACTGATCCGGCACTACAACCAGACTTGTGCGATATTTCGAGAACACAGATGGCCAAACACTGAAAGATTCCTAACGCCGTAATACAGAAGCGGCCGGTTTTCTGACCCGTATAACACTATGGTGCGCACTGAAACAGTGCAAACTCGGGCACTGACAGATAAATGGATGTCACGTCTGTGCTACAGGTGGTTCAAGTCCACAAGAGCTGCTCTGGGCCTCCCAACCCGGATGGAAATATCATCTTTGGATAGATCAACGGGAATGATACAGCTGGTAAGTTAGACAGATTTGTCCGCTACCTCAATTGCGAACTTCCGTACACCTCCACATATCCGCTAGAGTTGGCGTACAGCATCTTTAGCAGGACCAAATAATTTATAGGGAACACTTTTGCACCACAAATACTGTCATGGTGCCTGACGGTCCACTGAGTCAAATGCAGTTTTCAAATCGAGGAGGACAACCATTGTCGGTCGCTCGAAGTAGTGACGCTGTTCCAGAATCTATCGGATGGATGCATCCTCTTGCAGGGCGAAACAGTTTAATAATAATAATATAATAATCGTTCAGCTGTAGCGCCCTTTCGGTGCCTAGCTGCCATGCCACCCGAAGGAAGCACGAGGGCTGGGATACTGTCAGGTTGCCCAAGCCTAGACAGGGGAAGTCGAGTGGCGGAGGTCGGGTTCGAACCACGGACCTTCCGGTCAG
>NW_008751731.1:1199890-1210079 GCF_000715545.1 Opisthorchis viverrini | reverse complement strand
ATTTGCTTAAATATGCTTAATGAAGGTTTAAACAGAACACAAGGTTGACAAAGTCCACGCCGCGTGGGTGTTAATTGTCGAACACTTTCCACAGCCCCGTGAATTATGTGCTACGTAATAATAATAATATAATAATCGTTCAGCTGTAGCGCCCTTTCGGTGCCTAGCTGCCATGCCACCCGAAGGAAGCACGAGGGCTGGGATACTGTCAGGTTGCCCAAGCCTAGACAGGGGAAGTCGAGTGGCGGAGGGCGGGTTCGAACCACGGACCTTCCGGTCAGTAAATTCGCGCTTTAACCACTTGGTTCAGATATCTGTGTCTTCATGTGTTCGAAGGATAAAACCAGAGAGAGACACGGCTACTAGGCTAAAGCCACAGTGGTTTCACACGGCGTGTGTCCACGGCTTTTGAAAATAGAAACGACTATCGATGTGCTTCATTTTGCATGTACTTTTTCTTCACCACATTAACCAGTTTTTTTCAGACGGGTCACCAGGGAGATTTTGCCTTTGAAGAGGGCTAGTTCTCATTCCGTCTCACGTTTCACTACGGATATTTCACATTGTTTTCTTCTGACGGGCCATGGGGTTTGACATTCCATTCGTCCGCAGCTGTGCTGCAAGAGGCCAGCTAACCTTTTCTTCGAAATGTTCGGCACACCTTTCCAGATAAAATTTCGTGAGCGAGTTAATGAGACGCCTTTCTCACTTATTGTTTGAAGAACCGTTGCTTTCCTCTGGCTAATCGGTCGTATTAATCGGTACGAGGCTTAGACGTTTTGGGTAGCACAATCGTTCTCCAATTCCTGGGCCTTGGATGTCCACCAAAGCTCTCGGTCTTTTCTTACGCCATTTACTATTTGGTGTTTAGGGATTTGTGTGCGCCATCGTGCCCGCTGTTTAGATTACCTGATCTCGACCATATTCAGTGGTCATTTGGTCGTGTCGGAGACGTGGAACAGACAGCACTGAACGCTGCTAATCTACCTTCTTTCACACTTTGCCATGCTTCATCCATATGCTCACTACCAGCACAGTATTGGTTTACTTTAAACTTGTTGAGCTAGCTCTGATTGATACTGTTGAGCTATGATAGTTCTTCGAAATTGGCGTGCCTTGCTGACTTGCTAGCGCCTGAAGTAAAGCGAATTCTCAGGAGTGATCGCACTATAGTGGTCGGAATAGCTTTGTGCCCAGAATGAACGGTGGTCTTGAATTGAGGTTCTCCATCGGTGACTGAGGGCAACATGATCCAACTGGGTCCATGTTTGACTTGCGGTTGGCGGCCACCAGGCTACGCAATGCGAACGTTCGTGCTGGCCAGGAATAGCCGATGATCAGCACATAACTGGAGTAGCTACCTGTTGTCTGTGCAACGAGCACCGACCCCGAATCAACCGCCCAAAGGTAATTACAAGGAGGTCAGACGACCAACTTCTGCTTTCATATCGCCCGTAAGGATCACAATGTCAGTGTTTCTTGCTAGACAAATAAGCCCAGATAGCGCTCGATAGAAAGTGTCCTCAGCACCACAACTGCGGTTGGTTGGGACATGAGCTGATACTTCAAACAGGCATAACGTTTTATGTTGAGTAGCACTGAGTCGGATAACCGGACGACCCAAAGACGGCTGTTCAGTGGGATCTAAACCAACAAAGCGGGTTCAGCTCTAGGGCTGAGTGCAACTCACACGCCATATATTCCACGAGTCCTCGCTTCTGGATTGCCGGATATACAGAGTGAAATTTGATACGGCTGAGTTCATCCTTGGCCTTCTAAGCTGCATGGCAGCTCTTGGTTCGTGTATGCGTGTTTCAGAGACAGCTCACATCAATTTTAATGGAATATAGGGTCACAGCGAGTATTGCCCCATGATGTAGAAAACGCCTATACGGGAAGGGTCTTGTGGCTTTCGCACAGTGATATTTTGTTTACTGTTAATGGGAAGCGGGATGTATAAGGCAGATAACTGACAATCGGATAACTCAGCAACGTTTATCTGTGTGACAGGAACGCGTTGTGTAGAGGCATCGATGGTCCCAACATTCCAGGAGACGGCTATATGAAGATTTTCCAGAGACAAACAGAGGGAGTGACTTATCTAGCTGCCGAGGAGGATCAAACGATGCGCTTGTGACGCACAACCCCATCATCTCAGAAAACAGATGGGCTAAAGCCTCCTGCACATTCAACCCACGGGACACAAAAATGTTATCTTACTGAATGCTTGTCCACATTCGAATAAGAAATATCAAAAATGCTGTCGTCAGCTTCCGAATTAAGATCAGCGATAACCGATATGACGAATTTGACTAACCACAAGCCTTTCCTCCAACTAATGAATAAACAGTCATGGATGACTTGCACAATTACCTTTAGATAATAGCGTCTACCAGACTAGTTTTCGAAAGAAAATGGTTAAAAAAACACCTTCACTTAGCAATGGAGCTTGAGTCGACCGTTTTCAGCGGTCTTCCGACGTGCTGTCAACATAGCCCTCCAGGAATGTGCCAAGATTTCGAACGACTCTCCCTTGTTTTATGCTGCTGGTGAAGCAACATACATCAGTTGCCCATGTTTGTCACCAATATTGCTCACAATCTCAACGGACATATTTTGTCGAGTTCCAATCACCACGTCAAAATTAACCGTCCTCCCCCTAGGACCTCAAAATGTGGGAGCTTTCGGTTTTGAAAACGGCTAAACCATCCACCATAGTTTGATGTTCTTTTCAGTCTGGCCTCTATAAGGGCGTATGATGTCGACAGTTCACTGTGGCAATTGGGTTTGCACTATCCCAAGAAATCATACAAACCACCAAGGTAACGCGAAGGTCTATTACTTTTCATCGATGCAGCTCAGGCGACTTTCTGAGGAATAACTTTCGAGTAGTCACCAGGAGAGTGTATTATGCCACCATCGAATAGTTGAATCGTAATTGCCGTATTTGGCGGCCAGCACTCTGTGGCGAAACAGTCCTTGGCGCTAGCCAGTAACAAAATACATCTGTTTGCAAGCATGTCGCGCCACCCTGAATATGCCATATATCATTCGGGCTTTTATGTTACCTGAACACTAACAGTATCGCCGTGTCTCAAAGCACAGAGGAACCTAAGTACTAACAACAGCAAAAACTACAGCAACGACAATTGTCACCTTAATGGGATCTGGCTTAAGTCTTCACGTAGCCCCGGGAGCCATTTGGGAACTGTGTGCGGCCGAAGATGTCGTAAAACCCATACGTCTAACATTTCTACCTGAAAGCATATTTTGTATATTATACACCGGCCTCCATCATATCTGTTGCTTCTATTGTTGTCAAGCCTGCGTTTCCTCATCACCTCGATTGAGTACGTGTAGGAGGTAACACTGGATGAGCTATATGCCCCGACTCTATGAAGCTGAAAAGTTACCATACCATTTCAATATCTCCATCCGGCAATTGGGACCTGCTGTTGTCGGAAAAGAGCACTTTGGATAATCCCTTTAGATTACCTCTCCAGCGCTTCAAATGGAGCTGCAGTTCGAAACATGTCTTCTATGAAGCCTGTCGATACTAGTACTTCGTGACCGGCATGGTACTTGGCTCGACCACGCAGTAATCAGGGTTAGGTCTCATGCATCCGCAACGATGAATCAGTAGGAAAAAGGACTGTCAGCATATTCTGAACATAAACGGGTGGGAAGTCCGATTTAGAACAACGCAAATCCGCAGTTCATACCCAACGACTTCTATAAGCACCAGCTGCTGGAAGCCGGAGCGCTGGCTGAAAAACTAACCAATGTACCCGCAAAGTACTGGTTCGCTGTGATTCGGAATATTTCCTGCAAGCAAATTAGACTGCGAACCTCTGATAAATCAGAGGTGTCGTCGAAACGCATCATACAGAGCTCGCCAACTAAAACTCTTGTCAAGTGCCATTCCCGTGCGTGAGGCAGTCTCAAACTTATCACGTCTTGGAAAACGAGAAAGTCTGCCTTTGTACCACCGAAATGCTACCATGAAGTATCTGTTGAGCACGTCATACGCACTGATTTTATACGGCGGCGCCACCGTGAAAACTGGTGCTGGACGTCACACATATGCATACACACACAAACAAACATCATACATACACCAGCATACACATATAATAATAAAAAATAAATCGTTCAGCTGTAGTACCCTTTCGGGGCCTAGCTGCCATGCCACAGGAAGGAAGCACGAGGGCTGAGATACCACTAGGTTGCCCAAGCCTAGACAGGGGAAGTCGAGAGGCAGAGGTCGGGTTCGAACCACGGACCTTCCGGTCAGTAAATTCGCGCTCTAACCACTTGGCACACCTCGATCCCCGTTTGAAGTGGCCTAATCAATCCTGATTCCAAACATCCGTGGCATGGGAACAAATCAGTCCCAAAGAATTAAGTGAATGAGATGGTCACGATGTTGTTCAACAGTTCTTTGCACGCTCCTGCTGTCTTACAAGCTGCGTGCAAATGCCACAGGTGCGTACGTGAACGGACGCCAAGTGGTGCTAGGAAAATCACTTGTACCGAACTCCCGCGAAACCCCATGAAAATGTAGCCAGTCTATTGGTGAATACAATGTTGTACAGCAGAGTGAAACAGTTCGCCCGAACACAAACTACTAGGGGAACGTAAAATAATGTAATCGTCTGAAATATTTACAATATTTGAGTGTTCACAAACAAGCAAACAATTTAGCGAAAATACAATGGGTTGTAAGTGACCCAGTGGGCTTTTGGTTGACGCTTAGCTTCCTCTGAACTTGTGAACAAGCTTTTGTAAACGGAGCTAGCAGTCGGATCCTCCTGAATTGATTTAGTGGATTTGGTTGGTGGTTGCGCTGTGGATGTTCCTGGCTGGGGTGATTCCGTATCTGGCTTTCCATCTTCTTTTGATTTCTGTTCGGCAGGCTTCTGCTTTGCGGGTGCAGCACTTGAATCGGAATTGACAGGGGCTGATCGTTTCTTAGCCTAGTAGGCAGAGGAACAACACAGTTTCAATTAGAAAGTGTGTGTGTGTGTGTGTGTGTGTGTGTGAAGGTCTTGATCCCAGAAAATGTTCCGATTGTTCGTGGAAGTACACAAATGTCAGTTGTGAATAAAAAAAGCTCGACTAGGGTGTATATCTGACAGTTATGGGAAAGTTGTGAAAACTGAGTAAGAAAATAGTTTTCGCCCAGAAGACTGGTGTTACAGGTAAGACAGTTGATGTTTCCTGAGCGAAATCCTTAAATGGAGAGTGGGCTACCAGAACAGAACATATATGTGCTGATGAGCATTAGCACACTTTTGCACAAGATTTGTGTGCCCCACACTCAGAAACCAATACTAAGCCAACTCGATACGCTTTTGTCTAAGTCACGTGATCACGCTGTGTTGGCGCGCAATCAGAATGCCAACCCTACTGTGAGTCCGCCGTGCCTGATCCGGTAACCTCATTTGATGTTAACCTGATTTCACGTCAATACAGAACCAGGTGCATGATCCGCTCGAAAAACGGAAACGCAGCTAGGTTATTCTTCCAGACACTATTTCCGTCTCAACTTTCCCCAAAAATGAAGACATTATCAAATTCCGGCCACGAACATCAAAAGAAAATAACAATTTGAACGTACATGTGTGGTCATACCTTACCTTTCCATTGGCAGCTACGTATTCCTCCAAGCGCTTTTGGGCCATAGCAATCTCTTCCTCGGTTTGCGGATTGAGTAGGATCACATCAGAGGTGGTGAATGGAGTGCCACACTTCAAAAAACGACATGGAAAACACATATATTAATCTTGTTGCAAAGTTGAATTGCGAGAGTGAGAGACGAAGCCATCCTCTTTGTTAGCCACTTGCGTCTAAAGTACGAGATGAACTAGTGCGCCAATATCAAGAAGACAAGTCATGGAAATACAACTAGCAAGGGGCCAACATAGGCAAGTAACGACAACGAGGCAGTCCTTTATCATAAGAGTGAGATGCGGTGGAGATCGCGTGGGAGGGAAAGGTTGGAACATAGTCACCCACTAGCAAGGATCGTGGGGACCAGCTGAGTCCAAAGCAAATCAGCCGTTTTGCTCGGAAACCAAACGGCACAGTGGAAGAAGGGTACAGTGAGCCCCGCTGGTGGGCGCCTTGTGTTGGCTTTGTTGAACTAAAATCACAACCACCAACCCACCGCTACGCACTACTACGCTCCACAATAACGCACTGATGATGTCACTTCGATTGGTGATGAAACGTTTGCAATCAAATTGCCCAGCTCAGCGAACAAGCCAACGACCACTATCTACGATACCTGAGATACCAACATTTTCCTCTATAGAGAACTAAAATCAATATAAAAAGAATCCCATCTTTCCGGACAACAGTTGGGGCTGGTTTGCGACCAGGCTGCTAAATGAGTTTTGAAAATTAAAGACTACATGTTAATAATTATATATATATATTATATTGCATATATTATATATAATATTATGAAAAATCTTTGTTCACGGACAGCTATAAAGTTGCGAGGTCTATAATATCCACCCCTCTAAAAAGAGGTGAGATGGCCCAAGTGGTAAGGGCGCGAATTTACTGACCGGAAGTTCCATGGTTCGAATCCGACCTCCGCCTTTCGACTTCCCCTGTCTATGCTTGGGCAACCTGCCAGTATCCCAGCCCTCGTGCTTCCTTCGGGTGGCATGGCAGCTAGGCACCGAAAGGGTGCTACAGCTGAACGCTTTCTTTGTTTTCTCTAAAAAGACAGCTTTCGACCGGTCGCGTCAGCGACTGCTACTTGGTTTTTACTGCAGTTACCATCAGTAACGAATTGGATCCCACCAGTGCATTTGCGAACGGCCGCGGTCTGAGTCATGAAAAAGAGTGATTCATCCCTTTGTAGTTCACTTACTCTATCAGTCAGATTGTGATCTCCCTGCTGGGATTCCAGTGCTACAGAGACCAATACCCTCACACTTCCGTCCGCACCAAAATGATACGGCATGGATGCCAGACACTGGTAAAAATATGCGTGTCACCAGCAGGAAGTCCCAGGCACAGGCTCGTGGTGACTTTAGAAACTAAATTTGCGGTTCCGAAAGTCAAGAGTTTTCATCCATGCTATACAACACCCACTCCACGAATTGTGGCTCAAACAAACAAGAGGCACATCTTTTTTAAGTTAAAGACGACCACGCAGCGCATGTCCGGGAGGTTTAAAGTCACCACCGGACTGGAGATGAGAAGCCTGCCGTTTGTACAGAACTTGCCGCAAATCGAGGCACATGGACAGCTGAATTACGCGTTATTACTGGAGCCGGCGTAACCCCACGCATAAGTAGCCATAGTATATCAACACGGTTGGCAGTTTGCGAAGCAGTTAACCAAGGGTTGATGTATATACTCAAATAATGCAAAACCAGTCAGGATCCTGCATCTCGAATGAATCAGAAAGGATGGAGGATTGCATGGAATAAGCAAACGGAATATAAAAGTCAGCTAGTCGGCTTAATATTTTCGACATTTACATTTCATGAGACGGGCTAAGTATGGTATCTAGTTCACATGAAAGGAAATCGCCTAGACTACCGGGTACGTACTAATTCGGCAAGTATGCGCGCGAAAGTTCGGGAGAATCATCACACACAACTAAAGCAGCAAAAAACGGAAACTCAAGGCAAGTGAAGCGAGACACAATTCAAACTAAAAAACGAACCTGCATGCATCGATTATCATGCACCACCTCGAGGGCTTTTTTGGCGAAAACACAGCCGCAGCTCCACAAGAATATAAAAGCGTGCACTCCACACATTTCAAGACCAGTAACGGGACAGTAGAATTCTCCGCAAGCGTCTTTCAGAGGATCAGAAGTTTCTCCGTATGCAGCATTCACAGTCAGGTGGAGTTCCCGAACGTCCTTCAGTTTCTTAACATGATCTGCTGTATTATTCAGTTTGGAACGATTCAGTAACTTGTTGATGACAGCTTCTTTATTGTATAGCCTATTGGAATGAGAAAAACGCCAGAGATACAAACCTACCTTCCGAGGCGGCAAGAAACGATTGGAGGTCGAAGAGGTTCATGACTCAGAGAACAATGACGCCATAAGGCAGCGTTCGCAACCCGACGATCGGCATGCTCCGGCTTTTTCTTCGACTTCACGAGTTCTACACGTCTTGGTATACTGCCACCATCACCTCCCATCACAAACAATAACTTATTTCTTGATATATAAATACTACTCTACCGAGCAAAGGACTGAAACAAAGGGAAAGCAAAGCGGGTACTGAAGAGTAGGCAAAAAAGAGGGCGATATCATAAATACTGGGCAATATCCTTTCAAAAAATAATAAAAGGTTCATTTCTCAACTTGTAGGAAGCATGCCTATTGTGGCATGATCGGGTTATTAAAATCTGGACGCAGCAGGTAGCGTTCAAATAGCTGATGATGAAAACCTACATATATATATATATATTAATCCATCTCCGTGATTAAGATGCGAAACTACTGGCCTGAAGGTCCGTGGTTCCAACCCAGTCTATGCATCTCGACTGTCTCGGCTTGGGGCAGTATCTCAGCCCCCGTGCTTCCTTTAGATGGTATGGCAGGAGTGCACCTAGGGTGTTACAGCTATATGATTGTCATTATTATATCTATCCACGTAGGCCCACTACTCCGTAAAGGGCTTGTGTATTGCCATAAATTTGAAAAAAATGTCGGGAATAACCAATTTGTAAGTGCAGCACTAGTTTGGTAAATAAACCACAGCTCGTGCGACCTCTGTCCCAATCCCAATGTAGATGAACGATGTATGAAAACGGTCAACCTATCACTACCTAATCAAACAGCACATGCTCCACATCCACAGAGAAGCACACCACGTACCGTGGTGTGGTGTACTTCCACCTTCGGCGGTGAACAATTACCCTGCCGACGTTACATGTAACTAAGGTTTACAAACGTCGCTAGTGTTTTGGCAATGAGACCAGCAGTGCTCGAGTGTGACTGGAGTATAGAGCGCGTTACCTGGTCAGTGAAAAGAGAATAACCCAAAGCGATACGTGCAGGTCACTAGCATGTCTGACAATCAGCGGCCCATTCTCATAACAAATTAGTATTGTCATCTCGAGGTGACTCTATTGGTAACAGCTCAGCAACGTCATGCAAAAAGGTATCATATGTTGTCATGAGAAGGTCGTCGATGGCATAAGTACATAAAAGGACAGTGTTTTCAGGCCCAGCCGAAAGTGGAAAGATGAAAGGATAGTTCACCGCGCGCACACACTACGCCTTCCGGATGTGAACAAACTTTAATCGAAAACCTGTCGTTGGCATCAAAAGTACTTTGTATATCACGGCAGAACAACAGTCGGTTCCCGGTAGACATAGTGCTGCTGCGATTAGTGCAACAGACTAAAGCAGTCCCAACTGAAACAGAATCCCGTTACCTCAGGGACCGAGAGTTACAGTGAACCAACCATTATGAAGTGGCGGTCAGGCTTGAATGTTATAGTGATCTCGCGGGCTAAACTTTTGGGCACCACGTTAGGCGATTTCCGCTGCCCCGGAAATTCGTACTGCAAAGGAACAGCCTGTGATCGGCACACATCTGAAGTAAGCGGTCTCCGTTGTCCGTGCGTCTCGTGTCCAAACCAAGACGACCACCCAAACGGGCCTCAGCAGCGCTTAGTCCACCTACCTGAGCGTTCACATCACCAGCAACCATAATGGTATGAGCTCTTAGCCTGCTGTAGTAGGGCACCTAGAGGATCATAGAAACCGTCCTTGGCAGATTCAGACCTACAGTCAGTTGGGGCGTAAGCAGATACAATGAACAAGGTACAACGAACCTCACTTCCTCTAGATGCTCTCACAGGTGTTGCCAAACAAACCGCACAGAGGCGACTATCAACAGGTATCCAGTCAAGCAGAGACGCCTCCGCTCGTTCGCTCAATACGATACCCACCCCAGCATATCCAGCTGCAGCGGCCTCTGCATCACCAGAGGTGCGCAGCCGGAACAGAGAGGTGGCCAACCCTTGACTTGGCACAGGAGTATGAAGGAGATCACGAAACGCTTGGGTGCTGTCGGTGCTACTCGCCTTCCAGGATGGGGACCGCGTGATCCTCGCTGTGCCTGGTTGGGGACACTACAAGATATGGCTGCCAACCGATGTCAGTGGCGTTCTTGTTGTCAGTTTCTTGCCAGATGAC
>NW_008751731.1:1197853-1199782 GCF_000715545.1 Opisthorchis viverrini | reverse complement strand
GATGAGCCGGAACCTGCAGCATTGCGAGGGGGCAGTCAGTTCGATTAGAGTACTTGCGTCCTGCGTCCTTGTTTCTGACAGACAACATACATCAATACAGAAGGAATCCAGCGTAAGAGCGAGAGCCACCTGTCGACCTGCTTGCTTCAGTGTGCGAACATTTAAGGTGGCTAAGCAGACAGGCTTTCGGGGTTTGAAAACTAACTTCGAAATGTTTACGGTTGTAACTGAACTCAAAAGTGCAGAAGTTGCAGCTGAGTGTGATGCAGAGCAAGCAAAACGGTCAGTCCTAGAGCTAGGACCTGTGGAGAAAACATTGCAATTTTGGCGGGGGAGGATGAAAGACGCAAAAATGAAGGTATAAGAATGGAGGCGTCAGCAGTAGCATGTTTTCGCTTACCCGCCCTGCTGTATGCAGCAAGTAAGGCGACCCGGCTGATGGGACCACGCGACGGCCGGTGTGGGATGAGAGTATTGTTAGTTGTGTGATACTGCCAGGGCGCCCACACCTAGACAGGAGGACGATTATGGTCCTCAACCAAAGCCTTTGGCTCAAAAGCCTACCCGCAAGGCAGCGGTGGAAATGTAATTGCACTACCGTTTTTACGGAACACGTCGCCATACATGTCCTAACCCTCAACCTGAAGGGCCAGGAAACTGTGTTCGGCAGACCTATACCCATGGACCAACCCGGTATGAGAGACTCTGTGAGTGTCGCGGGACACTCTCCAGTATAGCTCAATGGATCGCTGAGGTGCGCAAACCGTCACACCACGGTAAGGTCCAGTCTTCTATAGAGGCACAACCACCAACCCACCAACCGCGATAACGCACTGATGATGTCACCTCGATTGGTGGTGAAACGTTTGCAATCAAATTGCCTAGCTCAGCGAACAAGCCAACAACCAAGGTCCAGTCTCTTCGTCTCATTGATTCACTCAGGCCAGAACCAAAAGACACTGGTTTCTCAACAGTCGGGATGGCGATGGCACGTGTCCAGCGAAATTTTTTCAAGGTTTAATCGGTTTAATCGCCTTCCTTTGCTAGATGTCAGAGAGCTATCTCTGTTCCTGATAGTTTCACTGACAGGAGGCTTCCGAGGACCAGTCGAACGAACTAAGTGGAACAGATTGCGGACGTTTCCAGCATTTTCGGCATCGATTACCTCAGCTTTTAGGGTCCACCAAGCTTTACGGTCTGCACGGACACTCGGTTTTACCTGGCGTCGGATGATGCGTCGGGCGGAGTTGTGGTTGCAGCCAGGGATAAACTGTCACCGGGCCTCCAGCGAAGGCAATTCTATCAGAGATCCAACGTTTGAATGAGGTCAGTTGCGTTGTACCGTAAACAGAAATTTCGCTTCGACTGGATATCTGTGGTCATTTATGCCCGACATCGGGCCATCCTTTAGGGCCGAGATGGTTCCGTGGTCAGAGTGTAAATTTAATGACCGAGAGGTCCGTGGTTCGAACCCGACTTCTGCCTCTCAGTTGTCCCTGTCTAGGCTTGGGCGGCCTGGCGCCCCAGTCCTCGTCCTTCCTTCGGTTGGAATGGCAGCTAGGCGCCGAAAGGGTGCTGCAGCTGAACTATTATTTTGCTGTCCTGTAGGTGTTCAGGGAGCCAGTTCGGAAAGTTTCGTTTGTTTTCTTGGTTAACTAGTTTCGCAGAAGCTAAGCGCGGTGTGGGCATTTTGCGTAGAACTGGAAAGCACATTGAGAAGCGGCGCTGCGCAGCGCGCAAGTGCTTGGTCAGAGTCCACGCTGGTATTCACGGATTCACGGATTGATACACAGGATCGAGGCTTTTGCCCAAGTCTCCCGGGTCGGTTTTGTTCTTGTCGGTCAGTGGATGTCGTTCACCTGAAAGGCACAAGTGAAAAAAGGGTGTAGCACTGCTCTTTATGTTCTCAGCGCGGGGCAGTATGCTCGC
>NW_008751731.1:1178863-1196995 GCF_000715545.1 Opisthorchis viverrini | reverse complement strand
GAGCAGCGGGACGTGTGGGACCCTATCAAATGCTTTTGAGAAGTCGAAAAATATGGCATCCGATATGAGTCCTTCGTCCTTGGCTTGGGTTAAGCTGTCCATAAACACGAGCATGTTTGTCACGCAAGAACGGTTTGGGAGAAATCCGTGTTGGGCTGGAGATATCAGATTGCTGGAAGTAAGGTGATCTAGGATGGCTCGCTTCAGAATGCGTTCCATCACCTTGCACGGCACGCTAGTGAGGCTTACAGGCCTATAGCTGCCAGGCGATAGTCGGTCACCAGTTTTGTATATTGGCGTGACAATCGCTTCCTTCCAAGCACAGGGAAGGCCGCCTTCGTCAAGCGACTGACGAAACACCAAGTGTAAATGGTTTGCCAGTGTGGAGGACGTTTCTTTCAGGATCAGAATGGGTTGATCTTGTGCAAGAGTTGACGAATGTCCTCCACCGTGAAGACCAAGTCGGTTAGAGGCTGTTCGTAGTAGTAGAAGTAGCTCACGGTCTGAAACTTCCAAGCTAGCATTCTCGTCAAAAGAACAACCAAAGATGCACTACATGTGTCATTGCACAAAAACGTACAGCGCGCCGTATACGCAGCGTATGGGGCGGAAACGTTCTGGAAATTCCGACGACCTCTGGCTGCGGCAGGTAGTGGATAATAACTGACCCACAATTTCGACCAATCAGAACCCAAGTTCATGTTGAACTGGCATGAGGCCCGTTTTCCTCGCTAGTCAGATGTGGGATGTCCTTCGCCGGAGTAACGTCTGATTGCGAGAGGTATCAATGAGGAATTTTGCCTGCGATAGAACAGCACAGAATCATCGACCTATCCCACCCCCACCTTGAAGAAGTTCCTTTGTCAACCACAGTTTTCACACCATTGACAGCTGTACCACAATTTTTTATTAACAGCACACCCTGCCCATCTCACCGTCAAAAGAGATTGCAGTTTAGCATGGTGGGAGGGTTTGTGTACCTCCGTGACCAAATGAGCAATGTTCGATAATCACAGTTCCACGGCAGGTTAGCCTGTGGTTGGAGGTCTGACAAACACAGTTTCATCGTCCTCCAGATTGGGGGCTGTGGGGACTTGCCCTATAAAAATGTGGTGGCATTTCCTACAAAAAACCACTTCTTTGCAGTCAGGCCTTTGGGCCAAAGGATTTGGCCGGAAAACCTAGTCATCCTTTTTATCTAGGTGCGGGCACCTTGGAAGCAGCACAGTCCACGGACAACCATGACATTTATAACTAGGAAACTACTCATGCCACATTAATTATCGCATGGTGCCACCAGCCGCGCCGCCTTAAGAGCTTCATGAAGGAGGGCGAGTAAGTGAAAACAAGCTATTTCTGAAGCCTCTCGTTTTCCCCTTCACACACTTTTTATCCCCGTTCCCCACCCAGATGGTAGTTCTCTTTGTAGATCCAGCGGGTAGGACTGATGACTGCATTCGTCTTGCATCGGCTTCGCAAGTAACATCTTCGCGTCATCCGGCACGGACATCCTCAGGCATCCCCGAATTTATCTTCGAGCCTTTTCAAGCCAGCCTATCTGGTTGCGTTGTGTCCAAAGTCTGATACAAGTAGGATAACAAGCTGCTGGCTTGGTATCCATGTGTTTGCGCATCAAAAACAAGTAATCAAGTTGCTCTTTCAGGATGAGGCCTCGTGATCAACACTGCGTCTGACTGGAGACACTGAGATCCCTGACTATTAATTGATGCCAATGGCATTCATGATGTCAGCTTCTATCCAGCTTGGGGACGTGATCATCTCGGAATGGTTGTGGCGGGCTGGCAGCAAGTCCCTTCTCTATCAATCTTTTTTTACAACAAGGCCATCCAGTAAATCATGGTTGCATGGAAATAAAGCATCATTCTTGTGCAGTGCGATACACTTTGGATGATGGTGGTGGTTTGTACGCGCCAAAATTTTACTCAACCTTTACTTTTTTCGTGGCACCATTCCAGAATTCACAATTTGTAGCCAGTTTTTACCTCCATATTTCTCTGAAAAATGCTCTGAATTCGAGCTTAGGTTTACTTGTTTCTGAAACAGGATGCCTGACATTTTTGCATTTACCTTTCGCCATATATAGCAATGTTGTATCGGCAATTACTTTACCTAAAATTCCCCACATTTCTTCTGTCCCTTTCGATACCCCACTCCATTTTTATCTTTAGTGCGTGTGTCTAAACTGTCTGTTTGATTGTTTCGTGGGCGACCTTATGTACGTGTATCTGGCTAATGTGGGAGCCTGTTTGCTCATTTGGCTCGTAATTTTATAGTCCAAGTAGACCATTCATTGTGGAAGAATATCTACTATCGGGGTTAGTACATTCCGTGAACTGACGTCTTACGTTAATAACACTCCAGAGAAACTCAGCTTTTACTAAGTTTGCCTTTCAGGAGCTTCTGGTAATATGCGTTACTCGAAGACACCGTTTGGTTGTTACAAGTACTAGCCGAAAGTTGCCCATCTTATAAGCAGTTGGCTCCTTCTGATTTTCTAATGAGCGAATGCTTCATACGTATTTACACTGAACTCTACCTCTCGCGCTCCGGAAAAACTAGTACTTGCAGAATTACATATCGATGATAGGCGGGAAAGCCAGAGATGTTCACCAACAAACACTATGAGGAATGAAGCGGTATATCTCACCACACAAGGCTGAAGACACCGCACTGTTCTACTGGAGAATTCCTAGAATTTGGATGATAGACTACACCCCTTCGCCAACGTTCTCCGCTGTTGCTATGGCCATGAATTCGTGACCCGCATCCCGATTTCCTCGGAACGCAACGCGCAGTTAGACCCCTGCCCTGGAGAACAAGGGCGAATAACCGTCCTCGTGGTGTATTTGTGTTTGGTTCCGTTCATATTCTCGGCTCACAATCCGTGCACCAAGGTGCAATGATTCCAGGTGCTAAATTGCCCTTTTCAATAATCATGACAACAGCCGAATGACCGCCATGTGATAGGGAGATGACAAATCTGTGCACGGATGGACATGTTTACTCAATATGGCAGTAGTGAAACCTACGCAGCGAGTGAAACAACCTAGACACAAGACCGCGATTTTATGCGTGGCAGCCACGTTTCTCGGGGTTACTAGCCATTGGTTTGTCCTGTCCTGAGGCCCCCAACAAAGGAAACAGTAGTATTAAAAAAATAAGTCTGTTGGCTAGGGCTTTCATTTTTCGTTGCCAAAGCATGGAGAACCCCCTGGGTTTTGGCCATCCAACAAAAGCTGTAAGGAAAAGGCTCTTCAAGACAACCCAGCGTTACTGGTGTGAACATTTAAGTAATCGACGGGGTGGTTTTTTAGGACGATCTGTACTACGTCGGGATCAATAATTTTATATATGCACCGGACACGCTTAATACTTCGTAGGTATGAACGCTCAAGGTGCTTCCAAATGCGCCGACTGCATTTCATTTACATAAGTTAGGGTAGAACTGACCAATACACTCAAAAACTTCCAACGTCATCGGCTAAAATGGCAAGCGTTGATAGATGCTTTTCTGTAGCGTGAGACGTCAGGAAGTCAGCGGTATTCGACGTTCGAGGGGATGTAGCGACGGCAAACTTCAGTTCTGAAATGTGCAGATATATGGACTGTTATTAGTGGAACCACACGGTACACACGGCACACATGCGCACAGGTCGGGTGGAACAGGGGAGAAGACTGGAGTGTGGTAACGACACACATGCACTGAACCGAAACCGAAACCGGAAGCAGGGAGTGTCCGAGTCGGGTCAAGGTCAGTTAGGGGGTGTACAAGCGGGATACTCTTCCCTGTCCAGGGCCCGTGGTGATTCGTCCGTGGTACCTGCATTGGGGGAAGAGAGAAAGGGAGGGGCACGTAAAAGGTCATATGAGAGACGGGCAAGCAGATACATTCGAGTTTTAAATGCGTTACACTTCTAGTGTTCATAACGCGCGGCGTGATCACAAAGTCATGGACTTACTTGGAGATAAAAGGTTCCAGGTTATCGCAACCATGTTGTCTGCTGGCTTGGCTGAACTGTTAAATAAATGCATCATAATAACAGCCAGACTTTACACTTAATATTGTTTGAGACATGGTTACTCTTAAATTCTAGACAAGTCTTGCTGAAAATAAAGGCTCTTCAAGACAACCCAGCGTTACTGGTGTGAACATTTAAGTAATCGACGGGGTGGTTTTTTAGGACGATCTGTACTACGTCGGGATCAATAATTTTATATATGCACCGGACACGCTTAATACTTCGTAGGTATGAACGCTCAAGGTGCTTCCAAATGCGCCGACTGTATTTCATTTACATAAGTTAGGGTAGAACTGACCAATACACTCAAAAACTTCCAACGTCATCGGCTAAAATGTCAAGCGTTGATAGATGCTTTTCTGTAGCGTGAGACGTCAGGAAGTCAGCGGTATTCGACGTTCGAGGGGATGTAGCGACGGCAAACATCAGTTCTGAAATGTGCATATATACGGACTGTTATTAGTGGAACCACACGGTACATACGGCACACATGCGCACAGGTCGGGTGGAACAGGGGAGAAGACTGGAGTGTGGTAACGACACACATGCACTGAACCGAAACCGAAACCGGAAGCAGGGAGTGTCCGAGTCGGGTCAAGGTCAGTTAGGGGGTGTACAAGCGGGATACTCTTCCCTGTCCAGGGCCCGTGGTGATTCGTCCGTGGTACCTGCATTGGGGGAAGAGAGAAAGGGAGGGGCTCGTAAAAGGTCATATGAGAGACGGGCAAGCAGATACATTCGAGTTTTAAATGCGTTACACTTCTAGTGTTCATAACGCGCGGCGTGATCACAAAGTCATGGACTTACTTGGAGATAAAAGGTTCCAGGTTATCGCAACCATGTTGTCTGCTGGCTTGGCTGAACTGTTAAATAAATGCATCATAATAATAGCCAGACTTTACACTTAATATTGTTTGAGACATGGTTACTCTTAAATTCTAGACAAGTCTTGCTGAAAATTCATAACCTATATTTTCACCGTCACCAAAATCGCTTCAACTTTGCTTAGCTTTCCGTAGCCCTGGTGGTTGTATCGTCCGAATCTCTCGTCATTAAACATCGCCGCATTCGTAAACTAATTTACATCTTTACTTCCTCGTCACCTAAAACAAATACTCAAGTGGCCGTATAATATAATCCTCGAGCGGTCTGCTGCTAGCTTGAGGCGACTGTTCCTTAGTGGCTTGACCACCGGCCCAAAGTTTGAAAATCCTTCACATCTTTTTGATAGATCCATGTACCATTTCCCTTCTACTATTATGCGTTAGTCTCAAACGCCCATCATTCTCCAAGACGCAACCCTACGTCCTTTCTGTTTGTTTCCACTTCGGAATCAAGTTGGCAGCCCGCCTGTACACATGAAGGTAGCGTTTATGTTTAACCGCCCGTAGCTATATGCTTTATCACAGCCTTTGGGACACGTATTTAAATTGATGAAGCTCAATCGTTTTTTCTGATTTTCTGCACGAATCCGTGGAGCTAGGTTAACATCTAAGATGAGCCTACTGATATTCGGCCTCCAACTTGTGAGTATACCCACCAGCACCAATTGGCCCTGAATTATGACACTCTAATTAGCATCACTTTATTGGTTCACACAACCATCAAGACAGTTTGAGTACCCAAACATCGCCGTCCTCACTGACTGACTGTGCGGACTTTCAGCCAGCGGCTGGGTTTTCCAAATTATCGTAGCCCATGTCACCAGATCTTGTTCATTCTTGGAGATAAATCAAGTATCCCTCAAAAAGCAAGTAGGCGCGGAAAACACATTTCACGTAGACACACGATGTCCATTGGATTCTATAAGACACTCCCGAAAGGTTCTAGATAAGAGCATTGTGGTAACGCGCTAATAAACAGCATTTCCAACGCACACCTTAAATTCAAGCAAGATAATTATCATTTGTTACCATTTTATCTTACTGAAACTGAGTTCTAGAGCGAATTCTGTTATTTTTCAACGCAAAGATATGAGAGCAACTGAAATTTAGGTCTTTACTAAAGGCTAATGTTGGATCTACGCAGGAAGCTGCCATTCAGGAAGGCATGATGTTGGGTTTTGATGTCGTGAGCCTAGCATGACCAGTATGGTTTGCGAAGTGCTAAGGTATGAATGTACATTTGCTGCAATTTTTTAGTCCACCATCAACTGTGCAATGCGGCGTTCACTGAAGTTGAGAAAATTTAATTCAAACATGCCCAATAATCGCTTAAGAAAGGAAAAACCAACATGCCTTTTTGAAAGACGCCACTGCTATCTTAATTTCTAAAGAATCACTTGTTGATCACCTTCAGCCACTTAACGATAACTCAAGCCGCACTTTTGTTGTTGAGCGTGGCGCTCCTAGATCCCGAAATTTTCCGTATTCATGATCAAATTTGCATTTTGAAAAAAGTAAGTTATCGGCCAGGTAGGATCTTATTCATATGTAACAGAACTCTTCAGCTGTCAGCGAGGATGTAGCCCACCCGCCAAAAATGTTTAGCTGAAGAAGTAAGCCGCTCTACACTAAAGTCTGTTCTAACTTCAGTTTTCGTCGACCTCAACGGAGAGAACGACAAAAGTCAAAAGCGTGCAAAGATTTTGTTACTGGCACTGTTGTTGTATATCAACTTGATTTTGGGTTCAATGATACTGTGCTTTTGCATGTTGTTTCACCACAGCGATCCGTTGATATTCTGAAGTATGAGTGCCAGCTAAAGACTTCATGTGTTGTAGAGCTGAAGCGAAAGACAGTGAGCACATTAAAAGCGAATAATCCGCAAGGGCGTGTAATTCCAGGTCAAGTTTTGGTCAAAATTTTGCTCAGTAAGCAATACTGCGGGGCTATCAAACAATGGTTGCGAAATTCAAATTTGCTGACTTCCAGAGGGCTGATCGGTGATGGTTTACATTTCGGTAATTACAGATTTAAGTTCAGTATGTGTCAGTTAA
The DNA here is from genome assembly GCF_000715545.1 of Opisthorchis viverrini. Classification (NCBI taxonomy): domain Eukaryota; kingdom Metazoa; phylum Platyhelminthes; class Trematoda; order Opisthorchiida; family Opisthorchiidae; genus Opisthorchis; species Opisthorchis viverrini. Next base: position 1,190,017 of record NW_008751731.1, on the reverse strand, counting down.
TTGTTGTCGGTCATGTGCTGATAGACAGGAGAGCTTCTTTTTCGTTTGAGCCCGAATACATTGCTTTTGAGATAGCCGGTAAAATTTTACTTCAGTTTTTCTTGCCCCCAATTTTTCTACAACGGCGTTCTACCCAAAATTCATCATGTTATTAGCTTTATTTTTGTTTTATTTTTGAACAATTTAGTGTGCCTGCTGTCGCAACGAACAAAATATCAGTTATTCCATCGGCAAACTTGTCTGCAGTTTCTGTCGACGAGTACTTTGGTGTTCAACAAGCAGTCACAGGATGGAAGCTTCTTAAAAGTTCTAGTTCGTGCAGTTGATAGAAGACAAAAGCTGTGCATTTACCGATCTGGTGAGAGTGGTCCTGAAAACGTGAATGTTGTTGTCTATAGTTCATCGAGGGTCCATTGGATTTTTGCCGTGATTTTCCTGGTATGCGTCTATTATTGTTGAGTGGCATTATTCAATAATAGGCCCGCGGGGTTCAAGAATGATTAACTGAGCAATCTGAAACGCCTTGGGCTACATTACACAAAGATGTAAGCTCCATTGCGCCCAAAAACGGTGATTACTGCAGCTTGGTTGTTGCTGGTTTCCTTTTTCACGGTGGAAGTTGATGACACCTGTGGTTAAATTTGGTAACATTGAAATCGGAGAGGTGCAAGACACCACGCCTATAAGTAGTTGTGAACTAGTGCCGTCAAATCCAAAAAAGCTGTTAACTTCCTAGAAAAAGATGGCCGAGATGGAGGCAACAATTCATCAGCTAGAAAATTCCTTACGTTTGATCGTGAATCCCGGATCAGTATCCGACTTTATAACTATTCCGGAAAATGCCAACCAGGGCCTTCGTCACGTAACTCCAAATGGCCTTGTTTTTCCGGGTGTGACGGCGAGGTTTTGAGGAGTATGATGTTCACATAAATATTTGACCAGCTCGCGGCATAAATTATCAGGGTTCTGTAGCTACATATTTTTATCCTTCTGGCGTTTAGTAATACGAACGCCCCTATATTCCTTCTTGAGAATACTCACTTGATATATTTTAATGTAATGCATCAAATCGTAAGATCGTGGGTGAATGATGATAGCTGTTCCGTATGCTGATTTCTCACCCACATCACTTTACTATATTGTTGGACGCATCTCAACACTGCAAAAGCTTGTCCAGCCTGAATTACGGCAATGTGTCATTGTTTCATAATCCCAGTTTAGGCTCTCCCAAAGGACGAAACAGTACTATCGGCTTGTTCGCCGGAGTTCTGCTCAACGTAATGGGACACTTACCACTACTTGTAATATTCATAATGTTTATTCCAAACTTCTGGGTAGTACACCATCAGGCATGATCATACGTTTACGGTCGGAATAGGCATGACTGGGGGTTGCGGGTACTGAAGAGTAGGCAAAAAAGAGGGCGATATCATAAATACTGGGCAATATCCTTTCAAAAAATAATAAAAGGTTCATTTCTCAACTTGTAGGAAGCATGCCTATTGTGGCATGATCGGGTCGTTAAAATCTGGACGCAGCAGGTAGCAACACAACTAGGAGAAAGGTAGAACCAACGAAGTACTCCCATTAAACGAAAAGTCATCGCAGTTGCAGGAACCGAGAAAAACTAGAATAATGGTTATGAGGGCCGACTAGTTCAAAGATTGGGCCGGCTGACATGAACTAAAGGTGAAACCCATTGCTGTGAATGGGTGACCTTGGGCGGTTGAGTAAATGGCTGGAGTCACAGAAAGGAAAGATGGGGATGGAGATGTGATGATTGGAAGTAGAATTAAATGTCAAGCTTTGTCTTGAAAATATGGTTCAACCTAAACCTAAGTAGAATCACTGGCGCCACTTTTGCACGAAATTCAGATTAAAAGAGAGGTAAAACTGAAAGAAAGCGGTAATGCATAGGGCCAAACGAACACCGTAAATGGAGTTGTATTTGTGAAATAGGTAAGCCCAAATTGCAGCTGAAAACCAGGTTGTTCAAATCCGAACAAACGTTTCATCGGGTGAGGGTGAACGCGTCCCAGAGGCGGTCGGGGTAAAGTGAATAATTTGCACGTAGTTGCAATTACAGGCTTGAGTGGGTGGTAGGTTGCGGTCAAGATTGTGAAGAAGGTATTTGCAGGAGTGCTACCCCACTGGGTATGGCAGTGCCATGCCACCAGTGCGCTGACATAATTCGGCTTATTGACAGCCCCATACCGGTGGTGAAGGATGCCGCAGTCGGAGAGGGGATACGCATTTCCTTGGCAGTTGGATCTGTGCGAGCAGAGAAGAGTGACACAGAACAAGTCAGGCCGATGTAGGATCATGTATAATTTCCATCCACCTGAAGAACCATTTGAGTGCGGACCGAGGATCAGCTAGATTGAATGAATGACATTAGGATGAGGCATTTGGGCAAATACAGTCGAAATTTGAAGCCTTAGAAGAGGAAAATGAGGATGAATGGGCGAGAGCAGTGGCGTCTGTTGGGTGAGAGGAGGCAGCAGGTGAAACGGTGTCAGTAGATAGAAAGTCTAAATGGAGTTGATAGCACGCTAAGTGGACCAAGAAAAGGGTGGATTTGTTTCCTGACCCAGAAACCAGCTGGTAACTGGGCCAGAATAGGTGCCTAATTTTAGGAAGCTAAGGACTTTGTCGCCGAGGTGGCCAGCAGAAAGGCTAGCTGTTGGAATGGTTGGAACAAGCGATTGCATGGCTGTAGTTTTTAATTTACCAAAGGATCCGAGCATAGGGCCTCCGTGGTGCGAAGCGGGGGTTAATGTAAACAAAGACAGTAGACAAGTAATAGGCGGTCGTGAAACAGCATATTGGACGATGGATAAGAACCGTAGTTTAACTGAAATCCATGCCAACTTGATAGGAAGGTAAGATTAACGGTCCTCAGTCACCGAGTCACTGTTGTCGGCTCCAAGAAACGAATGGTGCAGGGCGAACGGTGGCCATTAGGAGCTAGCTGTGACTGCTGGTTAACGGGAAACAATGAAGTATTTACATTTTGTATGTACATGTTCATTCCAAAGAACAAGAGGGAAGAGTATTTGTGTTATTTTTGAATGATTTGGTGGTCTTAGGGCGCTGCAACACAACTAGGACGAAGATGGCAACTCCTTGCACGTCGAAGTTAGCCTTAGGTCTCGCACACTGCCTGCTTTTCCACGCATATATACATAAATTAAATCAAACAAAAGGTCGGTTGTCGTTCGCTTGTGCTTCGTGGGGTTGCGAGACAGGTGGAAATCGCAAAACGTCCAACCATGTTGGAGACAACTATTAACTATGTACTTTTGCGTTTTCCCTGAATTAAAGACCAAACTCAGATTCACCGGCTATGGGCGATGCCCCAGTGCTACTGGAGGGGGTGGTGAATATACGAACGCACCACGGTGCAATCTAACAGGGCGAACCCGTCCACCACAAGAGGTTTTCGTCCCTCGTGCATGCTACAAGGTCTGCGGGGTGACAAGCCATCAAGCAGTCATAATTGCGGTTTGCGCATTGGTAAATTACTCCAGCTACCACGTATCTCATCCGATCGTGGGGAAACCCAGGCCGGTAGAGCAGCTCAATCATTTTAAACAAGCAAACGGCACACAGCCACTCGAAGTTGCAAGTTGCGGAGGTCAACGAAACGTCAACTACGCTTCGGGCTATGGTAGGAAAATGGAGATGTTCAGATCCTGCGTACTCCGCCAAAACTGCGACGAATCATTGATGTGAACCGTTATTTCATTATGCTGCCTGTTACCATTTCCACACACTGGACTTAATCGCGAAAAATGCTTTATTGTGTGTCGCCAGTTTCGAAGAGGTATCAGCTCTCTCTAAAGCAGTTATATTGATGCAATACGGTAACCTTAAGATTAAAGTGTTTACAAACGGCCCATTTCCCTCTTAGTGTAGCGGACATTTCCATGTCCCCTCAACCAACTTCACTTAATTTGTCCAGTACATGGGTGTTTACTAGATCCCACGACTTACCTGCTACACAAGCACACAAGTCACGTGACAAACGCCGTTCCACCCGCAACCTTGACCGACTACAAGTCAGTTCCTGTTTAGTACGCACGGAACGATTCATATTTTATACACACATCAAACTTTCCTATATATAGGAAGCGACAACACAGTCAACACGCATGGACTCGCGCGCGCGCAGGGAGCAGGATGTCAACCTCTCCACAAGTCCACGGACAATCATGGAACACGTGTAGCAGCCAAACTGCGGAGAAAACACGTTACCGCCGTCCCACCAAGGGACTCTCACATACGATAAGTTCCTTTATTGACTTGCTCCCATTTCGCATTGTAATCATTTTTATACGTGTCGCAACCACACTAAGTATCTCTATTAGTGCACGTTCACCTTCTGATTTGTATTATGGCTATCGCCACCTGTGCACTAATATTAGAAACCCATCAATATCAAGCTAATATAACCGTAGCGTAACATCCTATTTGATGGTCGTGAGCTCATCATTTGAACTAGCTGTTCACCTATGGGTGCGTGCATGATTGACGAAGTGTTTCAAATCACTCTTACGTTGTATTCGCTTAATATGCTGTTGAGAGTGCAGTCTCGTACTCAGTAATTTGAAGCCACGCCCTGGATGCACAATGCATCTTTTTGCAAAACTGTCACGTGTGAAACAAAACATTTAACAATGTTGATAATAACAATGTTTATTCACAACTTGTGGGTGACCTACCGTGTGGCATCGTTATATGTTTACCGCCAGAATAAAGCATGACTGAGGGATTTGTGGGGGTGCGGATTGCACGAAAAGAGGGCAATTTCACTAACAGTGGGGAATATCCGATGACCTAATAATAAAAGGTTTCTTTCCTAACTTGTTCGGAACAATGGGCATGGGGTCCGACTAGTTCAAAGACATAGCCAGCTGGCATGAAATGAAGCTGGAAACCATGGCTGACCATAAGTGACTTTGTGTGGTTAGGTAAATGGCCGGAGTCACAACGCGCAAAAGTGGAAATGGGATGGAATAATTCAACTTGGGAGCACATGGCGAGCTTTGTTCCAAAAATATGGTTTACTCTGAAACTAAGCAGACTCACTGGTTGCACAGTTGTAAGGACGTCAGGAGCAGGGTATAAACTGGTTAGGGGCAAGGTGCTAATACATTGGGCGACCCGAACACCGTATACGGCTTTGATCTTGTGGAGGAGGCAAGCCGAAATGATAGCAGAAAAAACCAGACTAGTCAGTTGTGAGCGAAAATTCACCCGGCACGAAAGAGCTCATCGCAGAGACGGGCCGGATGAAAAATTTGATCCGAGTTGTGGCTACAGGCTTGAGTGAGCGAGGGGTTGCGGTGGAGATTCTGAAGAAGATATTTACGGGGGTGCCATCTCACTGAGTATGACAGTGCCATGCCATCGTTTCACTGACTTGCTTCGATTTATGCACAGCAAAGTAACCGTCGTCGCGATCGGAGAAGGGATAGGCAGTTCCATGGCGGCTGGTTCTAGGTGAGACGGAGATTGACACAGAATCAGGCGGCTGCAGGCTCTTGGACAATTTCCCTTTCGTTGAGGGATCTTGCAAGTTTAGATCACGGACAAGCCAGTTTGAGTGAATAAAAGTTCTACGGGGCGTTTGGGCAACTGCAGTCGAGGTTTGACGTATGCACTAATATACACGACAGAGAACCGTATAAGTAACTTGAAGTTAAATTCTTGCTCAGTCAAAAATCAACCTCATCTGATGTCATTTTTTGGTTTTGTTTCAATTTTTCTCCTTTCGAAATTTTTGGTGCACGTTCGACTGTACTTGCTGTGCTATGAGATGGTCAGTAGTGGCACAATGGAACCAAACTTTCGAAGGTCACGACGAAACCCTATTGGACTAAAAGAGAGAGACGATTGAATTCAGAGTACAAGTCCAGGCTTCCCCCGGGGTATCAGCGAGGCGGGGGGAGCAATCCACCAGACTTTTCCGCCAGAGGTATGATTGATTCAGTGGGCAACGATATTTGGCGACCTGCAATAATATGAACGTAGATTGAATTGGTTTTTAGTTTGAGCAAGTACGCAACAAAATGCAACATTTTGGCGCAAAAAGTTCTACTTCACCCGCGAAGGTTCTGTAGCTAATAACACTGTCTGGCTAGTGGCCCCGTGGTTTAATTTCGGAAGTGTCTTCACATGCGTTTGTTGAGAAATATTGAGCTGTATCCTTTTCATCCTTCTGAGGTGGCCTTAAATCAATACGCGAAGCATAACTACGCAATATTTGTCCGTCCATCCAGTGATCGAAGCACCAACGCCGCTTTGCGTTACGAATGGGTGCACTGCAAATGAAGTAGGCGACCTCCAAAACCAAGGGAATGTCTGGGAATCCGAAGAAGCTAGTAAGCTTGGCGTATTAGCTAATAAAAGCGGTACACGAAACACTGGCTGTCCAGTTCGGTTTTGCCTGTGTAGGCAAAGGAACTATCCGGCAGTCACGTTTCATTTTTTTGAACACGGCCACAAGTTGTCAAAGTTCTTGCACGATCGGCTTCCGGTTAATCGATGGCCAAACGAAGACAAGTTGAGCACCTGCATGGCCCTTCTGAAACATGGAGTGCCATCGTGTGGGTTGCGGCAGTTTGTGGCTGATGAGTTTGGAAAGATCCTTAGCACTCAAGTTATATACAACTATCGCTGAAAGTGTCAACCGGCTCTGTTTAGTGGGCGGCCCACTTTTGGGTTTCATTGTGGTAGATTTTGTGCCTTCAGTCCCGGAAAAACTTAGGAAACCTGGCATGTGCTTGTATGGTCGTCAGAGGATGCATATATAATACCACTGTGATAGGTGGATAATCCTGGGGGTGGGTGTCGCCCACGTTCCGAACGTGGTTTCTCCAACGACTACTGCGGTCGACAAGGCCACCCCACGATATTGTTGAAACAAACAAGGTGAGTTCAACGTTTTCGATTTGTCAAGCCACGGAAACTATTTTATAGTTTACGTGGTGCAAAGACCCAGATTCTCCCATGCGGTTGACACCTGTGCTGGAAAATGTAAATGCCCTTTCTACCGGGCGATGCGGTTCCACTGCATACACTGTTTCTCTGTATTTAGAAGTCAGTCCGTTCCAAGCATTAAGAGCTATTCTTCATAGAGTATTTTTTTTAGCTTGCTTCCCAATCCACCACCGATGACTGACGGATTACAGCCTACCAGGAACAGGTGTACCCCTTAAAAGTGTTCCCAACCCACAGGCGACTGCTTTAAATGACCTTCGTAAACAACTGAACCGAACGATGGATTAGCCTCAGGGGCTGAAACTGAGGAGAGCCACAGCCATCTCTATGCACTTGATTGTTCAGAGGCAAATCCTGCTGCGTCAAGCTGCGACTGATGGTCTGCCATTGGTAGTCTAGGATGCTGCATCTCACCTAGGGTCCCACCTAGACCTCACTAGGTGGGGTCTAGGAACACGAAATTATGCTTTTGTGTGCTCTGTAACTGTCCGACTACTGCCAGTGACCGCTGATGTGCAACGGAACGTGTAACATATCGGACCGACTGTTGTGATAGTGAACATTACCCGCTGTGCGGTGGTGTTCACCAGCCTTGTCCCAAAGGTGAATCCATATTAAAATAAAGCATTTTTGGTTCTTAGCTCCTGTCCCATTCAGAAAAAGCAAAGACGTGCCTGCCTCCTGGTCCACAGATAGGGAGTCTTGTGATGTTGACCCGGACCAAAGCACAGAATCCCGGCATAGTTTGTCCTGGAAGTCTGTGTGTGTTCGTGTTTTCGGGTTCAAGGAGGGACCACTCGAAATCCATGAGTAAATATCTGACTACTACGACCAACGCTCTAGACACGGAGATGATTTCGTGTGACCTATCAGCTCCAGAAAGTTCGTTTGTTAATGAAACCCCATGCATTTCATGTAAATCACATCCTTCTTGGGGGATACACTAAATAGGCATGCGAAATAGTCACTGAAAATGGTATTGTGTGAACAGGCATCTGCGAAATTACAGCCGCTGGGGTGCTCCCATTTAAGGGTAAGTATGCCTCCCAGTTTGTCAGCCGCCCGCCTCATGGTGATATTTCGATAACTCAACATATACCCTCCTCCCAGTTCAGGAAATCAACGGCCCAATGAACTCTCCTGACGAAAAAGCTCATGCGCTTCCTGGCAGGGCATGTGTACTCATCAGAACGACCAGTACAACTCAACATTTATATCGGTTGTTGTGAACCTTTTCCCGGCGGCTATGGGCCTGCACGCTCCGGCCAGCTGATGAAGGCATCGTGTACCCCTAGCCGCCTGTTGGTCGTGTGCGTCGTCCAGGATTGTTTAGCTGTCCTCTGTGATAGAATAGGTTGCATATGGCTAACTGATTGATGCTATGGTCTTCCTGGCGTACTTCGGAAGCAATCACGGAACATTGATGCTTAACAACAAACCTCCACGATTTTCCGCCAATAATGAAGAAGGACAATGTAATCTTAACTGTAAACAGCAATTATCAAGCGAAAATTGTTTACAGAAGTGTCACCCTCGAATATTTTGCGTCCACAGGGCCATGTAGCTTCTGGAAAGTTCGAGGAATTATTTCACCTGGAAAACTATTTGAGAGTTCCATCCGTTGTTAGTCACCTTTATCCGCAATTCGTGATTACTAATTAAATAAGGCAACGTATTTACATTCGGCATTCATTGACTTTTGAGATTATCTCACTTGAACAAATCACCAATGTAGATAATTTGCAGGAATACGTGAACGTGTACATTATACATAGACATTCTAAACCAAGAAGTGTCAAGCCCAAATTTTCCGTAGCTTTCGAGAAGTCAATTCCATTGTGCAAATACCGAGAGGCGAAAGCCACCTACACAGCTATCGTGAGATTTTACCTATCGACACAAAGAACAGGGGAAACGAGGCAGTTTGCAGAACTCCCCTGAATGATAGTCTGCCAGGGCCTTATGAGCCTCCATTCCGCAGGCCGTTTTTAGATTATTTCGAGATGACACTTAAGTCTCGTCACAGCTCTTGGCCGTATTATTTTACCTTGGAATGTTGAGTAAAAGCACTAAGTGCACGCAAACCCCAGAAACAAGTGCCGGGAAGGGCGACATCCCAGAAATTCTCATGATTCTGGTTAGGGCACTGGAAACCTACTGACTGTGGCAGTGGAACTGGCATGGCCTCTTGTTATCGATTCCAATGTACCAGAGCTTGCCATAAAAGCGAACCCGCAAGTGGTCTGTATCTTGCGGCCAATCATATGCCAGGTGAGTTTATTAGCGGTTGCTGGGCCCTACTGCTAACCGTTGACCCGTCTCGTGACCGATTCCGTTTAACAAGGGCATAAGTTAAAGATTCCCGGAGTCAGATGAATTTATTTGAATCGTCTTATAAACGCTTCCAGTTACTTTGTCGTTAGGTGTGTGCTGGAAAGGAATCACCGTATGTTTGCGCATGCGGTATGCACGCCATGGAAACTACAAGGGACAGTTGTTCCTCAAAGGTAGTGGTCGAAAATCAGAAAGAATGCCGATGGGCCGAAGCTCAGTGATCAGGGTTGTAAGTAACCAAAACCTACATATAAATCAAATCAAACACCTCAAACATACAGAGTCATGAATTTTATCTGTGGCAAGGCGCTGAAAATTCCGCTGAAGCTCAGGATATCAGAAGGAACAATAGCACAGCATGAATCGCAGAAACTCCCTGCCTGTCTTGGACACAGTTTGGCCTGACAAATTCTAAGACGTCAAAGGAGACAGCCTGTTCTCCGACCGTGAAGTTTGGTGGGTAACGAGGACCGAGTGATTGAAAAAAACCCAGAACACCGAGGGTGCCTGAAGGTTACCTCAGTTTATTGGTGAAGGCGGCCCCTGGATACTGCATTTGAGTGAAACCGCCATTCAACAAGGTGACAACCATCTGCAATATTAAGGAATACAACGATTGCCGTTGTTGGCGCAATTCTCGAGACCAACTGCTGTCACTAATTTGGATACCGGATGTGCCATACAACTTTGTACAGTGAACATGGACCCCAATGCGGTTTCGAAAAGTTATGAATACTTACGTGCCCCCAAATTCCACCGAGCTCGTGGCTCAAATGACCTTCAACGCGTATTGTGTAAGGTTGGGGTGAAGCCCCAAATCAGTGTCTGACTGGCCTGTTTGCCCTTATTTAGGATAAGAAAACGCTTTAAAGGCCTCCTGAATGGTGATCCAGTGCGTCGAATCAGGCGGACTTTTTGTAGCGGTGCTGACTGAAGTCGTTCAACAGAACGCTTGGACCCAACATGTCGTTGCACCCACCATATACCATCCCTCCTGGATTTGATCATCACCAACGAAAGACACTTCGTTGATCAAGTAACAATAGACGATTTACTGGAACATAGCGACTACTGTGTGCTGACCGTTGATTTTATCTGCTATTGGGCCAGAAATCCCGAACCCAAAAGGTGGTTTCGAGACTTCTGCCGTGAGGACTTCTTAGGAACGCGCACCTTCCTTAAGCAAGTCACACTGTGACGGGTGGAAGAACTTTATAGGCCTACGCGATGTTCGTCCCAAAAAAACCGGCAGGCACTCGGATGAACTGCAGGCTGTCAAAAGGAATTCAGGGACTTCTGGAAAACAGGTCCCAACTCTTTTTCAAAAAATTGACTACAGGGGATACAGAAGATGAGCTGGCATTTCGTAAAATGCGGAACCGCTGTAACTCAGAAATCCGCCAATGGAACATAAGAAAACAAGCTACCATTGTGGACCCCACTCGAAAAAACGAAAACGTTTTGCTCAAATACATGAGATATTGCTGCAGAAACAGTCAAGCCGCGTTCTCCTTGAGGGACAGAAACGGAGAACCGACGAAGGACACAACAGTACTGGAGGACTTCGTCGACTACTTCACAAGATCAACCCATTCTGCGACATTGGGGCCCGACGAGGTCCATCTATGTATCCCGAAGGAAACATCGTCTACGCTGGCAAATCATTTACACCTGATGTTTCGCCGGTCACTTGAGAAAGGCCGCCCTCCCTCTGCTTGGGAGGAAGCGATTGTCACGCAATTCTACAAAATTGGTGACCGAATATCGCCTAGCAGCTACAGGCCTATAAGCCTCAACAGTGTGCCGTACAAGGTG
>NW_008751731.1:1160058-1177794 GCF_000715545.1 Opisthorchis viverrini | reverse complement strand
GAATCCTCGCGCTGGCGAGCATACTGCCCCGCGCTGAGAACATAAAGAGCAGTGCTACACCCTTTTTTCACTTGTGCCTTTCAGGTGAACGACAGCCACTGACCGACAAGAACAAAATCGACCCGGGAGACTTGGGCAAAAGCCTCGATCCTGTGTATCAATCCGTGAGTTCGTGAATCTGTACCGGTCACTTGGATTACTGCTCCGCCCACTATGGTAAATCGAAAGGTATGCTGGCTATACACAGCTCTTTATGGAGACGAAAGAAAATTATTCCAACTGTATTTATAGGGTGGTTACATAGTGCTCCACAAGGTTGTGCGAGAATCTCCGTGAGGGGGCGAGAGGCGTCGAATCAAAAATGCCCTACTCGGATTGGCTGGCGTTTTGACGAATGTGGGTATGCCTTCGTTTGGTCCGTGTCCCGCACGTGACATCCATCCAAATGGTGTGATGTTCGGTTATTAGGGACGGCTGGTCTCCGGACAGAAAGCTTAAGTAAACAAATTTTCGTCCGAAAAGGTGACCAACTATCTTCATCCCCATTTTTTGTGACCGACAGAATGATGGTAGAAGATATTTCAAACTTTGAGGTTCAAATAACCATGGCTCACGGATTCACGGATTGATACACAGGGTCGAGGCTTTTGCTCAAGTTTCCCGGGTCGCTTTTGTTCTTGTCGGTCAGTGGGTGTCGTTTACCTGAAAGGCACAAGTGAAAAAAGGGTGTAGTACTGCTCTTTATGTTGTCAGCGCGGGGTAGTATGCTTGCCAGCGCGAGGATTCGCATAAATATATGTCTAATAGTGCTTTAAACTGGGTTCTAGAAGGAGCGTGGACAACCGTCCTCAGTGCACTGATGAAGACCTTGTCGATCTGAAATATACAGGGGAAACATTTGTTGTTTTCGAAAAGAAGGAGATGCTTTTGGATGAACGAGGCAATCATCCTGCCCTTTTGCACGCACTCCACACCCACAAAGTTTGAGGTTCTGCTTTTCGATATGCAGTCACTGGAGACGCTGCTTGCAGTCGAAGGAGAGGAACTTGAAGTTGTGGAGCGTTTTGTGCATCTTGGAGATTGTACTAGTCGTGCTTTTAGTGTGACAGTTGAGATTACTGCTCACATTTATATGGTTGGAGTCGCGTTTTTTAATTCGGGACACCTATGACAGCAGAGCGAAATGCCTCAAGGGCGTGTGTTTCATGCTGCAGTATTGGCTGTTCTTCTGTATTGCACTGAGGCGTTTTTTCTATGAGAACCGGAACTGGTACATCTTGGGGTCTTCGATATCTGTCGTCTCAGAACCATGGCTGGTGTGGGATGGGTTAGGTGATTCCGCAACGAGGTGATTGGAAAACGTGTTTGGTTTTGAGTGGCGATATCAGTTGAAGAATATGTCCAGTGCCAAAAGCTGCGATTGGTTGATCATGTATTCCGCATACCGAACCATCGTTTGCTGAAAGGGGCACTGTTCCCTGTACCTAACACCGACTGTTGCAAGCGGTTTATGGTCATCGTTTGATCTGGCGGAGGAAGTGTGAAGGCTGTAAGGCGTTTCCCTCAGTTGGTCAGCATGTCCATATTAATGGAAGCTGCCTTCCCCCGATGGATGGTGGGTTTGCAAAGTATAAAAGTAAAGATAAATCGTTCGGTGCCTAGCTGCCGTGCTACCCTAAGGAAGCATAAAGGCTAGGATACTGCCAGGTTCTCCAAACCCAGACAGGGAAGTCGAGATGCAGGGGTCGGTTTCGAACCATGGACCTTCCGGTCAGTAAATTCGCACTCTAACAACTGGGCCATCTCGCCCTCATTCGGATGACGGAGTTCCGTGTCTGAGCTCAATGTTTCCCCTCCTTTCGTTGTTTGCATGAAGCTTCGTCGTCTGCCTTCGGATCTGTTTCATAATGGACCCCTATGAACCGACCGCCTGAAGACCCCCTGCAGACACGTTTGTTGGATCGGTATGAATGAACATGTGTAGCAGGTTCGAGTCTGTTTCAGGTGCCCGGCGGCAGCTCCGGTTACACCCAGAAAACTGTGATCACTAATGCATATGTTTCGCCGGACCAGTTAACAAGCAAAGCTTCCGTATCGTTGCCGAAGCCTTCAGTATGTGACCTGAGGATTTTATGTTTGAAGTAACAGTGACGACAACCTTAAGTGAACTACAGCATTTCTTCCGTAACATTCGGCCTCTCAGAAGTCAATACTTAGCCTCTTAATGCTCTACTAGAACCCGAAAACTAGTTTTATGGACGAGAGAACGTAGAGCACTAACAATGTCTGCTTGTTGAATACAATTATTACAACAGGTATATATGCAAACAAGGGACTTATCGTTTTGCAGGTACAATTGATAAATCCTGTTGTAAGTCCGGATGCACGTTTCGTGTCTTCTTCGCTGTTGTAGCAGCCACACGTGTTCCTGAATATCCGTGAGTGAAGCGCCATAAAGTCCTGAGCGGCTCTGCTCCGAGCTGGGCGACGTGCGAAGCTCTGTTGAGTTGTGTTGTGTTACTGTGCTGTTATCCTATATGTAGGAACGTTTGCGTGTGTGTGGTTGTCAGCACATGACTTGTTGCTACCTTATCGGACGGTAGACAGTCGATGTCAGATGAGTCACCTTTGTATGTTGTGATTTGTACGTGTTGGGAAAGAAGGACGAGTCTTGGGATCAAGGCTTGACTGTGAGCTGTGTAGTCGAGTGAGTCACGATTCTGTGGCGTGATTTGTGAGTGTAAGAAAAAAACAGATCTCGTGATCTAGCTAGTGTCGGTGACCTGTACAGTCCTGTGTGTGACGAAAGGGTAGCTACAAGCCCACATCCCACCAGTTTTGTCATTCCATCGAATGGCTTGGCATCTCACATTTTTCTTCCCACCACTTCATCCCCAACCAAATGATTAGGCTGACAGGTACGTGTATACTGAAGAAAGCAAAGGGGATTGAGACCACGGCCGAAGAATTGAGCACTATGGTTGAACTTTGGAGTGACTCTCAGCGCACGGTCCTTTAGCGGTCACACTCCGGTAGAGGCTATGATGAGACTTACGCAGGATGCCGTCGCACTAATATGTACTTATCCTCGTCTACGGAAAGGAAATCAACACTCAGATCTGGGAGTCGCGCACCATGGAAAGGTTTGCTCTTCGGACGCAGAAAATGAAGCATTCGAGTTATCCTCAGGAACATCGTCTAAACGACTTAGAACGTTCGGTTGAGGTCATCAGTATGCAAACTGCGTTAAGCGGCTACGGTTGACTAAGTGCGCTATTCCAGAAGTGAATCAACTTGAAACCTGCAATAACTCACGTGCCCGCGATAGATTCTTTGCTGTATCCGAGACGTAGACAGGCCGTATAGTGAACCCTAGATGAAAGAGTCGATGTATTTCACGTTTCTCTGTTACGGATATGGGCAGCATCCTGATTGAGAACAAGACAGATGTACATAGGATGCATAGCGCTTATATTTATCTAGAAACGGACGTACGGGTGTTTGGTCGTGCAGCAGGCACTCCACTCGCAGAGAAGTTCAGCACCATCAGCTGTGGTGGGTCGGTCATGTGTTATGCATGCCGAAACACCGTCCATCAAGCGGAGTGTTGTCCTCCGTGCCTCCTTCAGAACGGCGCAAACCACGGTGTGGGCCAGGCATGATTTGGCAGAAGGGTTTGAGAGTGTGGAGGGTTTGGGTGTTGGTAGTGGTGGTGTACGCCTTCCAGGATGGGTTCACTTTGACTCCGCCCGCAATTGGCTGGAGACATTGCGAGAAACGGCGGCTTATCGATGTCAGTGACGTTCGTGCTGTTAGTTTCTTTCTAGATTGTCTGATTGAGCGCTCACCCAGTATTTTTCTCTTATTTTCACTCTAAGGCTTCAAACATAACTAGGTGAACTGAATGGATGTGCGGCAGTGAAGCATCAGTGTCTACACTGATGTTGCTGTCTCTGATAATGATTATGATGATGCAGAGAAGGGATCGTGTGAAGTAGAGGGCACCTGATATAGCCGACTCTCAGTGACATATTTGCAGGCCTTCCGTCTTGAATCTAACCTGGATTGTGCTATGAAATGTCCCGTTGAGGTGTCTGACTTACCCGTTCCCCTAGGGACTACAAGCAGTTGTTCATTTGGTACAAACTCCTTTGTGTAGGAATGTGGACAGTTCATCAGATGAGTGAGGAGCCACGATCCGAATGCTTATACACAAGCATACCAAACAAAGAGAACAATACACATAGACACTGAGTAACTGTAGACGCACGTGTGCCACTATGGTGAGGGGACATCCGTTTTGAGTGACAGGAAGCAAGTCGATACCAATTCATTCGAATAGTTAGGTAGCTTTGATGAGCGTAGCGGCGGGTCGTTTGCAAGATTGCTGTTTGAAGTGCACATTTTGAAGTGATGTTTTTTACACTTCGGGGGGTGGGGGTGGGAAACGGCACGCTTTTGGGAAGAACAAGGTGGTGTGGGTGAGTATTTTCGGGATAGCACAAGCAATCATGAGGTCCTTTTAGGTTGTCATTGCCGACCACGTTGGTGCATAAGTTGCGGGATAGGACGTGGTCTTTGGTAGCCATCGCTAGTGATAAGCAAAGTCGTTGTTGAGATTTAGCTTAATGTGGATAATGGAGTTGATGTATAGGGTGCGTTGGTACGGGATCTAGTTTTCAGAGACTTCGTAGCCGAGAAGGCATATCTGTTTGGCTGCTATGATGTTCTTTTAGTTCATGATAATTCCATATTTTATTGTTTCATAGAAAGATTTGATGTTACGGTCGTGCTCCCTTGGGGTAGTGACGCTGGTAATGTTTTAAGGCTTGATTATATGGTCAATAGTACGTTGGAAGCATGCCACTCCGTTGGTTGCATCGAAGGGAATGAATTAGAATTGTAACAGTTCTCCGTCTTTCGCAATTATTGGAATTTGATGTTAAACAATCAATAGGTTTAAGTTGCTAAACACGGAGTAGCCGGAAGGTTCTTCAGTAATTTTATTCATTCGCGGTGACGGATAAGCGTCACTGTATGTGAACCGATTAGTGGCTTGCCTACATCCACCACCGTTCGTCTTTCGTGACCAGTACTTGATCCCTCCAAAAAGAACTCGAAGTTTCGGTTCTACCCTTACTCGCCAGTCATCCAACTTTCCAGTTAATGAACTGTTCATCGTCAGGGTTGTAATGTCGTGACCTCATAGCGATAAACTTGCAATAAGTTGAGAAGTTAGCGAAAAAGATGGTGACTTGACCGTAGCGGCATTTAGACTGTAGCGATTGAGTGAACTTCGGTTACCACCGAAGCTGGTTTCAACTTTGTTATGTAGACCAAGGAAGTGGTGGCCAAATTGCACGTCAGCACATAGACAAGTAACACCAGTAGTTTGATTTTTCCGTAAACATCACCCTTGTTATCGATGGATAAGCAGAAGTAGCCGCCAGTTGAACATGACAAAGAATTAGATGCTATGGCAAACACCGAGTCGTTAGCGTATATCTTCCAATCATGTGTACGAACTAGCGATGGAGATATAATTGCGCGAACCTTCCGTATCTATGAAGACCTGAAGTTTTATTCCACTTTTATGCTGGTTACCGTGCGGGATAAAGCTTGGGGCTGGAACAATTATGAGAGGAGATAAGGCAGAATCTGTCGTACGATCTGACTGATATTTGATTGGTTCGAATAGACAAACGCTGGGAATGGCTTATTTTGCCACACGGTTTATGAATAGTTTCTCTCACAGTGTACTTGAATCGACCTGGAACAACCGCAAAGATAAAATATCCGAGAATTGACCGACGAGAGTTAAGGCGTGAAGTCAGGAGAGATTGAGTGTGACGGAGTAGCACTGCAGTTTCAGAAAATGATACTGGTTGGTTATGCGGGTTTACCTGGGCTTGTCTGCGGGCCCATTCAAATGATCCATCCAAGTCAGTGCGTTCATCTTGAGCCAGAAGTTCTTTGATGGTAGCAAATTGAAGCCCATTGATCAGAACTTCACATACGTTTTCGTTGTGATGGTCGATGGTGGATATCTACTTGAAATCACAATTTTCGGTCGCGGATTTAAGCTTTTAAACAAACTGATCGACATCTGAACCACTGATTCCTATTTACAGTGACATTTGGGGAATTCGGGCCTGTATCAGGATCGTACCAGAAGTTTTGTTGTATTCTTGGATAGGTTTGGTTCCTGACTGAGCGTGAGAACAAGACAGAATTGCATGACTTCCAAGAATAGACGCGAATAAGCTGGAAATAAAGAAGAGCATGGTTATTACGACGTGATAGTGTGAAAACAAAGAATAGTCGTAGCAGTTGCGTACCCTCAAACATCGTTTTCAGAGACTTGTCGTATTTGCCATACAAAAACCTAAGTGAATGAAGTCAAAAGGTGGCTGTGAGTTGCGGTCTGGTCTGCCATGGTTGATACCTAAGTACCCACTCATCCCGTAGCTGCAGACCCTGGTTGATGTCGTTAAACTGCCTCATCAGTGCTGCTAATACATTCACCCAATCAGCCCACTTCTTCAATTCGATCCCCATGTTTTCTCGACATTTTATCGTCGGTAATCAGGAACGGTGACGACTAGGTCTATCTTATGTACACGGTTTGTGGTTGAAAAATAGAACACAGAACAGTCATGTACTCACCAGTTTGATCATTTCCTCTGTATGCTGAAAGTGTTGACTACTTCGATGCGCTGCGTTTGGTGATGCCAGTTGCGACAGGAGACTTCGCCGTCTTAATTTACGCCATGTAAGGTTGCGAAATAACACGCGCTTTCCTTTGCTAGAGCCTATCACGTAACCACCATCGTTGTATCTTCCCACTTAATATGGATCCTTAACTCATCATTAGTCGGTGTCCACCTTTTTTGTTGATCAAGTCTATCCAAACTGTTTGCGCACACCTTGTGCTAAAAAGTGCTGAGCTCTGTGAACTTGGTATGTATATATACCAGGTATATACCGTCCACTGGAACTGACGTACTTTAGCAGAAACGCTCGAACGATCTGCTTCAGGCTGCATTGAGGATATCTATAACCCTTTAGTTCGTGAGGCATTACTTAAAGTTCAGTCAGGAAACCGTTCTGGGCTTTAACCGGTCGCAGGACTGGTATCCTGATATTTTCTTCAACCCCAAGCGTATCGTGTCAAACAGCTCAGTTGCGCACAAAAAGTGCCATTTATGGAGCTTCTGTTCAATATCACCCGTAATTTCCGAACACGTGCCTGTAGAATAATTTTCCTTGTTTGAACCACGATTCCTTCACTGATATCATTCTCTGTTTTACCTTTACTTGCAGGCCAATCTTAATCGTATGATCACTGTCATCCTACAATTACTGTGGTGGCCGGTGGGGGCGACCTCGAGTAATGATTCAGCACCAAAATTGGTTATCTACCCAGCTGAAAAACCATTTGAATGGGTATTGCGTCTACTGCTAAACTCTGCCGGTTATCTGGCTATTCTGCTTCCTCTGATTGTTTTTCGTGCGTTTCTAACACGCGACAATCGAATCGAGCGCCTTGTGTGTAAGGACAACCACAATGTTACCTCTGGATTTATTCCATCTGATATGCTTTTTATTGCGCTAGCTTAGCTTCTCTTTACGAATGTGCATCTTTTCATGATCCATCCTACCCCGTGGCTTCCCCTGGGCTGATTTCTCTATTGGCACTTCCCGTGCCGTAGAAGGTAACAGTAACTATTCACCTGCTCCTTTCACTCAACATCAGGCAGCATGGGCTTTCGATGACAGTGTTTCCACGTGTAACTACCGTGAATTCCGAAGCAAACACCAGATATATTCCTTCAGACAGGAGCAATAGAATGTTGGGGATAGGTCAGAACCGTGAATTCTCCCAAGCCTAAAGGCAAGTGGACAGCTTAAACCCGATGTGTCAGAGGTTCTCTAGAAAGAACAACCCGCACTCCAGTGGGGACCGAGCATAATGGCCTTTAGTTAGAGCCTTTTTTCTTCCATAGGTTCGAGGTGTCAACTAGCACTTAATTGAAGAAAGATATCACGAACGAGGGATTCAGCTTCAAGTTAGTTGAGTCTCGTGATAAAAAACTAAACACGTGCGTTCGAGTGGATCGCGTAGAAGATAAGTTTTACGGAAACTTGGCACTTCGCATGCTTGGTATGCCTTAAAGGC
Source organism: Opisthorchis viverrini (assembly GCF_000715545.1). Lineage (NCBI taxonomy): Eukaryota > Metazoa > Platyhelminthes > Trematoda > Opisthorchiida > Opisthorchiidae > Opisthorchis > Opisthorchis viverrini. The sequence continues at coordinate 1,169,615 of NW_008751731.1, read as the reverse complement.
GGCGAAACCGATACTGGGATATCGGTGAGTTCCCAGCAACCTTATGAGTAATACCTTCTGCCTAGACAACAGTGAAGGTAGGTTTTTTTATACACCATTAAGTGATTTATGTATAGCTCGTGTTTCAAGCTGTGGTTTAAATCAGGTGTTTGAGAAGAATAACCGTGAATTCATTTTTTCGGTAGATCAGAGTAATTTAAGGCCTGAGGAGAAAGGCCTTCATTCCGTATTTGCCTCCATCTGTTTTACTGCAGCTGCCTCGATCCGAGTGACATAACGAAAAAGTCACACCAAAGTTTTCTTATATCGTCCCTGAAGAGCGAGCTCCTGAGCAACACCGATTCGATCAACCACTGAAGCTCTGTCCCAAAACGAACGATTATTGCATCACTTTTATAAATATATCGTGAACAAATTTATGACAACACTAGACAACTCTCGGACAGCTAGAGAGAGTCCGTGATAGTGTCCAGTTTCAAAAAAGGGGCTCGTAGTGAGCCCCTTGTGGCAACCACAAGGTGATCAGGTCGACCCCGGTCGTAACGAGACTGTTGGCGTCACTTGTGCGTCGACGCCTTACGGTGGCTCGTGAGATACTGACTCGAGAGCAGCAAGCGGGATTTCGGACTGGTAGGGGTTGCGTTGACCAACTCTTCACACTTCGTCAGATGCTAGAACAACACCATACGTACAAGCGACCCACAATTCTAGTGTTCCTGAATTTCCAAAACGCTTTTTACTCGGTTGACCGGTCTGTTCTGCTTGACACGCTTTGCCCCGGATGTTCGTGTACATAATACGGTCTTTGTATTCTCAGACTTCCGGACGTGTGAGAGTGTACGGCGAGCTCTCCAAAAGCTTCCGTACACAAAGCGGTGTCCGTCAAGGATGCCTACTCCCTCTATTCCTTTTTAACTTTGTAATCGATGAAATCACGAGACGAACGCTGGAAAGTCTCCAAAACTCCGGTGTTCAAATAGCCTGTGAAGAAAGCCTTGTCGATCTGGAATATGCAGACGACATCGTTCTCGTGTTCGAAGGGGAGTAGAAGGTGCAAGTATTCTTGGATAAACTGACTAAAGGCATCCCGTCGTTTGGTATGCGCTTTGCACCCACAAAGTGTAAGGTCATGCTTGTGGACGTGCAGTCACTGAACTCACCACATACAGTCGAGGTGGAAGCACTATGAGTTGTGGAGCGTTTTACGTACCTTGGAAGTTGTATTAGTTCCAACTGTAGTGTGACAGATGAGGTCAATACACGAATCTGCAAGGCTCGGGCCGCGTTTGCTAATTTGAGACACCTATGGCGTCAGAATGGTTTATCCCTGAATCTCAAGGGACGTGTGTATCGAGCTACGGTATAGCTGTGAGGCTTTGCCTGTTCGAGCAGCGGAACTGAGACGTCTTCAGGTGTTCGACAATCGTTGTCTCAGAACCATAGCTCGTGTGGTTTGGTGTCGGCGAATCCGTAATGAGGCAGTTAGAAAGCGCGTTTTCGGTTGTGTAACGGGTACTTCCATTGAAGAATGTGTCCAGCACCAGAAGCAGCGTTGGTTGCCTATGCCTAGCCATCGTCTGCCGAGGAGAGTGGTGTTTTCCATGCCCAACTCAGAGTGGCGGAAGCAGAGAGGTGGCTAATTCTTGATCCGGCGGAGGGGTATGAAAGAAATCACCAAACTTGTGGGTGCTCTCGGTGCTATTCGCCTTCCAGGATGGGGACCTCGTGATCCTCACTGCGCCTGGTTGTAGACGCTGCGAGATATGGCTTCGAACCGATGTCAGTGGTGATCTTGTTATCAGTTTCTATCCAGGTTGCCTGAGTGTGTGTTTGTAGGTTTAGGCACCTCGGAATGATTGTGGTAAGCTAGCACTAAGTCCCTTCCCCGTCCACCTTTATTCTTTTCTTTACAATATGGCTGTCAAACAAATCATGGTTGTACGGCAGCGAAGCATCGGTGTTGAACAGTGATGTCATTCTGTCGATGACGATGATGACGCTCTTACTTTCGAATCCGACGTTATGCTGCTGTGACGCTTCTTGAGCAGCTGTGACTAAGCTACTAACAGTTGACCACGGATGTCTTCGGGAACTTGGTTTTTCATGTCACAGCGTCAGTTCAATACCCTGAGTTCCACACAATTGTTTAACGAAGAAGAGCCTTCCTTGACCGGATTCTCTTGCCTGGGGACAATTGAGCACATAAGTCACGGCCCTTCAGGTTTATTGGTTCTGTATTCAATCATCCCGATAACTCGCCACACATATCCATTCAGCACCATGCATTTTGGATGGATGAATGATGATTTGCTTTGTGCGAGTGAGGTACAGACTAAAAATTGCAGCGCATATCACGTTTATCGGTCGTCGACGGCAGGTACAGTAATCTAGGAAGGGCATACGAACTAGTAAAACTGAATGGCATACTTAAACCACTTTATATGATAGAAACAGGTGACATGTAAGAGGATAGGTTGTTTTGTCTCTTCTGGACATTCGTCGCATAAAAGCCTGAGTGATTTGTGTTGTTTCTCTCTCTCTGACTTTGCTTCTGTATTGATGTTTGCGGTACTAGATACCTTACTGTTTATTCTTCCAGCATCGCGTCGGCTTTGTTTACCACAGTTCGTTCGCATATGTTTCACCGCCGATGTGGAGGAAGGCAGTATCGGTGGTTCGCATTTACCTTTACCAGTGACAACAGGACACACCTCAAACAATCAGTCGCGTATGGTGGCTTGCCTCAATAGATTACAATCGGGTCTCGGTTTGGATGTCGCACCTGGATCCAGAACGTCAAAACAGCATTATCTTCTCCTTGGAGTTTGTGCACTTGGCCTGCAGATCTCTTATGTTCTCTGGGGAATCATGCAGGTATGCCAGAGAGTATCACGTTTTTGGTTTTTTTGTTTAGTTCAACATGTTAACTTCTACTCCAGTTGCTCCTTTTTCAGTTTGTCGGGGTATGCCGTCCTGGTTGTTTTGTCAGTTGGTGGCTTGGCTGTTCAAATCACCCGTTCTTCGTTATTTCGAAGACCAGATGAAATTCCCACATTACAACTCTCCAGTGTTAGCGTCTTCTAGGTTGCTGTAAACAGCTGTAGCTTCAGGTGATTTTAATGGTTGGCAGCGTTTCGCTTCTGACAACTAAGCGACTCATCGTCATCCATCAGCAGCAGCTGTAAGAAGCGTGTACTTGTCATACAGTGGTTATAGCTGCAGCAGTTTCTTCCACCGATGATTTGGGCAGGTGAGACACAGCTGCGCATTGGACGCGGTGGCTGATATAATAGACGCATAAACACAGGGCTCTTACTGGACTTCTCACTGGGGGCTGTTAATTGAAGGCGATAGCTTGGGTGCCCGAGCGCCATCGTGGGCGACTGGGCCACTTCTGAAAATCTATCAAACCATTGGTTCCTCGGGGTCCCCATCCAGTGAGAGTGCAATGACCAGCGCAATTGATTTTGCTAGTAATGGCTGTCACACTTCGCTGCCAAGTCATTGTTCGACCTCACCTGCCTAGTTTCCACCCTTTGAGTGGTTCTGCAAAATGAACCTTTTGAAAGTCGGCTGACTATCGTACGGGCCACTTGGTCAAGCCAGCGCAACGTATGCAGTGCGACTAGTCCATCTATCTTGGGTGAGCTATCTCTTCCGAATACCATTGGACTTATTTCACCATTGCTAGTCCGGCTTTCCCACCAGACTCGGGCAATGCTCCGAAGAAATCGATGGTCAAACACTGAAAGTCTTGACGTCTTTCACGCGCAGCGGCCACGTTTCTGACCCGTATAACAAAATGGATCGCACCACCCTCGACGAATAGGCTGATGGCACGCCTACACCAGAGATGACGCAGGTTCACGAAACTTGCTCTGGCCTTCCTAATCCGGATGGAAATGCAATCTTTCAGGAGACCACCGGCAGCGATACAGATGCCCAGGAAAACAAACTTGTCTACTACCTCAAACGGCTCATCCGCATTCATGAGGCTAGGGTTTGAGCCTACCCAGTTTTACAGTAGCACTTTATACTTTGTAAGTGTGAAGCGCATGCCAACCGTGAGGCAAAATTATTTAAACTATTCAGTATTGCTTGCATTACCACGGTGTCAGATCCAGAGAGAACCATGTCATCTGCGTACTCGGTATCTGTGAGCGGGTGCTTCGGGAGAACTTCTACTCTACAAACATTAGAGGCTGATAGTGAGTCTTCCATCATCGTATCCATGAAGAAGTTGATGGGGGATTCTGACTTGTCTGATATCACTTAATGTGGTGAACTCAGGCGAGAGCTCCCCGTAGACCTTCACACGGCCGCGGGTGTTAGTGTACAGCGCCTTGAGGAGGGTCAAGAATTTATGGGAGACACCTTTGCTTCACGGACACTGCCATAGTAGCTGCGGTGAGTTCTTTACCGTCTGCAGATAATCTTCCGCGCTTTCTAGTGGTTGATCTCTTCTCACACGCATGCTTTCTCAATTCTAGTATAAAGTATAGAGTTCGGTTACACGTCCCATCCAAGCCGCCTTTTTGTCATCACGTTTTACGACTTGCTCGCTTCTATTAAGCCGTCACAATGAGACTGGATCTTACCGTGGTGTGACGATTTTCGCACTTCAGCGACCCGTTGGGTTATACTGGGGGATGTCTCCGGGACACTCAGTCTCTCATACCAAGTTGGTCGATGGTTAGAGGTCTGACGAACACAGTCTCCTGGTCCTCCAGGCTGGGGGTCGGAACAGGTGGCGACTTGTTTCGTAGAAATGGTAATGCATTTGCGTTTCCCGCAAAACACCGCTGCCTTGCAGTCAAGTTTTTGAGCCAAAAGATTTGGTTGAGGACCCTAATCGTCCTCCTGTTTAAGTGTGAGTGCCTTGGCAGTATCCCAGCCCATGTACAACTGTATGGCAGCGAAGCATCGGTGCTGATGTCATGCTGTCGATGATGATGCAGGTGGACCACATATTACAAATAGCCGCAACATGAGGATGTTTGAAGATTAGGTAGTACTGTGCCCTGTAGTGCGAGTGGGACGACACTAAGTTTTTTATTCCAGGTTCTTAGCATGTCCATCGTTGTGGAATCAGCAATGTTACTGATTTTCGACCTCATTTAACCCCGTAGCCTTTTTTATATCGGAGCTCACAGCAGTGGTGATTTTTAATTGTTTTAATAGTGTTTGTGTATCAACATTTATTGCTTGTGTGTGAATGAGAGCTTGTAATAGTCCCCATTCTGAAGGCAACTCATTTTTTCGAATTGGTGAAGTGGAATCAGAAGCACTTCAAATCTCTTCCACTTTTTGTAAATTACTATTACGTCTCATGATCCTATAAAGTGATACGGGTCCGCAACCTTCCAGTTAGTAATCAGGTACCATTCAGCCATAAGTGGTTGATTAGTACCTTGGTTAACTTACACTTAAACAAGATATAAAATTCCTGTGTACCTATCACACAGTTCGTGTCACGTGGTCCGGCAATAATTGGCTTCCCGGGTGATGAAAGCTCCGTGGGAGTTGTGGGTTGTCTTTTGTTATTTCGTTTACAGGTGTATGACTTCTGCAGGTGACGCACCAAGACGCGCAGGTCCCTCCTCACTGTTAGACTGTGTGCATGCGCAAGACTCGTTTTCTTGGATTCATATCGTGCCGCTCATGCTATGCTAATCGTAGCGACCAGAACATTAACAGGTTTCTCAGGGTAGTTTGTGTTACAGCTGTTCGCTTGTGTCACGTCGGGACCTTAAGTTTATCTGAGTTTTGACAAGGATTTCACGTTCGTAACTGCCAACTATGTTCCAGTGGACAAATTATTCTCCTGACCTCCTACGTGACCGCATGTAAGTCGTCCTCATCCGGATTAACCAAGATCCTCTTACCGAGGATCTTACCAAGTTTTCATGACGTGATGCCCAGTTCTGCAAGTTCGTGACACTCAAACGACTCCGAAAACGCACGGAAGCCTAGTTTATTCCTTCTGACTCTGGATCACGTGGAGACCTACCAGTTCCACTACTTACTTAAATGCATCCTCACCTCACTTGAAACCCAAAATATCTTTTTTTCAACTACATTACCAGCCAGTTCGCATATCTCGCCATAGGAAAAATGTGTGAATAGCTGATAGAAGAATGTTTGTAGACATCTCGGTGACGTTTCGACATTTTTCTATTCTCGGTGATAATCGACCTTCATTTGAAGCGCAACAATACTGCTGATGGCCTTCAGGTGTATCATAACATCTGTCATGTACTTAAACGTTCACTGAACTTATCCAGCGTCTCGAAGAGCCTATGCATAATTCCACTATCCATGGCATATTCTGGGATTGTCTTCACCTCGATTGGTAATAATTTTAAAACTGTCTTGCATGTCATCTGCTTTGCTCACTTTGTGCACCATTTATCCACTTTGAATACTGATCCGGCGAAAGATGTGTTCAGTTTCATTAGCCATAGTGTTGTACCGCGAAGACGTTGAGGTCAAAAGATTGGGTAAAGTAACCAGTCTGATACTTTACAAACAAATGCGCCTACATGGCGGCGGAACCCCTATAATATTCGCAATCATTGGTACATAACCCATTTATTCGGCTCTCATTCCCCGATCAGTCATGGTAACTCCTATTTTGATCGTTTAGAACAGGGTGGTGTGAACCCGTACCACAATCTGTCGAACTGAAACGCATTTTGCTCGTGTTGTCAATTCGCTCGTTCTTATGGTCGGACGAATTTTCCGTGGGTAAAGTAGACAGGAATACAGGAATAAAGGGAAGGTAGAGGAGTAAAGGCTGAAGAACACCGACTATACTTATTCATTTTGCATGTAGTTGCTCGCCAGTTCACCATTTTGATTGTATATTGATTGATTGGTGGCAGACTCAATCTTACTACGAGTGTTCTCCGTGTATACGGTCGACTGGTGCCTTCCGTCCAACTAAACTGGATGGCTCGACAACGGCCGTTCATATTTGTGAATGATCGATGCCAGTCAAAACAATTTAGAACAACGAAAAATCCACGGAACTATATTTCTTTACGGGCTCATTCACAGAATTGGTTTCAGTTGGCCTGCTCACTAAACTTCATCCACTCGGCAGTGGTAACCAAATCTGTCAACCCACCTAGTGGCGTGAATGCGTTAGACACATGCTGCTTTACAGAGCCTTTGGTCAAGTCCCTTAAAACAGGACCCGTGAACGAACAACGGTGTAACATCACAGCTATTTTTCATTTAATTATACTTACATATTCAACATGTCCCTTGGCATCTTGTTTTACCGTTCTGTTCCCCTCTTTTTTGCTTTTTTAGGAGCGCATCATGACACGAGCTTACGACGGAGAAATGTTTCACACTTCACAATACCTAGTGTTTTGCAATCGGCTAGCTACGGTCTTGTTCGTCATTCCCATCCATTTTCTCCCGCTGGGACTCACTGTGAACCCCATTAAGGAGGGGCGGCGCGCCCCTTTTTTTGAATTCTCTTTCGCGTCGTTCAGCAACATTTTGAGCAGCTGGTGTCAGTACGAGGTTATCCTTGGAGTGGGTATACGATGATATATATATATGTATATATGCATATATATATGCTATGCAGCTCGCAATTCCCAAATAGGACACATTTACTCATATTTGACGTAATTTGAAATGCCGTGTGAAACCATAGAAACAACAGCTCATCCGACTTCCATTACTCCCATCTTTTTGACAAAATGAGTTCGGTGAACCGAAAATTTCACTGTACGGTACCCCAGTGAGTCAGCAACTTCCAAAGATGCCATAACACTGTCTTGGAACATTCACTTGCCAGTATGAAATGTCTCGACTGTTCCATGAGATAGATATCTTTTGATCGCAGTTGAGCGTGAAATTATGAATTCCTGTATTAAGTGGTCGAAACGAAGCTGCAGGTGCCAGCAGTGTCCTGCGAAGACGCGCTGTTGCTCGGGCAAGTTAACTTGGAAGTTGTTCTGTGGCATAGCTTAATGAGCTTTGTCATTTATTGAATACGCCGTTCAATTTTTTGCTTAACTGTAGAAAATTCTCCTGATGTGTTGAGTTCTGTACTATGGAGAGCTCTCTGAACTTTACCCACCGCAGGAGCCCGGTGTCTACGACTTAAGGAAACTAGAAATTTTGCATCCATTCCTGCACTTCCCAGTCTAATGTTTGGTATCGAGGAAGCTCACTTGTTAAGGCGCAAGCTAGTTGATTGGGAGGTTCGTGGTACTAATCCACGAACTGCTCCTGTCTATGCTTGGACAACCCGGCAGTATCTCAGCCCTTGTGGTTGTGGTTCCTCTGGCCGGCGTGGCAGTCGTGCATCGAAAGGGTGTTACAGCTGAACGACCAACCTAACTGCGCACTGATGTCTCCTTGTATGGTGACGAGACCTTTGCAAGTCAGTTTCCGTGCTCGGCTAACAGATCGACAGTCACCCGATCAACAGCCGATTATTATCATTATTATATTGAGTGACTGATTCCGGGTTAAATCTTACCGCACCACCACAGTGCTCGTTAAAGAACCAGAGGGTCGCGAGTTCAATCGGACGCACACTGCCAATGACTCCAAATAAGGATGAAACAACTGCATAGTTCTTGACTTTTCCGCATAGGATGGCTTCGTATGCAGGATGACACCTCAACCGAATCGGAGTGCCGCTCTGTCATTAATAATATCCATCCAGTCGTATTATCAGTTTCATACTGAAGGACGAATATCTTTGGGAGATGAAACGCCGGTAGTGTACTAAACTTTTTCAATCGGAGCTTGCTTTGGCTATTAGTCAACTTTCCGTTTGACCTTTGTGACTTGACGCAATACCACAGATTGTACTTTTACTATCATTTTTGACTCAGGCTACAAATCGTCATAGCCTGAAGGAACAAGCGAAGGCTATTTCTGTCAACAACACACAACAACGTCGACAGCATAACATCAGTGTTCAACACCGATGCTTCACTGCCGTACAACCATGATTTATTTGAAAGCCTTATTGTAAAGAAAAGAGTAAAGGTGGACGGGGAAGGGACTTAGTGCTAGCTTACCACAATCATTCCGAGGTGCATATACCTCCAGAGACTCACTCAGGCGATCTGGATAGAAACTGACAAGAACGCCACTGACATCGGTTGGCAGCCATATCCCGCAGCGTCTCCAACCAGGCGCAGTGAGGATCTCGCGGTCCCCATCCTGGAAGGCGAGTAGCACCGACAGCACCCAAGCGTTTCGTGATCTCCTTCATACTCCTTTGCCAAGTCAAGGGTTGGCCACCTCTCTGTTTACACCACTGTGAGTTGGGCGTGGAAAACAACATTCTCCTCGGCAAACGATGCTTCGGCATACACAACACATGTCACAACCAACGCAGCTTCTGGTGTTGGACACATTCTTCAATGGAAGTACCCGTTACACAACCGAAAACGCGCTTTCCAACTGCCTCATTACGGATTCGCCGACACCAAACCACATGAGCTATGGTTCTGAGACAACGATTGTCGAACACCTGAAGACGTCTCAGTTCCGCTGCTCGAATAGGCCAAGTCTCA
>NW_008751731.1:1156282-1159980 GCF_000715545.1 Opisthorchis viverrini | reverse complement strand
ATACCAAAGGACGGGATGCCTTTAGTCAGTTTATCCAAGAATACTTGCGCCTTCTGCTCCTCTTCGAACACGAGAACGATGTCGTCTGCATATTCCAGATCGACAAGGCTTTCTTCACAGGCTATTTGAACACCGAAGTTTTGGAGACTTTCCAGCGTTCGTCTCATTGTTTCATCGATTACAAAGTTAAAAAGGAATAGAGGGAGTAGGCATCCTTGACGGACACCGCTTTGTGTACGGAAGCTTTTGGAGAGGTCGTCATACACTCTCACACGTCCGGAAGTCTGGGAATACAAAGACCGTATTATGTTCACGAACATCCGGGACAAAGCGTGTCAAGCAGAGCAGACCGGTCAACCGAGTAAAAAGCGTCTTGGAAATTCAGGAACACTAGAATTGTGGGTCGCTTGTACGTATGGCGTTGTTCTAGCATCTGACGAAGTGTGAAGATTTGGTCCACACAGTGCCTACCAGACCGGAATTCAGCTTGCTGCTCTCGAGTCAGTACCTCACGAGCCACCGTAAGGCGTCGACGCACAAGTGACGCCAACAGTCTCGTTACGACCGGGGTCGAGCTGATCACCTTGTGGTTGCCACAAGGGGCTCACTACGCGCCCCTTTTTTTGTAAGCGGGCACCATCGCATATTTTTCACGAGCCACCGTAAGGCGTCGACGCACAAATGACTCCAACAGTCTCGTTAGGACCGGAGTCGAGCTGATCCCCCTGTGGTTGCCACATTCACTACGCGCCCCTTTTTTTGTAAATGGACACCATCGCATATTTTCCTCAGTTGTCTGGGACAAACTCCTTTTCCCAAATGCAAGCAAACAGATCGGACAAGCGCTGACTTAGTACTTCACCCCCGTCTTTGAACGGTACGGGTGGGAGGCCATCCGGACCAGGAGCTCGGTGGCGTTTAAGTGAACATATGCAGTCGTAGACCTCCGGGGCCAGGCTATTTCTGGGATGGTAAAGCTTAGGACGACGAACTCAAGGTTGACACCACTCAAGTGCGCGTCATTCTAAAATAACAAGGAGGTCGTAATTCAACAATGGGACTAAAGATTTTCTAGCATCAGAAAGAAATTTGAAGTCAATCGGCCCCAGTAATGATAGTTCGTGTTGGTGGAATTTCGCGATGTCCACTGTTCCAGTCCTCTCACATTGCTTCCACGATAAACAGTGTTCAGCTGCCCACTGCGGAGCCATTGATGAGTTGTAGTCTACAAGGATTTTTCCCCTCCGGATGAGGAGTACGTTTCGGTGTGCCTTTCAGTGCAGTTGCTTGCGGTAAACCCGCATATGCACATTCTGGTCTTTGAGTTAGTTGGTATGGTCCTGTCACAACCGGAAGCTGTGAGTTAAACAGACACAGCGGCTGATCGCTGCTGTAGCAGATATGACCCATGAGACGTTGTACAGCTCACTAAGTTCACCCAAACTTTATATGCATCGATTTTCTGTCGTGGTGTGCAATGACCAGAAGTTCTGATCAGGGTCACCTGGCAGAAGACCTTTCCATATCCACCCTTACATTGTTTACAAGCCTTACCACCAGACATGCACTTTGGTGCCTGAAAACACTTCTACCCATCGGTTAATATTGCTTGGAACTTTCTGGCAGTCACTGTTCATAATGAACAAATCACTGCTTTTCACATGAACTTAATGAGAACTCATCTGATCACCGTTTCACCACTTGAGGCCGGACACCCACAGCCGTAAATTCTCACTCACAGTCGTTTTGCTCAGCTAGTGGTGATTTTCCATTCACTACCGATGTCTCATCACACACCAACCCGCTGATCGTTTTAAACTAACGAGATTCTTCCATTAGATGTGGCTTCCTCTAGTTTTTTCTTCAAAGCGTGACTGTCTTCTGTCCATCGGCCCTTGTCGTCAGTGAATGAAATATTGTCTATTTTTTTTTTAACAAACTTGAGCGCAGATGTTCTAGGGTATAAAATCGTGGACAGGCCCTTGCGCGGTTAGCAACCCATGCGGGTTCTCCACTTAGATACTAGGATGTCTTCTTACTCCATCACGAAGAGGCTTGAGGATCTACTGTTAAAACGTCCCCATTTCGTAGTTCACTTGAGCGTCATAAATGCTAATGTGGCCTACCCATCCATATTAAGTTTCAAGCGTGAGCTACAGTTAACAGTGGATAATGCTCCCGCAGCACTTTTTGAACGGTCTTCGTCCCAAATAGGAAACAAATCACCCTGTTTTTGGCGTATTGTTAGTTCATAATCCAATTTCCACCTGCTTAGTTTGATTCAAGCATAGCAATTATGACCAGTTATAAATAGACTTCATAAAATAATGACCCTGGTTAACTTTATCATCCAGTGAGTTAACCAAACTTTTATAATACAGTGACATCCAATCTTCTGGTCTAACTTATGGTGCTCGATTTCTGCTGTTGGGTGGCTTAAAACTAAATCACACTACAGTGAATATGTGCTTTTTACGTGGCTTTTCTCTTCTATACAAAGGTATCATGTACAATTCACGATGTAGTCAAGTAGTCATTAGATTTGATTTGACACTAGCCCCACAAAGATCTTGTTGCTCACCACATTTGCATTTTGGTGTTTATGGAACCCGTGGGGTCTTAGAACACAGGTAGAGACCGAGATCACTCAATTTTCGTACTTGAAAACATCGTAAACGAGAGATTCAGCTGGGTTCAAAGTGGTATACTAATGAGTGTATTTCGTTTATATTAGCTAGCCTTTGAAGCACTGGGTTCACTTGACCCGTTTTAGCTGGACGGTCGATATATATATATATATATATANAAATCGATATTTCATCTTCGAAAAGAAGTCGACCTAGCGGAAAATCTGTGCAGTTTTGTTCAGTTATTTCATCCTTGTTAGAAATCACCAGGAGTGCGCATCTCACAAATTTCTTGAGCGATGTGCGATTCAACAACAAGCGGATGATCAATAGTATGGTTAGCTCGCAATCAGGCACACGATGTTTCTACATCTTCTCATGACTTGCGGAGGAGAAGACGCATTTCTGACAATGCTTTTGATGTACAGAAACTGCCAATAAAGTAAACACAAATGGCGTGCACATTACTTCAGCAGTTTCCGAAGTTAAATTCATTATGTATAGATGCAATTTTGCACGTGGCGTTGTCTGGGTGCTTCAATGACTTATGGCGTCCGCCCACAAAGTTGGTCAACCAACCGGAGGAGCGAATTTTTTCGACCCATTTCACTGACTCCAAAATACCGACTTACAGGTCACCGTTTCAAATAGGTTTTGTAAGTAATCGGTGGATTTGTAGCTGGAAACAAGAGTTTCGTCGGACCAGGCAAGTAGGTCACTAGTTTTGCCCAGGCGAGCCATGCAGCAAAATCCCTGTCGACTATCACATGAGATCAGTGTTGAAACATGATTAAAAGATTTTGCCGGTTAGTGTGACTGCTCGAGTTTTATAGCCGATGGATTGGGTTCTCGGTCTGCCTGTTCATTATGCCCGATGAAGCTTTTGTGTCAAAAGCGGAACGTTACCCAACTATAGATCCACCAGTCACCAAACGATCATTTGTAGCAGCGGAGCTTGGTGTAATCCGAAGTGTTCTACTCAGGAAATAAATTTAAACACTCCTCCAGTTTAACATCATTTGCGAACTAGTTTCCACGAGGTGTTCTTTGAAAGATAACGTATCCTGAGCA
>NW_008751731.1:1137948-1152472 GCF_000715545.1 Opisthorchis viverrini | reverse complement strand
CATATCGCTACGTGGAAGGTGCTCCCTTCAGTTTCAGTTCGGTTGGACAGCTTGAATCAGCAGATTCTCCGCAACCACCTTGGTTTGTTGTTAGACGTGTGCAGAAATTCAAATATGATCGAAAGACAACTCACCGATAGTGCTTGGCCTTCAAATTTCTGTTTTCCAAATCGATATTTCATCTTCGAAAAGAAGTCGACCTAGCGGAAAATCTGTGCAGTTTTGTTCAGTTATTTCATCCTTGTTAGAAATCACCAGGAGTGCGCATCTCACAAATTTCTTGAGCGATGTGCGATTCAACAACAAGCGGATGATCAATAGTATGGTTAGCTCGCAATCAGGCACACGATGTTTCTACATCTTCTCATGACTTGCGGAGGAGAAGACGCATTTCTGACAATGCTTTTGATGTACAGAAACTGCCAATAAAGTAAACACAAATGGCGTGCACATTACTTCAGCAGTTTCCGAAGTTAAATTCATTATGTATAGATGCAATTTTGCACGTGGCGTTGTCTGGGTGCCTCAATGACTTATGGCGTCCGCCCACAAAGTTGGTCAACCAACCGGAGGAGCGAATTTTTTCGACCCATTTCACTGACTCCAAAATACCGACTTACAGGTCACCGTTTCAAATAGGTTTTGTAAGTAATCGGTGGATTTGTAGCTGGAAACAAGAGTTTCGTCGGACCAGGCAAGTAGGTCACTAGTTTTGCCCAGGCGAGCCATGCAGCAAAATCCCTGTCGACTATCACATGAGATCAGTGTTGAAACATGATTAAAAGATTTTGCCGGTTAGTGTGACTGCTCGAGTTTTCTGGCCGATGGATTGGGTTCTCGGTCTGCCTGTTCATTATGCCCGATGAAGCTTTTGTGTCAAAAGCGGAACGTTACCCAACTATAGATCCATCAGTCACCAAACGATCATTTGTAGCAGCGGAGCTTGGTGTAATTCGAAGTGTTCTACTCAGGAAATAAATTTAAACACTCCTCCAGTTTAACATCATTTGCGAACTAGTTTCCACGAGGTGTTCTTTGAAAGATAACGTATCCTGAGCAGACTGTCGTTTGCCTACTTTGAATGGGCCCCATAATCGTAAGATGAAATCTGTCGGTGAGTGGATTCACAGCGTAATCAACGGCAGGAATATAAAGGCGTTATTCACAGATCCTCGGAAGTTCTCGGGACTGTTTGAAGTAGAGGTACGTGCGTGACCGGAAGATCGCGCCTATCCGAGCTCTGGGGCAAATAATTTAAATGCAGTCGTTCCAACAGAACCCTCCTACGTTGTCTCCTGTTTGGATCAGTTTGGTTTGTCAATGATCAGTTCCAAGGAAGCTGAAGATCCAACAAACTTAACAAAGAAACTGAAGCGCTGGTTAAGTTTAAACCTAACAGACGTTCTGGTGCCTTTTTGTATACTCAAAGATGTGGTGAGCCATTCAACTCGTGATTTCTGCAGTTTTTGGTAATGGCTTTTGGTGCCAGTGCCGCTAGGTGTGCATTCAGTACATCTCCGATATCATATCATGAGCAGCAAACAATTCTAATTAGAAAACTGTGAGATTCTGTTTTGGAGTCCCTTAGGCTTTTTACATGTGAAAAAACGTAAAAATTGGTGCCAGTGCCGCTAGGTGTGCATTCAGTACATCTCCGGCTTTATATCATGAGCAGCAAACAATTCTAATTAGAAAACTGTGAGATTCTGTTTTGGAGTCCCTTAGGCTTTTTACATGTGAAAAACTGGAACGTAAAAATCGAACACCCCGAGTCTTAGATCGGCAAACTCAATTTTCAGTTTATATTCTCAGCAATCATGAATTCGATGACTTTGTGTGAAACCACGTCCTTCGTAAACTCTCCGAATTTCACTCAAAACCCGTTTTCACTTCGAAGCTGTTCCTAATATTTCTATTTAGTCGACAGACCTGATAAGTTGCCGCGCCCCAATGGTGATAATGACTCCTCTGCGCAGCTTTTCTACCACTGCCTGTGGGTTGTGAAGTAATCCGAAAAAGAGCCCTCCAGGGAATGGGTCGTATGGGCTCTTCCTGGTGTTTGCTTCACGAGTGCACTGTTTTGGCCACTACTGTGGTATTTGATGGTTTTGTGTACATAGTGCTTTAGAGGTTCACGTGAAACAATTCCACGAAACCCCATGACACTTTGACAACACGACATCCGGCCTGATATTCTACACAAGGTGGTCGGCGCACTAAGGTTAAGATAAAATAACAGAAACGGTCCAGAGAATTGTTGCGATATCGGTTGAGTGATCGAACGACCGGTAATAGATGGGCTCGCTCTTCACCTTCGATGTGGACAGTTGACATCCTCCTCTGTAATCAAATAGGGCGCTATTGCGGAGGATACCATAAGTTGCAGTGACTAACCTTCGGGGACGAGTACAGAGCACATTTAAGCACAAGGCTAGAAGTTTGCCTTTAAGAACAATAACCAAATTGTTTTGAGCTCAAGCTGGCTCAATGGTTAATGTGTGAGCTTACTGACCAGAAGTTCAAACTCAACCTCAGCGTCTCGGCTGCTCCTGTCTAGGTTTGAGCAACCTGGTAGTATCTCAGCCCTCGCGCATCCTTCAGGTGGCATAATAACTGGGCACTGAAGGGGTGTTACCGTTCTTAGACATAACTCGCTGCTCATAAGGTTTTTGAAAACTATTCGGCGGATGAATATCATAAACGAGAGATTCAGCTTGAATCCAAATGAATCTACCATGGAGACCAAATTAATAACGAGCTTATTGTTGATATTATCGTCACCAAACTGTTTAAAACGCTACCTGTGACCACTCACCCACGTTGTTTGACTGAGTAGTTCACTTTCCATCTCGTTTATTGAATACAATCGGGGATTGTCGTTTCGAGGACCTTGATGCATGCAAACCCTCAGATTGACTGTAATTTGTTTAGCGTTTTTTAATAACACCGAAGTCGCCACTGGTGCTAATAAACTTTTAAATCGGTGAAAAGTTCGTCTAACGAAGTGACAGAACTACCGCATCTTTTTTCAACTTAGCTTGTCTTGCTTATTATGTTTGGTGCACCTTCTAATACGATTCTCTCCAACCTACTTTTTCTACAGGTTTTATCAAAGGCTTGTAAAGTTGTCCCAGTAATGTTAATGGGTACCTTCATTCAGCGGCGCTCATACTCGCTTTCCGAATACTTGACTGCCGGTAAGCTGGTGTTCTTGTCCAGTTTTCCTGTTTGATTCCGGCTTGATACTTATTTTTCCCGAGCCGTTTGTTCCACCAAATTGCTTACATCCACAGTTTTGCCTTCCCTTTCTGAGAGGAAGGATGCCGAGATTCAGTGCAATGGCTTCTGTTGCCTTACGTGAGTCATAGCTTTTGAGTTCTGTGGAGGATTTATTTTGCTGGATGGTAAGTAAGACATAGAGGGATGGTTAATTGACTGACAGATAAATGGATTCCTTTGGACGAAGGCCGGGAAAAAGATTCTAGAGAGGATCGGTGAACGAAGTGCTGCAAGGGCGAGTGATACTATCTGAGTGATCAGGTTGACGCGGCGCGGCCTGTTTGAGGTACTCGAACTTGAGCCGTTGACTCACAAATCAGTGGGAATGTGCTGTTTGGCTTCCAGACTCCGAACTTAGACTTTGTTTAAAGACTCGCACCCACAAAGCAACAGGTTTCCCCGTGTGGCTCTGCCCGAAGCTAGTAACACAGCAATCTACTCTGCCTGGTTCTAGGGGACTGGTCCAACTTGATGGCTCAGGGAGTGAAACATAAATGTTTCACCCTTGATACCACGCCGCACAGCAGATTCGCTTGGGTCACATTTGGATTGTATTAAATATTGCTCTACTGGTCAATGGATTGGAGTGTGCCGTTTTTAGGGGCGATTTTTCCCCAGTAGTCTCCGCGACGGAATTCGCCGCGGAGCGTGCTGACCACCTGAGGAAAACGGATTACTGCGCTTGCGTTTCTGTTGTGGAGGACACCATGACTTTACCCTGGAGCCACCTCATTGTTCGGCGGCACAAATAAAATATGCAGGAAGAATAGTAGCGGCATACTAGCTTGTCAGTCAAAGCCTACATGTTCAATCCTAAGACAGTCAGTCACGGAATAGATTTGAAACAGTTTGAATATTCAAAAATAACGGTCTGCATTACTAGCGGTTTGAGACACAACCGTCCACAACGTTTACCTGAGCAACTGAACGAATAAGTTCGCGATTTGTCGACTCTGTATTCTAAAATAGTCATAAACTGGGGTCAGAGTAAGAGGAAAAGGGGGGGGGGGGGGGGGTTCACGAAACGGTACCAATCAGGTCCGGTTTCCAGTGTGCCATTGAAATAAAGAATTCTTATGTGAATAGTTGGCACTGACTGCTTAACAGCTATCGATTAATACAAACAGAAAGTAACCTAACATTACACCACACATCAAACTTTGCTCTATCGCCATTAGAATCTCCCTCCAAAATGTAAACGTAAAAAACTGATGAAGCTTGTTCGCTACTGTTGTTTTTGTCGCCTCTTTCAGCTCCTAAGTGTGAATATCAGCTAACAACGAACTAATTTCGGTCAGCCGTTACACGTTTGATGATCTGTCATGCCGCAAGGAAACTGTCCGTCACACGACAGAGGCACAATGTTTGTCAATGGGAGCTGTCCGATGGATAAAATCATTCTGAACTGAGGTTGCTGAGATAATCTCCACAACAATACCTTGTATACTTCCGTCTATCACGAAATTCACTGTGTTGGATCTTTGCAATTCTGAAATTCACCTACCACAAAAGTCTTCATAAAGTCCTGTTCGAATGTGTGTGGATGGATTAGGGTTACCCTGAAAAGGAATTCTTTGGGGCACCCACTCTGTTTGTGTGGCTTTGCGAAAACCAAATATACCGCTTGTCCTATTCGGACAGATTGTACTGGTTCTGGTAGGGACGTCCGCGTTCCGAACCCAACCTCGGCTTCTTGGCTGTTCCTGTCTAGGTTTGAGTAATCTGGCACTATCTTAGCCCTCGTTAATCATTCTGGTGGGGGGGTGGTAGGTAGGCACTGAACTGGTGTTACAGATGAACGATTCTTTATATTGTTATTTACTTCCACTGTGCAACTACACAGAATTTGTAAGATTCAGACTGCGGGCGTGAATGTATGCTTCGGGGCTTCGGTTAAGCTTGCGTTTCCCCTGATTTTTACAAAATTTGGTGACTTTTGCTAGTGTTGGGGAGGAGTATCTTCTCCGAAATCAGCTTACAGCTTCGGTCTCGTAGGTGTCCGTTCATCAGAAGTGATAGGATCATGGTGCCTACAGAATCCTGAGTTTCACACATTCTTATACAACCAAACAATGCCTCCGTTATGTCAACATGTCATGTCAGAACTATCATAAAGATGGTGATGATAATAACAGTAATTGTCGTTTAACTGCAACACTTCCGATGCCCGGTTGGCATGCCGCCCGAGGGCTGAGATACTGCCAGTTCGCCCAAGCCTCGACAAGATCAACCGAGACGCAGATTTCAGATTCGAACCACTGACCTCCTGGTCAGTCAGCCAGATTAGTCTTCATTTCTTAGACAACGACGTCCATGTTCTGAAGTTTAATATCGCCACTTACACCCTAGTTGTTACGTAAGAACACATACTGTATCCACTCACCAGGTCCGATCGACAGAAATTTGGACACTATCTGATGAACCCCATAAGGGCAGTCTTAGAGTTTTCATAAATCATGTGGTATTTTACCAGGGAAAACTAATGTGTATTGTGTAAAGTCGAAAGCACGAAAAAAACTTTTGGCTACTATGGCAGCTTCTTTCTCTTGACGGGGTGCTTCCTCGTAGAAATTTTTTCCGCAAATCCACTGGCACTTGGAATAAGATGCGATTTTTTCTTATCTTTGCCTTATCATAAAGCCAGTGTACGCACTCCTTTACTTCCATTAGCCTAAGCCGTGCGTTCACCATCACGGGCCCATCGTGGCGTTTTCCCTTGTTAGCCTTGTCTTGCATTCCCAGTTCACACAGTTGAACTGTGACCTATACCCGTACGGTTTACAATGGTTGTTTTTTTTATTTGTAAGTCTTGATACAACACACCCTCCTCGGGCAATTACATTCGAGGGTTGACCAATAAGAATCGTATCTCATGCTTTCTGTACTAGGCCAATGAAGTTTTCCTTATATTCAAATGTTTCTTCCATCAGCCTCCTCGGGCAATTACATTCGAGGGTTGATCAATAAGAATCGTATCTCATGCTTTCTGCACTAGGCCAATGAAGTTTTCCCTATATTCAAATGTTTCTTCCATCAACTTGCAAAATGGTGAATAGAATCAGTCATTCCACGCGTTTCATATTCCATATCCTTCCACACAAACTACCACAACATGGTGAACCTGCTTGGTTGTCGTCATCCCCATCGCCCAGGTCAGTGAAGATCACTGGTTTCCTCTCAT
The DNA here is from genome assembly GCF_000715545.1 of Opisthorchis viverrini. NCBI lineage: Eukaryota > Metazoa > Platyhelminthes > Trematoda > Opisthorchiida > Opisthorchiidae > Opisthorchis > Opisthorchis viverrini. Next base: position 1,146,012 of record NW_008751731.1, on the reverse strand, counting down.
TTTGCTGAACTGAGCTAAGAGCAAGAGATCACAGTACGTTTTCGCGGTGTGCTTGAATACTCGAAAAGTGGTGCATTATTGTTCGTTGTTTTAACTTAGCCTCGTGATTTGATCGGTGTTTGAAGTAAGAAATTTCCCTGTGGCTAGTGATGCGTGTATATCCAACGTACTGAGTTGTACTGGGTTAGTATACCAGCTGTGCCTTCAATTCATCAGCAACAAATAGATCTGGATCAATATCATGAGGCGTTTTGATCATAGTGTTTCCTTTTTTGGGGTGGAAGGAAAGTGAACCGAAAATTTGAGAAACTGGAAGGCATATCTATCCTCTGGGCTATGCTCCCTCCAGCAGAAGGAAATTTCATCGCTTCAAAATGTTTTTTCTCGGGAGTCCGCTGAAGTTGGAAAAGCTGTACGTCACCGTGGTGTAAGGAGATTATCAGCTGCTTATTTTTCGAAAACACGATCACAGCATGTACCAGCAGTTCGCAGATTATATAACAATATCCTGTCGGCGCGTTGCTTGCGTACGATCCGTGAAAAATACGGGATCATTTCATGCCTAATTTTCATAGTAGTGCTCCGAATTTCAGGAGCTCGTGCGTTAACCTCGTCATCTCCAGATCGTGCTGTAAGCAACCGATATCCGGATGAATTTTTACTGACATCTTTTGAAGGTTTTACCAACTGAGATTAATTCTTCAGTTTTTAAGAAGGCCTTTATTCGAAAAAATAATGGACTTGTTTCTCATATCTCAATGATAACCGTTTTCTTTGTTGTTCACCAGGTATGATTAGTTTCGGCCTCAGTCTCTTTCTTCTAAGCGATCCGGAGAAAGAATCAAATCAGCGTCCAACATCCGTTGATTATGTGAACTCTATCAGCGGAACCTTCCTGATCATCTCCTATGTGCTACTAGACTCATTCACATCCAATTGGCAGGACAGACTATTCCAGAAATATGCGCTATCTTCTGTACAGGTGGGCGGTCCTTATGCTGTACCATGTGTTCAACCTACCTGTTTTTCGTTACCCACACCCATATGTGATTGTCTTTCGGCGAAGTGACCTCCTTTCATCTAACGCGTCTACTGGTAGCCTTAGTTGACAACAAGACATTGTGGAGGCTACTGAAACACTGACTTGGACTCGTGCGATTCGATACAACATGCACTTCCGGATAAGCAATCGAAAGTAGTCATGTAGTGTTCTGCTGCTGCATTGTTAACCAAACTTACCACCACCGCAAGGCTGATCGTTGTGGTCTACTTGGGGCACAATAGCCCCAAGTAGATATGGCCTTATCCCCTGCCTCCTAAATATTCAATCAACTACAATTTCATGGCATAAAATGAAGTGCCAATTATCCCCGAAGATAAGGTTTCGAAATTCGGTGAGCAGGTATAGCCAGGAGTATGTTCAGGGGCATTTTATCTGACCTAGTAACTTGCCGTGCAATCGGTCCTTCCTCTTGTCCGTTCTGATGTACATTTTTTTCCAATGTGTTCAGTGTTTTGTTCGAACGGTATTACAGGTGTCCAAATCTTTCTGTTTCGGATTGGCCACTCCATGGTTTTTTGCCGGCAGGTGCAACGTTTGCTGCTGTTTCCTTAAAACCCAAGCCTATACAGGGGAAGTCGAGAGGCAAAGGTCGGGTTCGAACTACGGACTTCGGGTCAGTAAATTCGCGCTCCAACCACTTGGTCCATCTCCCCCCTGAAGTACTGATAGGCCTTGTACATGCTTAACACGCTACTCATAAGGTTACCGAAAATCCTTCAGTTGAACGAGGACGTCATAACGAGCGAGCGATTCAGCTGTGATTTAGCCGGATCTCCCGTGTACACCAAAGTGCTTTGCAAACAAGTGTATTTGGTGTCGGATTTCTTTTCTACTTTGGAATGTTCAAGGCATTCAGTGAGATTAAGCTGCTTATGTTCACATTCGTGTGTTTGCTCACTTGATCACTCACCCACTTCCTTACGCACCTAACTGCACGTTTTTTTAAGTACCTAATTACATGGGATTTAAGAAGAACGCTCTTTACACCACACATGCGAGCACAGACAAATAGCTTAACGCGCTAGATAACTAGTCTGAACCTTCAAGTGCAACTCCCTGCTAAGTGCCTTAGCATGTAGCGACCCGCCTTTGGACAACAGAGCCACCTCTACATGTCGTTTTGTTGTTTTGTTTCATTGGACACGAGTGTCATTTCAGCATCCATTGGGTTTCTCCCGTCAGTGGATCGCGGTCCGACACACTGTATCCTGACCCTCTAGGGTTGGGCTTTAAAATGTATGGCAACTTCCTATTCAAAAACGTTGGACTACTGTGCGAATTTTACACACCGGCCATCTGTGGTCTGCAGTCAGGATTTTAAGCCAATGGCTTTGACTAGTTTTGAGCACCCTGACACTATATCAACCCGTTGAACCAACCATATAATGCAAAGTCCAACGTGTCGTAAATGTTAGGCTTCCCCACTAACCAACAAACAGGAACATCAGACTGAACACCCAGCACTGATCAAGTCGACTAGTCATAAAAAAGCTCACGGATCGGTTCCCTGACTGCCCTAAAACCCAATCAACCTACTTACTTACTCACTTGGCCTGACGAAGCTTTTGTGTCAAAAGCGAAACGTTGTCCAGCAATAAATCCACCGATTGTTTATCGAACCTCCAATGTATCTTCTTTCTACACGGGCAGTTCAGTGGTGTTTTTTATTCGCGACTGCTGATTCCTCTCATCTTCAGTTTTATCCGTTTACTCCCTTCGTGTTACACATATTAGTTACTGTTCCACAGATGTCGGCTATGGGCACATCAATCGAGCCTTCTGGAATGTGACTAATTAGGCACTCGGCTTCCGCTGTTCATTTCCCGCTGTCCGCTCGCACTGCAACGCATGTTTGCTTAGTTGACCGAGCGGTCGAGTGTGTTTCATGAACGAAAGAGCCATTGTTATGCAGTACCACTCCCCGTAACTGAATCGATTGGCTGCAATGAAACGACCATCAGACACGCTATTCCCTACCACAGTATCTCAACCCATCATGAAATGCTCCGGTAGCTTTTATGGAAAACGGAAGCATACTGATGTAACTAGATCTACATGAAGCGGAACGGAGTGGCCGATCATTGAACACTTGAATTGGAAGGAAGGCAGTCGACTTGATAACGAACTGTTGTAGTAATGAATGCCTCAGTATCAGGTCGAAACGTCCTCTGCGAGATAAATGATCAGGAAAGTAAGCAACTGCAATGCACATGGCGACTCGTAAAATAGCGGTTATCATGCAACAACACAGCGGCAGACACGCCAATATTTCTAAAGGGGAGCTACTTTGTATCAGGATGAGCAGAGTAAGAAATTCCCTACCAAAACGACTTGATGTACCTATACCTCCGACATCCAAATCTTGGTAGAAACTGACATCACGAATCTCGTCAACTTCGGTATGCCACCGTATTTTACAGGTTCTGCAGCTTGGCGTAAGAAGCACATGTATCCCAATCTGGAGGCCCAGCATACCAATGAGCTCTTGCAACGTGTGCTTTCATACGCGCCTTGCACTATTGGAATTTATGTATTTGTAGCCGGAATGCACAAACCTTAGTTATGCAGAGACCTATGTACACTCCTGTCATGATTAGGTGTGCTGAAAGACTGAGTGAAGACGAAAGCTCGAATTTGTGGTCATACAGCATAGGCATTCCGATATATTGAGAACTAGAAAAACCCTTGTAAACTTTACTGTTTGTTCCTTTGTTAACCGAATTTGGCCACTCGCTTACTACCGTTCCGTTGCCGGTCAAGTGGATACCATCAGCTTTACGACTGGCACTGTCCCCCTATCGCAGACCAAATATCTTCCAACCTAACTCCAAATAAACCAACCAACAACAGTATTCTGACACAGTGCCAATACATGCACTCTTCTCTTTTCTCCCTTCAGGTCATGGCAGCCGTCAATTTATGGTCTGTTTTGCTCACTCTTATCCCGCTTGTTCAACAAGGTGATCTGTTGTCATCCATCCGATTCGGATTCGTACATCCAGAGTTCAACCTGGATGTTCTGTTGTCCGCCGTATGCTCTGCAACCGGACAGCTATTCATCTTTCTCACCATCCAGAATTTCGGTCCTGCATCTTTTGTACTCATCATGACTTTAAGAATGGCCTTATCAATTTTGGTCTCATGTCTTTTATTTTCCCATCCTTTGTCGCCGATGGGTATTTTTGGTGTGATCTTGGTTTTTATCGCCCTATTTTTCCGCATGCACTTACGATCCAAACACGCTGGTAACAGTTCACTTAGACAGCCCGTGGTACCTCCTTTTTCACCTCGAAAAGAAGAAAAAGCAACCAGTCATGGTGGTAACTAGACAGAGGACGCCTCTCAATTGTCCCAAAGCATAACTGTGATATGCCTTCCGTTTATGTTTTTGACGTGTCACCTTTTAGCTGTCTTTGCAGGTGCTTTATCGCTCAATATCTTCCAAATACTATTTCTTGTTTGACGAAAGTTTTGCCCGTTACGGAATGGACACCCCAAACCGCCAAAATCTCTTGATCATTTAAGGAGATTACTTTGAGGATTCCTTGATAAGAATGTTAAATCTCTGTGTCCGTACTCCCTTCGGTGACCACATAGTAATGACATCTTCCGGCAAGTTTTCAGATGTGCTCCATCACACGTGGCTGGTTTTCTAGAGCAATACAACCTTTTGATAAAAAGGTTGGATCAAACCGAGGGGACTGAAGTCTATCTGTGCCAAATTCTGACCAACTGTGCATGATACCCGAATTTCAGCTTTCTCCTACTCTTTATTAATTACGCAATATAAATGCTTCCCAGACCAACAGTTAGGTGTGCTTTCCTTCTGAGAATGATGTAGTGTGTACATCGAGCTGAACGTCTGACTGGTTGCCGCATTGCGCTAATCTGTTATATCCTCACGTAACTTTTTACCTCATTGACCGTAGTAAATGGCTCAAGATCGGTTCTTCTTCTCTTCAACCATGGTAGCCCAGCAGTTTGGTTGCAATAGCATACCACCAGTCACTTGATCACTCAGCAGTAAAACGCACCTGAGCTTCGTATGTTGCGGTATGTCCATAACAAGACAGACGACCGATTGTCGACAAAGAGTTGACTCTGTGAGTAAAGCCAATTCATGCGGAAAAGCCGAGAAGCACTGCAGAGCTTTCTCATTCTTGCTCGGAATAATTAGCAGTGTGCAGATATTTCCATGGTGGCTGTCTTCAGTGGTTGAACACTTAACCCTTTGGCTGACTGGCAGTGTGACTTAGCTCCCACACAGGCAGGACATAACGCCACTCATCCATCAATCACGGAAACCGCATCAGTGGTCATATATTGGCTGGCTGCCTGATGACTTATGTGGGATTTTCACTCATCTTGTGAAATTATCCTGTCTGAGCTCCTTGTTGAACGATGGTGATGTGGGGGGCTCGGGTAACTTTCAATAGAGGCTTCATCCTGTGGGGATGGTGGGCATACATATGTACATCTTGATGCAGCACATGTCGAACGTACACAACGACTGCATGAGTTTATTATCCACATTCATATTACCTCACCTGCAAACTGTCTAACCATCTAGAAGTCAAGTTTAGGGCTTAAATAATAGTTAAATCGAGTTACCGAATACTTCACCAGGTCGGCAGAAAAACCAGACTAGTAACACTGCGCAATCAGACCGAACAGGCATACAACAGAAAACCGGTTAAGAAACCAACCCTGGATACACGTAGCTCTCAAGGCGGCGAAATAAGTGAAAGATAGGTGACTCGAGTTTCTCAGGGACATGACGCCGATTCCGCAAGAGCCTCCCATACGTTTGTGGGTGACAGAGCACTACGCTGTTGTTTTTGTGAGCTGAGTGGGAGTACGTTTGTGGGTGACAGAGCACTACGCTGATGTTTTTGTGAGCTGAGTGAGGACGAATCTAATTCAACCCTGTTACTAAATCTCGGATAATGGGAGTCGATGAGCTAAGAGAAATTTTGTCGTGCTCATTAAGATTAGAAGCAGATTTTATTGATGCATTGCTCAGAGAAACATGTTTAGACAGGCGCGACAATGGATGGTGGAATATATTGATATTAACTGATCTAAAACAGCTGTAGAATAGGGAGTTCGAGAACTGAGCATACAATGAATTCAGAGGAACTTCGACCCCAACCCGTAGAAGGAATCGCAGGCAACTGAGTATCAAGTAGGGCTTTAGCAACATCACAACTACGAAGGTTATCTACGAACCAATGAAAAACGTTGAAGTGTTGCTCAAGATTCCGCACGAAACGTGCAGGATCCTTATTGATGGTCCAATCAGCCGTGTGGAGGGCAAAATAATGGTGTTTTTACCGCACATTATGCCCAACTGACATCTATCGTAACTGACAGGGTGCTCGTAATCAGTGACAAAACAGTGCTAACAAACAACCCAACATACCGTTCTAGGGCGTTTTGGCAGCTGAGGTCACAAAATACTTCACCTGAAAAGGCAACTAAGCGGATTTCTGATAATGTGGGTCTGTGTACTTGTCAAGAATCTACTCAAGTTCCTCTTGAACAGCAGTCTGGACAGGTTTCGACCGCTTTCATTTGGGGCTGTTTGCAAACCTAAAGTTCACTCAGTTATTCTTTTTTTTCGAAAACCTCTGGGTTTTTTTTGGTTTGTTTTTTGGGGTGAGTGTTGACATCGGTGAATAGCGTGTGTTTTGAAGTGAAACTGATGTTTGGCGTCCTGAACAGGCATGTGTTCTAAGCTATAATTCTCACCTCCAATGCGGCCTACATCAGCAGCCGTATCGTTTTTTTTACTAACTCCTGCGTCACACAGGTCCTCAAGTTGTAATGATTTGTCAGATGAATGACTAGCTTTTCTTCCCGCTTTTAACTAACTATCGCTTATTGGTCAATTAAAGATGGCTGATGTGTATACACAATGAATGCTTGGATAAAGCAGAATTGTTCGAAGAACAGTAATCCGTGGAGCCTCACGACCGAGAATCCATTCATCAAAAACAGCAAATAGAATAACACACCAGATACACTAATAAAAACATGATCCGTGCTTCCAATCCTTGTTTCGACTGAGTCCGAACCCGGTGACAAAAGTGCTCGGCATCCACTGACTCAATTTTCAAAACTTGCAACCTTTGACGTACAATGAACTGGCAAGGGTTTAGCAAGCAACCTCTATTCATGAAACTATTTTCCCACGTGTGTCGTTTCGCTCGACGACTTTTGCTTCTGGGCTAGGAGGCTACTTAGATTAAAATACTTACGCTTATACATTCCAACCTTTGTCCAGCTTGCTCGACTTTGAAAAGCTCTCCAGAAAATAACGGTCATTTAACACAAAACCATTACCTCCGTGCACCACTCCATTTTGTTATTAAAATCAACTAAAACGGAAGCGTTTTTCTACTAACATTTACGATGGAATTTCGTTGCATTGAATAAAACCAGGGTATATTACTTTGGGCAGCAAAGGGAAAGACGTCATTTAATTGGTATCAGAGGTTTTCACCCTTTGCTGTATATAGCCGGATGATAATAATAATGTATATTCCCAGTGGGTGGGTGGCATGCCTTCAGACATGATCATAATGGTACAGTCAGAGCAATGCGCAGAAGGAGGATAGTTATATAAATAATGGCATAATCCGACACAGATGAGGTCATGCATAGACTAGCACTACCTAAATACAGTGGACATTAGGGACGGAGAAACACAGCTAATGGGGTTTTCCACCTCGTGTGGAAGCAAGATCACACTGTTACAATTCAGAGATGGCGGGCAACAACTGGACCATCAGAGGGGGACAAAACTAAGGGTTCCTGCTTGACACGTAATGAGGAATTATGGTCTGTGGAAAATGAGAAACTAGAGCAACGAAACTGGAAAGTGAGTACTTCGGACGTGGATGTGGGGCCGCGGAAAAGTGACTCGATTGGGGTCAAAATCGGTGAGATAAACCGGAAAATCCTCAGGGTAACGTGACGTAACGGCAGGACCTAAAGGG
>NW_008751731.1:1134003-1137199 GCF_000715545.1 Opisthorchis viverrini | reverse complement strand
CTTGTCAAGAATCTACTCAAGTTCCTCTTGAACAGCAGTCTGGACAGGTTTCGACCGCTTTCATTTGGGGCTGTTTGCAAACCTAAAGTTCACCCAGTTATTCTTTTTTCTCGAAAACCTCTGGGTTTTTTTTGGTTTGTTTTTTGGGGTGATGACAGACATCGGTGAATAGCGTGTGTTTTGAAGTGAAACTGATGTTTGGCGTCCTGAACAGGCATGTGTTCTAAGCTATAATTCCTCCAATGCGCTTTTTTTTGGTTTGTTTTTTGGGGTGAGTGTTGACATCGGTGAATAGCGTGTGTTTTGAAGTGAAACTGATGTTTGGCGTCCTGAACAGGCATGTGTTCTAAGCTATAATTCTCACCTCCAATGCGGCCTACATCAGCAGCCGTATCGTTTTTTTTACTAACTCCTGCGTCACACAGGTCCTCAAGTTGTAATGATTTGTCAGATGAATGACTAGCTTTTCTTCCCGCTTTTAACTAACTATCGCTTATTGGTCAATTAAAGATGGCTGATGTGTATACACAATGAATGCTTGGATAAAGCAGAATTGTTCGAAGAACAGTAATCCGTGGAGCCTCACGACCGAGAATCCATTCATCAAAAACAGCAAATAGAATAACACACCAGATACACTAATAAAAACATGATCCGTGCTTCCAATCCTTGTTTCGACTGAGTCCGAACCCGGTGACAAAAGTGCTCGGCATCCACTGACTCAATTTTCAAAACTTGCAACCTTTGACGTACAAGTACAGTACCTCAATGAACTGGCAAGGGTTTAGCAAGCAACCTCTATTCATGAAACTATTTTCCCACGTGTGTCGTTTCGCTCGACGACTTTTGCTTCTGGGCTAGGAGGCTACTTAGATTAAAATACTTACGCTTATACATTCCAACCTTTGTCCAGCTTGCTCGACTTTGAAAAGCTCTCCAGAAAATAACGGTCATTTAACACAAAACCATTACCTCCGTGCACCACTCCATTTTGTTATTAAAATCAACTAAAACGGAAGCGTTTTTCTACTAACATTTACGATGGAATTTCGTTGCATTGAATAAAACCAGGGTATATTACTTTGGGCAGCAAAGGGAAAGACGTCATTTAATTGGTATCAGAGGTTTTCACCCTTTGCTGTATATAGCCGGATGATAATAATAATGTATATTCCCAGTGGGTGGGTGGCATGCCTTCAGACATGATCATAATGGTACAGTCAGAGCAATGCGCAGAAGGAGGATAGTTATATAAATAATGGCATAATCCGACACAGATGAGGTCATGCATAGACTAGCACTACCTAAATACAGTGGACATTAGGGACGGAGAAACACAGCTAATGGGGTTTTCCACCTCGTGTGGAAGCAAGATCACACTGTTACAATTCAGAGATGGCGGGCAACAACTGGACCATCAGAGGGGGACAAAACTAAGGGTTCCTGCTTGACACGTAATGAGGAATTATGGTCTGTGGAAAATGAGAAACTAGAGCAACGAAACTGGAAAGTGAGTACTTCGGACGTGGATGTGGGGCCGCGGAAAAGTGACTCGATTGGGGTCAAAATCGGTGAGATAAACCGGAAAATCCTCAGGGTAACGTGACGTAACGGCAGGACCTAAAGGGTAGGTGTATGTCACTGTGAGATTTGGGTGATACTGAGACCATAAATCCGTCACTCAAGCCATGCAGCGGACTCTGTTGACGCATGCGGGCGCTGGATCTGAAACCCAGCACTTGAGAACATGACGCCGAATTTACGAAGGCGCGGCTGCGGCTAAGTAAGTGATGGTTCGAAGTGCGCTGATAACAGAATACTGCTGCCAAGCGTTCTACGGGAAATAAGTGTGGATTGGAAAAGGCTAAGGCTTGAGCAGGATGCTCCAATTTATGAAACAGACATAGAGAGCCTAAGCATCAAGAAAGAATATTTTGTTAGGAGGCGGAAGAGAGAAACCTCAGTGAAGTCACTGAGACAGCAGCTTTATTTAGTGCAAAACTTGCCTTATGATAGTAGTGTTCATTCCCAGCTGGTGGATGGCACATCGCCAATAATGATCATTATGGTACAGGCAGAATAGGAGCATGACTGATGGGATTCGTGGGCAGCTAATATAGCGCGTAGGCCGGTCAGTCACAAAAATAGTGTGCATTACCCGACACCGATGCGTTAACGTCTAAACTATCGGGATAAAATTTCAGTGAACATGGGGCAGGGGGCAAATCCTGCGGATTCAACAGCAGCTTATAAGGATTTGTAGGTAGCGGTCGAAAACAAAACACGGGAGAGCAAAACAGGAAGCATCCCGCTTGACATGTGATAAAAAACTACAGATTTCAAGAATGTGGAACCAAAAAATTGAATCTGATGAAGCAGAAGTGATGCCGCGATCCGGCCGGACGATTTGAACTAAAATCGCCGCTCAGGCCCGATCGGTTCTGTGTTCGCACAATAGAACGGTATTTTCGAAGGCTATGACGTGTCCCTGATGGATTAAGTGATCCAGCAATTGAGTTCATAGTACCAGTCCAAACTCTTGGGCCCCAATTAGGCATCCCGAGGTCTCAGCGATGCTGGGAAATTATTCCACCAGACTTTTCCGCCAGAAGCATGATTGCTCCAGTGGACAATGAAGTTTAGTGAGCAACAAAAATATGAACGTAGATCAGAATGATTTTGGTTTGAGCACATACAGAAGAAAACGCAACACTTCGGTGCGAAAAGTTTTACTCCACTCATAAGGGTTTGTAGCTAGGAGAATTGTGCGGCGAATGGATATGGGTCTATCCTTTGACGCATAACCCAAATGTGATGAACATGACTGATACTCTATTCATTGCATTATTCATTATTCTCTTGTTTTAATATTCTATATGCTGTACATATACGCCAATTCGAATACATACTTGCTACTTGTTGCGCTGATCTGAATTCTGAATTTCTAGTCCGTCTGGTTATTCCGATATAAGTACGAAACCTAATTCTCACATTTTGGCGTCGCGATTGGACCAATTTATCATGCCTGCAGAAATGGAACCATTAGATGTTAATTCAAATGCGCGTGACGTGGAGGATTTTTTGGGACGATTCGACATATGGTGTCTCACAAAATCCGATATGGATGATAAGAAACTTACGGCATATTTCCTACATTTCGTTGACAAGGAGGCGTATACGATGATCAAAAATTTAG
>NW_008751731.1:1130049-1131483 GCF_000715545.1 Opisthorchis viverrini | reverse complement strand
TTTCCGCCAAACATCATTCGACGATCATTACTGATGCTTCTCCCACTGGAATAGGAGCAATCCTTGAACAGTGTGGTAGACCAGTGATCTGCATTTCCCGTCGACTTTCAAAAGCCGAACGTGGATATTCTCAGACTCAACGAGAAGCACTTGCTGTATATTGGGCTGTCAAACGGCTTCATAAGTATCTTTTTGGATTGAACTTTACCATTGTTACTGATCACGAGGCTTTGAAGTTCTTGTATCGTCCAACAAAGTCTCTGGCGAAGATATCTGCCGCCATGGTGCAACGGTGGATTATTGCACTGAGTTCGTATACCTACACAATTGTTCATCGTAGGGTGAAAATGATTCCTCATGCCGATTTCTTGTCAAGAATTCCACCGTGCGATCCTGATTCAAACAATTCAGATTGTCTGTTGATTCAACCATTACCAGTCAAGCGGGATGTGCTTGTTGCTGACACTAAAAGATATTTCGCTCCCATTTTTTCTGCACTGCGACGTGGCTGGACACACCAATAACAACGCCGATTTCCTGCTTTTTACTGTCGCCGCGAAAGCTTGTCCGTTACTCCGGACAGTTTGCTGTGTTTTGGGGATAGAGTTGTCATTCCACCGACTCAGCGACCGGCTGTTCTTCCGGATTTGCTCTCTGGTCATCTGGGTGTCCGTAAAATGAAATCCCTTGCACGCTTGTCATGCTGGTGGCCGGAACTGGATGTTGATATCAAGCATACTGCTTTGTGTTATGTTAAATGTGTACATAAAATTCATAACAAGCCTTCACAGTGGTATCCGTGGCCAGTTACTTGAGAAGCATTTCAACGAGGCCGACTACTTCTTGGTAAATACTATGCTTTAATTCTTATTGACGCATATTCCCGTTGGCCTGAAGTTTTTCTAACTACTTCTCCAAGTGCCGAATTCACTCAGCAAGCCTTGAGGAAAGTATTCAGCCACGAAGGTGTACCAACTGTTTTGGTCACTGACAACGGCACACACTTCACTGCAAAATTCCTCGAGGAATGGTTGAAGGTTCTTGGATATCGACATCTGTTTACTGCTCCGCGACATGCCCAGTCGAATGGACTTGCTGAGAATATTGTCCGAACACTAAAGTCTGCAGTTATTTCACTCTCTCCCACTACTTCTGTGGGATTGATAATTTTCTAATGCAATACAGGAACGCTGTTCATTCTGTTATTGGGACGAGTTCGCGCTTCTATTTAAATCTCGTTCGTTGCGTACAAGTCTTGATTGTGCCAAAACGGCTGATGTAACATTTTTCAAGGGTAATGATTTTCGACCCGCAACAGGAATAGTGCTTTCATCAAATGGCAAACGAATGGTCACAATTCTCGATGTGGATAATCTCTCTTGTCATCGGAGACACATTGACCAGGTTGAGTTCAATACCAGAGGTCAGTCGGTT
>NW_008751731.1:1124859-1129769 GCF_000715545.1 Opisthorchis viverrini | reverse complement strand
CATACGTGCTACTTGTTGCGCTGACCTGAATTCTGGATTTCTAATGCGCCTGGTCATTCCAATATAAGTACACCAAATTTCTATAAATCCACGTATCGAATGAATGTAAAGTTTAATAAGTGAACTCCAAGGGATTGACGGCATTTATTCTCACTCTAAAATCTTTCCCAGACAACCAAGGTTTTGCTAAAATTTGAGCACACTACAGTTCAAGTTTAAGGTCGGTCGATCGGTTTTGTCCGAAGGTGTCCATTTCTCAAAAATGACGGTTCTCAAAGTTTTCATTTCACAATTGGGAATGACCAGGTCTAATCGGTCACCTCGCGAATTTTCTCTACGGTGGATTTTGTAAGTGGGCGAATCTTCGAGATCATCAGTTACCCCGAACTGGAAACGAGGTGTCTGATGTGATAAGATGTAATGATAAGGAAAATTTTTCCTCAACTCGGGTGGTAGCTGCGTGGAATGAAATTCCTCCGGCGGTTGTCCACGCTCCTTCTAGAACCGAGTTCAAAGCACTGCTAGACACTTATTTATGCGAATCCTTGCGCTGGCAAACATACTGCTCCACACTGAGAACACAAAGAGCAGTGCTACACTCTTTTTTCACTTGTGCCTTTCAGGTGAGCGACAGCCGCTGAAAGACAAGAACAAAACCGGCCCGGCAACTTTGGCAAACGCCTCGATCCTGTGTATCAATCCGTGAATCCGTGAAAGAAGATTTCGGGACTTGCGCTAAAACATGGATAATTTCCAATGGAGGATAGCTGCAGGTAGTTATGCGAAAGCCTAGATTGTACTTGTGAACATGGCATATGACAGGGTGGCCCTCCCGTAAATAAAGTTGGCCTGTGTGGCGTTTTGTACCTTTATTGTGCTTCCATTATAACACTACGAATTTCGTCATTTGCATAATCGTTTTTTGTTTGAATACGAAAAACCACAAAAACGCGCACTTGTACAATTTCATATGATACAAGCGTGGTCACGTGCTTCGACTCTCTCTTCTGATTTCGCTCGCGATTGCAGCGGTCATTCGCGAGTCTCATGTACTAACTCTGGTACCAAAACGCTTCAGACATTTTCGGAATCTATTATATGTGGGAACTGCTCAGGAGAATACCCCTGGACCACCATAATTGGATTATTGTTTATTCGCTGACCTGGGCCAACGACGAACTATTTTAAAGAGAACAATTATTAGTGAGTCTGTTCCATTTGACCTCATTAATATTGTATAACCAACCTAGCGTTATTTTTTTGTTTCTTTGCCACACACTCCTGGTAAACTAACTTATTGGGTAGCCAGACCACTACACCTTCTATTTGCCGTTCGACCAAATGGATGCCGACTTATGTGTTTTAGGGCTCCAGGAATAGCTTCCCGGGGTAGTAGTCGTTATGCAAGCATTCATTTTTGTCAGAAAACTCGCACCATTTACCGGGAACGTAAGGCTCTGTGTGATAATGACTCTTTTCGGCGGTTGGGTTATGCTGGTCCACTGCATGATATCAGTGTGTTAGTTTCCAGGTACTGTTATCTGGCAGCATGGCGCTCCATTGCAAGATGCGAAACTTACCAGGCTCTCCCCAGCCGACTCCGAGCAGATACCAGATGTTTTGCCGCTAGAGATATACATTGTGAGCTGCTCATCATAACGCTTACCACTGTATTCAAACCCAAATACAAGAAGATGTCTTTGATTGCACAACACTACGATGACGCAGATGGCCAACATGCGGCTACAGGTCTACGGTGTCTAATCAGCTAGTTACACTGAAACTAAGTTCATCACAACCAACAGTAAAATGAGCTGGTCCGATGCACACGACGAAAATGCGGCTAGTAAGGCTAGTAGGGCAAACTAGCACGCGGAAATAATAATTAAGTTCATTTAATCTGGGGGGTGGCGACACGTCAAACATGGCTGTATCATCTATTACGTTGACAATGAAATTCCTCACGTTTAGTCAGTCCCCATTTTTAACCCCAGCCCCACTTTGTGTTTGGTGTGCATGTATGAACTGACGTTTGTTTATCCTTACCACTTCACCCATTTGGCCTTAAGGTCATCCGGCCATTTGTATCCGACTTTGCACGTGTGACTGGCGCACGTGGGAGCCTGTTCGCTCCCTTGCTTTGTACTTTTTTAGTCCAGGAGGACAGTTTGTTTTGGACGCATATCTACCGTCGAAGTTTGTATAATTTGTGAATTTGTCTTACACTAATAGTACAGTATAGAAACTCAGCTCCGACTTTGTTTTGTCTGCACAGGGGTTCTGGTATTACGCGTCACTCGAATATACCGTTTGCCTGTTACAATGACCACATTGGTACAATCAGAATAGAAGAATGACCGATGCCATTTATGGACAACCAAATTTCGCAAAACTGTAATCAGAACGAGGAATCCGATAAATCAGCAGTGCTACGTTGGTCCGGTCGGCCACTTTGATCTGATAACTGAAACCGATGCTAAGGCTACAAGGCCTTCATATTTGGGTGCACACCCGAAATAACAAAAAACCGTAACTGAGGATGATGAAATCGAGAAAATCGCAATATGAATATTTGGTAGCTTGAACAGCAGAATCATGGTGTTCAATGAGGCTGTATGAACTCACTGGCGTCGCCTTTCAAGAGAAGTTGTGCGTAAGAGCTTTCGGGAGATTGATTTAATATTAGTACACAGGATGGAACGCGAACAGTGCAGTAAATGACTAATTTGGTGCGGATCACAAACTAAAAGTACGCCGGGATGGTATGATCCGAACAAGCTCGTCAGCTGACAAGAAAGAACCTGATCCGCGGACACGAAGGCCAGGTGAAGAAAGTAATCGTGACTATGGTCAAGGGAACATTCGATGCACAGTCAAGAGTAAGAAGAAAATAGTCCCCGTTTTGTAATCGGAGTGGGTAGGGCAGTGCCGTGCCTTCATTGTACTGACATACGTTGGTTTCTGGGGCGCCCCGTAGCGGATATTATATTTGAGGCGATCGGACTCGTTTGCGGAATTTCTGGGCAGCAGAATTTTTGTTGTTTAGGAATATCCTCGGAGGCGAAGCGAAGTTTGTGCAGGATAATTACCGGTTTCGGTTTTTTTGGAGATCCCTTAAGTGCAAAACACGCAACATGTGGAGTAGATATCGACCGTACAGCGTTTTCGAAGCTGTGGAAGAGGATTGTATGGAATGACATCAGCTAGATATGTTGAATTTAAGGAGCTACCAGATTAGGGGGAGTTCACCAAAGGAAAAAATATTAACCTAAACTTTATCACAGTTTGGGTGGTGATGACACATGGTTAATGAAAATGTGATGATGCTGGATTTTGGTAGCCCGACTATCAAGGGTTGGCTCAGTACCCTAGCTACCAAGTACTGGATGAGCTTGCAAATGTAATGTTATTATAGTACAAGAGAGACAGAAAACAAACATAATTATGCAGAGCAGTGGTGTAATAGGCGGCAGCAAACTCGTAAGGACTGATGGGGATGGAACCTCCAAAATGATTCGCTAGTTTATTTGAATTTGCTACGTGAGTTCGACTGTGACATAATTTTGGGGGTATAGTGAATGTAGTAGAAAGGGCCACCAGTTGCCGGAGCACTGCTATCAGCCTCAATCGAGTGGTGCATGACGAGAAAATCCATTGGTTCCAGTCCTGAATGCTAGTAGTGAATAATTATGAATCTTCTTACAATATGCACTCATTTACTTACGTGACCGCCGCTTGGATCAGTGGACAGAGGTGCGTGTGTGTATTATTTTTGGTTGACAGAGTGGGATTTGGTGCAATGCAACCCCAACTAAGACAATGACTCCAGATTTGCGCGCCAATACAAGCCGTTTGCGTTATGTGGTATCTTTTTTAACGGACGAAATTCAGGCTTTCAATCATCGGCAGCGTACAGCATTGCCAGGTAAGTGACAGACCCAGGATAGGTTCACTCCAGACAGAAAAACACTGTGCTCCAGCGTCACGTCACTCATACTGGATGACTGAATTTAACTAGCTGAATCACGCAACTGAAATGCGGCTATCAGACAGCGATGCCAAATCAACTAGCTCTACGGTACGTTCGAAATCGGTTTCGTTTTACCCTCGTGCAAATTCGTGAAAATTTTTTTCGTTGTTCAACCTATTCACAGAGTACACACGAATAGTTGTCGGATTTTATTACTCTAACAAAACATTTGAGTGATAACCCTTTATATTTTGGGCACACTTCCTATTTTACATCTAGTCCGAAATATGACATCAATTTATACCGATTGCCCTCCGCAGCCATTGATAGACCACAATAGATGTGGGCGAAATGGATGCCCGTCGAACGTCAAACGCGGTATGCAATGCCACGCCTGCAAGACCTAGCGGCATTTCAAATGTACGGGTTTCCAGGACGACCAGATAAGCCGACTAGCCAACTCTCCTGACCCGTTTGTCTGCGCCAGCTGCCTCTACGTCAAGGGCGCAATGCATACCGCAGCGAAGAGAAGTCCCCCGAAACGGCACCCAATCCCCAGTGCAGATTCCGAAAGACCACTATCAGTGTTCCGCTTTAATCGGCATACTGGACGCGAAATTAGAGCGTCTTTCGAAGGCATTGGCGGACTCAGGCGCTGAGGATGCAGCAACCTGGACGAAAGTCGACAAGGAACATTCATCGCTGAACCAATACCTCGCGATGTCCATACCGGGTCCCATGGCTGAGAAGAAAGTCATACAACTTTCTGACGCGGCTATAAAACCGCCACAGCGTCTCTAGTGAACAGACGCCTAAGGAAAAACAGGCTGATAACATGGGGGTCATCCTCTGGAAAAATCACGTCAGCGAAGCTGGCACAGTCGATTCTCAGCAAGCCTGATAAATCGCTCCACGCAGAATGGCTACGCCAGAAGGGAAG
>NW_008751731.1:1123492-1123995 GCF_000715545.1 Opisthorchis viverrini | reverse complement strand
AGCATCGGTGGGAATTTTCGCCCATGGGGAAAAAACTCCGTCCCCCAGAGCCAAAAGGCCCGGGCAAACCGAGCTCTCACGGAACGAAAAAGACCCCACAGGCGGAAAGCATTTCCGGAATCCACAAAGGCAGGAAGCAGACAACATCGCCCCAGAGGCCCCCTTGGAGCCTTGGACTCAGACTCAAACCTGGTGCACAAATATTAAGTCTGCTAACCACCCTAGTCACGGTGGTTGAAATGCTTGTCCACAAACTGCCTCAGCCTTTCAAACAAACCCGGCGATGTTAAACGGTGAGCTTACTTTGAACAGCCGTCCATAATCGCACTCCAGAGACCTGGCTCACACCAGATGTATCCGACGCGGAGATCTCGATAGACGGTTACTCTATTTTTCGAGCTGACTCAAAACGAGGGAGGGCTGGTGGGGTTGCTCTGTACTTACATGCGGCCCTACCAATCCCGATTGTCCTCTCTGACACCACCCCCGCACCCTTTTGCGAT
>NW_008751731.1:1117024-1122357 GCF_000715545.1 Opisthorchis viverrini | reverse complement strand
CCTGTAAGCCTCACTAGCGTGCCGTGCAAGGTGATGGAACGCATTCTGAAGCAAGCTATCTAGATCACCTTACATCCAGGAACCTGATATCTCCAGCTCAACGCGGATTTCTCCCAAACCGTTCCTGCGTAATAAACATGCTCGTGTTTATGGACAGCTTAACCCAAGCTAAGGACGATAGACTCATATGGGATGCCATATCCTTTGATTTCTCAAAAGCATTTGATAGGGTCCCACATGTTTCGCTGCTCCACAAACTCAAGTCTTACGGGATTGAAGGAAAAATTCTTCGCTGGATCAAGGCGTTCCTATCAGACAGATCATTCCGAGTGAGAATAGGCTCGACCTATTCGTCTCCAGCGCCGGTCTCCATTGGAGTTCCTCAAGGCTCCGTTTTGGGACCACTCTTTTTTCTGACCTACGTCAACGACTTCCTAGACGTCCTTGCGAGTCCATGTTTACTTTTTGCGGACGACTTGAAATCCTGGAGTTCCAATGCCAGTGCCCTCCAAATGGATGTAGACGCTGCCAAGCAGTGGTCGTTGGACTAGCACCTTCCTCTGAATGATGAAAAGTGCGTCCGTATTTCACTTGGAGTTTACTCAGCAGATGCTCTTTTTATGCATTGTGAGAAAAGACCAGAAAGCATCACAGGAATAGACGCCAAAAGATTCGGGTATCTGGGTCTCATAAATCTTGTCCTTCTCACTACACCATGAGAAATCGGCCCAAAAGGCATTTGCCATTTTACGGGTGATCCGACGCACCTTCTCCCGTATTACTCGCATGGACTTCTAAATACTCTATGAGGTCTACGTCAGACCACCCCTGGAGTACGCCAACCAAGTTGTCTACTCAGGACGCACGAAAAACTTCACCCTCATTGAGCGTGTCCAGCTAGCGGCTACGAGGATGGTTGCCGGCTTAAAATCCATGGATTACGAAACGCGTCTCGCGATGCTTGATGTCTTTCCCTTGGAGTACTCTCGCCTTTGAGGAGACCTAATTCTCACTTATACCGTGTTTGAACAAAGCCTGACCAGCAGATTTCCCACCGTTGACCCAGCAAACCCCCGGCGGGAACATAGTAAGAAGATTTTTAAGCTCAGAGCACACATAGTCATTAGGCGAAACGTTTCCTCTTTTTGGATAGTAGCTGCGTGGAATAACCTTCCCGCAACGGTTGTACACACTTCTTCTTGAACCCAATTCAAAGCATTACTAGACAGGAATTTGTGCGAATCCTCGCGCTGGCAAGCATACTGCCTTGCGCTGAGAACATAAAAAGGAGTGCTTCACCATTTTTCACTTGTGCTCCGAAGGTGAACGAAAGCCGCTGAACGACAAGAAGAAAACCGGCCCGGCAACTTTTGGCAAACGCCTTGATCCTGTGTATCAATCCGTGAGCCCGTGAATGAGTAAGTGGTAGTGACGGAGTGGAGATATTCGTAATAATTTGTTGTCCGAATATCAGAATCATTGGACACAGTAAAGCTCTGCAGGCGATTCTGTTTGAGCAAAGTCGCATGTGAAGCTTCCCAAGAGAATAAGTTACTGACAGCGCACAAGATGCAAAGCGATCTGTAGTCCCGACGCCGCAATGGGTATGGCGGCGCCATGCCCCCATCGCACTGGCATACCTCGGTTTTTAGTGCAGCAGTCTGGCGCTTCGATAAGGTATTTTACGAGGATGTGTGGCAAAGCAGCGAAAATAACTCCGGATTCAGTATACAATAATGAGGAGGTCAGATGGAACAGACTCACTAACAATTATTCTCTTTAAAACAGTTCATTGTTGGCCCAGGTCAAGGAATAGACAATAACACAATCACGGCTGTATAGGTCCTCCTTCAGAGCAGTTCCCTCATATAATAGATTCCAAAAAGATTCTGACGTTTTTTTGCTATCAGAGTTAGTACATGAGGCTCGCTAGTAACCGCTGCGAGTGCGAGCGAAATCGGAGGAGAGAGTTAAAGCATGTGACCACGGTTTTATTGCGTGAAATCGTACAAGTGCGCGTTTTTGTAGTTTTTCGTATTCAAGCAAAAAAGACTGTGCACCTGAAAAAATACGTAATGTTATAACAGAAGAAAATGAAGGTACAAAACACCGCACTACTCCCTCACTAGGGTGTTAACCGTGTAAGAGTAAAACGCTCAGAAAATGAAAGTAGTGAACCAAAAATTGCTCCTTTCAAGTTTCGTAATCAGCTAAATGCCTGGGGAAACGGACGCGTCATCTAGAATGACTAGAGGAAGGAATGAGGTTGGCGGTAGGGGCATCTTGGGTAGGTTAAGGAGTCGTGATATCAGGATTGCTGGGTGTGGTCGCGTGTGCTTCAATGAAGCCAGGCCTCAGATGGACAATGGAGACGATATCGTGCTTTCCGCTTCTCTCTCAAACACAGTATTTGGAGTGACGTTCGATGTCATTGAAGGAGCCAACATAACAGGGTAGGAGGGGTTCCCTTGTTGCGTCATGTTGAACAGGTGCAAATGATGCAGAAGAGAGATCGGTTGAGATGTGTTCTGTTCGCTTTGATCACCTGGTCGATGTCGCACGAAGTTCAGATATATGTTATTTCAGACGGGTGACGGATGTGACGGGTAATTCAAGCTGTGCGCCAGAAGGGGAGACTAGTTCACCGGGTAGACTTACAGTTGTACCGTATACTAGTTCGTCTGTGGAACAGTGAAGATCCTCCTTAATAGTGGGGTGAATAGCAAGCAAAATGAGGGGTACAGAAGAGGACCATTAAGATGTGTTCATTGGAGCAATCAATGCAGCTTTGAGGTAGCGATGGAAACGCTCAACCAAATCGTTGGAACAGGGCTGATACGCGGTAGTTGATATGTGAGGGAAACCGAATAGTGTAGAAAACTCCCGGAAGAGATTACACTGCAATTGTGAACCGCGAGCGGTAGTAACGGTGGAGGGTATACCAAAATTACTCACCCAGTGCTACAAAAATGAAAAGGCAACCGTTTCAGCTGAAGTATCCAAAATGGGTACAGCTACTGGCCAACGGGTAAAATGATCAATCATAGTAAGTATATGAGTGAAACCGTTTGATGGGGAAAGTGGACCAACAATGTCGAGATGGACGTGTGTGAATGGACCATCAGGAACTGCAAGTGAACCGACAGATGAGTTTGTATGCCGATTTACTTCACTGCGTTGACAGGCGATGCACTGTTTGGCCCAGGGTGCCAGGTCCTTATTCATGAAGGGCCATACAAAGCATACACTAGTAAGTTCCGTGTTTTTCGATTCATGGATGGAAAAGTCCACGGGAGTGGTCGAAACCAACTCGTCAGATAGCTTCGGGAGCGATTGGGCGAGCTGTGCCGACTGACAGATAATAAAAAGTGTTTCCATACTGGAGTAGGAAGGAAATTGAACAGAGTTGAAATAAAAGGAAGGAAGGAATGGGCGAAAAATTAGGATCACCATGCTGAAGGTTCGTTAGCATTGCTAGGTCCAGCTGCATGGTAGATTGAAGAGTTGGTAATTGATTACCGGCCAATGCACCCGAGCCACCAATATTCCAGCACATTACCAGAGTGAAGAGTGTTGATGTCAGGACAAGATGGAGCGCCTGCAACGACATTGTCTGAACCTGGAGTGTACAGAATGTCGGTGGTGAACTGAAATTTGGTGGAGATGGCGTGTCTCGCGTGGTGAATATCGATCAGGCTCGGCGTTGAATGCATAGGTGAATGGCTTATGGTCGGTTTGAATGGTAAACTATGTACCTCCTGTGAAGTGCCGGAAATGGCGGATAGCAAGGTAAATTGCGAGTGATTCACGACCAGAAATACTGTAACGCGTTTGGGCAACCTGCATCATCTGCGAGAAAAACGCTAGTGGTTGATATGTGTTGTCATCAACTTGATGAAGCACGGCACAGACAGCAGCGTTCGAAGCATCAGTTGTCAAAATCAGCTTTGTGTTTTCGTGAGTATCGAGGAAAGATAACTTTGTGGCGTGAGCAATGGCTCGCTTGGCTCTTTCGAAAGCAACAATGGCGGCGGGGGTAAAGTTACAGGTTTTTCTGTGGAGCCGGGTAAATCGGCCAGTTGCTGCAAAATATCTGCACAGTTAGGGATGAATCCCCGGTAGTAGTTGATGATACCTATGAAACTATGAAGTTGGTTGAGAGTGGTGGGTAGGGGGAAAGATTCTAGGGCCAAAAACGATCGGGTAATGGTGAAATACCTTTGGCGTCAATGTGGTGACCAAGAAAATCCAGGCTAGTAACACCGAATAAACATCATCAATGTTCAAACGTATGTTGTAAGTGGGAAAACGTTCAAACACTGCTCTGAAATGAGCTGCATGTTCAGTTGGGGAGGTGCTAGCAACTAAATCATCATCAAGGTAGGCATACACACAAGGTAAGCCACGTAAAATTGGGCGAGCTGTGCCGACTGACAGATAATAAAAAGTGTTTCCATACTGGAGTAGGAAGGAAATTGAACAGAGTTGAAATAAAAGGAAGGAAGGAATGGGCGAAAAATTAGGATCACCATGCTGAAGGTTCGTTAGCATTGCTAGGTCCAGCTGCATGGTAGATTGAAGAGTTGGTAATTGATTACCGGCCAATGCACCCGAGCCACCAATATTCCAGCACATTACCAGAGTGAAGAGTGTTGATGTCAGGACAAGATGGAGCGCCTGCAACGACATTGTCTGAACCTGGAGTGTACAGAATGTCGGTGGTGAACTGAAATTTGGTGGAGATGGCGTGTCTCGCGTGGTGAATATCGATCAGGCTCGGCGTTGAATGCATAGGTGAATGGCTTATGGTCGGTTTGAATGGTAAACTATGTACCGCGAAACCAAAACCTCAAGGTCAGGTGTTGTAGATTTTTTCCCCATTATTCTAGCCCATCTATAGGTCCCTCACCAGTTTTTTATACTATATAGCTATTTTTCACGGTGACAAACAGGCTTTCATTTCTCCAGTAGGCCTAATTAGTGCTAGCCCCAGTTTGTAGAGCGTGCTTAGCCCTCATCTACACAGTGGTTCCGTCCAACGTTCAACCACTGTTCCACGCTTCCACCGTCCCATCTGAACTACCAGCCCACATAGGTATCTGAGGCTGACTGTGACTATCTTAATACAATCCGTAGTTCTCCTACTACCCTAGTACTCTCAACTGTATTCCACCAAATAAATCATTCCTCAACATGCTCCGAAGTTTCTCATTATGTCACCGGTCCCGTCTTCCTCAAAGCGGTCGCTAGACCTCGAATCCCCATCAGCTATCCTCCCGGCATCTTCAAAGAAGCGGTTTAGATCCAGAAGATCCAGCTCCCAACCCCCTCAC
>NW_008751731.1:1097033-1112656 GCF_000715545.1 Opisthorchis viverrini | reverse complement strand
GTGATGTGGAACAGGCGACCAGTGCGAGGAGGACCACAGACAGTCGTCGCCGTTACTGACTGGCCGGGTTGTTTAAAAGGGTGTTGGAACGCGGCTTGAAGGAACTAACTGGTTGACACTAGCGTGCTTTTGGGCTATAAGATTGATTATACCGGCACCAAGAGGGACGGGTACGAGATAACGATCTGGATCGTGAACGTGGTCGATGCCTGTTGATCTCTAATTGTTGCATGCGATCGGTCAAAGCATCAAACATGGCTTGTAGGTGCGATATAGAAGCAAGAAACGGGTCGGAATCCGTAGTGGGCGCAGGGCGAGAGACGGAGTTCACGGGGTTACCGTGATATGTTGTGTCTGTCTTATCCGCCATTTGGGCTAGCTGCTTCAAGCTGTGGTCATCAACGAAAGCGCTGATGACGTGGGACATGGAGGGTGGTTGTCGAGCCAAGAGACGGAGTTCACGGGGTTACCGTGATATGTTTCGCGTGTCTTATCCGCCATTTGGGCTAGCTGCTTCAAGCTGTGGTCATCAACGAAAGCGCTGATGACGTGGGACATGGAGGGTGGGAGTTTGTCGAGCCACAGTTGGGCTATAACTTCCACCGCTAGCTCACGGCCGCAGAGGAGACTGCGCATATGGGGAAGTAGTTGTGCTGGCGATCTGTCCCCAAGTTCGACAGTGGTGAATAGATCCCGAAGCATTTTGTTTTCTGATTTCCCTGTCCTACTTATGACGGCCGCTCGAAGGGCGTCATACGAATTTTCCTGAGGAATATCTTCCAACAGATCTTCAACCTCTGTTGCTACATCACAAGGAAGATGCTGGGCAACATAGGAAAACCGAATGATTTGGGAAGTAGTGCGTCGGGTAGTAAAAACGGCCTCCACCTGATGAAACCATACCCCGGGAGTGCGTGGATTGTAGTCTAGTAAACGTATGCTAATCGCATTCTCGACTAAATCCGCTGAATCAAAGTGTGCCTATATAATTACCAGGCAGAAAAATTACGACGAATCGAAAGGAAAACCTTTCAAAAAATATCCAGAAATACTCGGGATCACCAAATTTGCAGTGGTCTGGTTACCCGATAAGTTAATTTACCAGGAGTTTGTGGCAAAGAAATAAAAACAATAACGCTAGGTTGGGTATACAAAAATAAAAAGGTCAGATGGAACAGACTCAATAACAATTGTTCTCTTGACAGTAGTTCGTCATTGGCCTAGGTCAGCAAATAAACAATAATCCAATTATGTTGGTCTAGAGGTCTTCTTCTGAACGATTCCCACATATAATAGATTCCGAAGATGGTCTGAAATGTTCTGGTACCAGAGTTAGTGCAACACTCGCGACTGACCGCTGCAAGCGCGAGTTAAATCAGAAGAGAGAGTCGAAGCACGTGACTACGATTGTATTATATGAAATTGTACAAGTGCGCGTTTTTGTGGTTATTCGTATTTAAACAAAAAACGATTATGCAATTGATGAAATACGTAGTGTTATAATGTGAGTAAAACAAAGATACAAAACGCCACAGAAGTGAGGTTTTAAGTGGAGCTCAGTTAGTCAGCGTACGAGCGCTTCACGTGGTGTGGTAAACAGAGCCACTTGTTTTTGTAGAGTCTGCGCTGAGACCGATGGAAGGACGCCATAGAGACGGTCCTCTCTAGAGGACGTATTGTCCAAACATGCCGTCAAACTATCGCGTTACACATTCATAACTCATTCCTGTTTGTGAGAAGTTTACCACCAAAACACCCACTAATATCACAGGAACTTACATAATTGGTCGCGAATTATCAAGGCCGTCAAAAACCACCCACCGTTTCCTGAGAACCCAACAAGGAATCAAGCCCCTAAAAAGTCCTAAACATGAGGAGCTGATGTGGCTGGATTTGTCTAAAATGGTAGCTTGAATAATTAAACATTCCGCCACGCAGGCAAACGGTCGCTAATTTTTTCCATGGCTTCTTAGCCCTTTGATTTCTAAGGTGATGAATATTTTCCGGATAATCATACAAGAAGAGGAACTCCCGGCGCTCCTCCATTTATCGCCCCCTGCCCTGATAAGTATATACTCTATGTATGTACAAGCTCTTCAAACTACAGCCTCCGTTACTTCAGTAACGGAGCCCATTTATCTTGGTTTTGATTGACTGTGGAATGTAAATTCAACGTCCGCTTCCCAGACAATGCACTCGATTATGCTAAGCGCCTGGTTTAGAATGGTTATATTTGTGCCTTCCGCACTGAGGATGGACGGTAACACTGCTTTTGTTTAGCCATATTTTCATTTTTTGTGAGACTGTTCATACCTGTGCACTCGTGCATAGTTATGGTGCACTTGCCTTAGCGTGGTTCCTTGCCTGCTCCCAATCCTCAAATAGGGTTCATCAGATAGTGATTCCCAACGTCGACGTCTACATTCTTTATATCGGCTAAAATAGCACCCAGTTCTTTTCTACCAGAATTCGGCTTTGTGGCTGACAGCCGTTAAAACAGAGGCTTCCTGCTCCGGTGGATATAACCCAAAGGCGTTTATTCAACGCAACATAGGATGTTAAATGCTGAACAGGAAAACATCGAGCGACCTGCCCGGGGGAAGACTCAGAGCTGTATCTTTTGAGCAAATGTGTCCAACGACTTTGTGGATAATGATAAGGCAAAACCCTCCCACCAAGCAGCAGCGGAAAACCATAGATAAAGAAAATATGACTGGAATATTACTTCGGGAAGCAACCAGCGACTGTGTAGCTACTTCAACAACAAATGACAGTACTTTGTCCATTTATGTAAAGCGAATATCATAACATGAGATTTAATTTTCCTCGGGAATGGTGGGAACCAGAGGAAATCTCATCACCCAGTTTGGTGGGTTAAAGAAGCACGTATGGTCCTGTCTTGATAAAAATGAAGCAATAGCCTTGTGGTTGTGTACAGAACAAAAAATGACCACGTTGATAAGCTCGCAGCATGCTCTTTCTCCACCTTGTTGTCCTAGTGTGCTGACACAGGGTTTGTACCGCTAACGCACATCCAATCTCCATAGGAGTAAAGTAGTGGCAGAGAGTAAGTCCTCATTTTGTCAAAAGCAATGTGTATACTAACTAGAAAACAGCTACACAACTGTTAGATTTGCGACCGCTAAAGTGCACCCATCAGATAAAAACAAGTTCTGCACGTCGTTTAAAAGGATTGACCAACCAGAACGCGAGAAAGTTCTGACGAAGAGCATTACCTTTAGTCACAGCCCGCTCATGTTCCCGAATGATAGCGAGCTTCTCCAAGTGCACCCTGAGTTCTAGGGAGCCACGAGTGTATATGACAACTACGACAGACTCTTCCGGCTCCAAGATCGTCACCTGCTATTTCGAAAGAACACTGCTCTGTAAGAACTTTTTGCCCACCGGAGTAGACCTTGTGAAACATATCAAAAGATTTGGGCACCAACTACACCTTTCACTGCATCTCACGCCAAACCTGGTCTATCAGGATACCTCCCGGATCAAAACGCAAATCCAACAAGCTCACCAAATTCCTTGGTATATTTTACCATCACTCGCATACCTCCTATCCGGCCACATTCACACTCCACTCTAACTTTACAGTGCTATAGAGCAACGGCAAGAAAAAGCGAAATGAAAAATCGGAGAACAGACAATGAAGACAACATAAAAAAGAATAAAAATGTTACCGATACATAAACTTGTTCCAAGAAACAAAACTCCTGCAAATTTCCCCCAGGAGCGCTTTGCGTCAGTTTTCGTATTAAGTCTTGCCATGTCTTATAGTTGGCCCAGATGCTTGAGTAAATCTTCGCTTTGGCAACCCCTGAAAGCCAAACTGTTTGTAATTCAAAAAACGCGCTTAGTTGAGCGCTTCATATAGTACATATATATGGAACCATTGGGAAGTGCATGTGTAATGGGGAGCCATAACATTTTTCTGCTCACTTCTGCAATTTACATTTTGCTTAAACCACTTTGTTTGCCTTCACTACTTGCCTTAACAGCCTCCTGGCGGCAATAACCCCCAGACTGTCTCGTGCGGATGGCTTCGATTTCGATACTGAATCCTAAAGCGGAGTTCGCGAAAGCGCAGCATGCGTTTAACATAAACGTTGCAGCAGCCAAAGGCCTTTTTGAAGTTTTAAAGACAAACTTAGGTCCAAAAGGAACAATGAAGATGTAAGTTAACATGATTTAACTAATTTCGTACAGGTTGGTTTCCGGCGCTGGTGATATCAAAATCACAAAAGATGGGAACGTGCTTTTACATGAAATGGTAACAACGCTCATATACTAATTGATAAGTTTAGCAAATTCAACACCCCACTGCTAGCTTGATTGCTCGTGTGGCGACTGCTCAAGATGATATGACTGGAGATGGCACCACATCCAACGTCCTTTTAATAGCTGAATTATTGAAACAAGCTGAAGTGCATACGTCAGAGGGCCTCCATCCGAGGCTAATAACAGAAGGCTTCGAACTTGCCAAAAATAAATGCACCGAGCTTCTCTCGGAGTGTCGAATCGAAGTCCCCGCTGAAATGCCTGACAAAGCTGTCCTTACCTCAGTTGTTGGCACTTCATTGCGCACCAAGTTGCATCCTGATCTGGCCAATATACTCACGGAGGTAACTTATCGCTTGCATCTCAACAGTTCATTGAGCCCCTAGCACGTAGTCGACGCAGTTCTTTGCATCCGAATTCCAGAGGAGCCTCTTGATCTTCATCGGATTGAACTGATGCAAATGCAAAATAAAACCGATATGGACACGTCCTTAATTAAGGGAATTGTACTTGATCATGGTGGACGGCATCCTGACATGCCTAAGCGCGTGACAAATGCCTACATTCTTACGTGTAATGTGTCGTTCGAGTACGAAAAAACGTAAGTTACTGTACTTTTGTGTCTGATGTCTAAGGGAGGTGAACTCCTCATTCTTCTATAAAACTGCCGAAGAGCGCGCAGCCCTTGTGAAGTCCGAACGTGAGTTCATAGACCAACGGGTCCAGAAGGTTATTGACTTGAAGAATAAAGTATGCGACGCGGCTGGTGGTGACCCCAAACCCGGGTTCGTCGTCATCAACCAGAAGGGGATCGACCCGTTCTCACTGGACGCGTTTGCACGCGAAGGTATCCTAGCTCTGCGCCGCGCAAAGCGCCGAAACATGGAGAGAATTGCGCTCGCGTGCGGTGGATACGCTGTCAACTCAGTTGATGACATCACTCCAGAGTGTCTTGGACATGCAGGGCTTGTTTACGAATACGTGTTGGTATGTTGTTTTTCAAATTTATGCTAAACGTTTAAGGGGGAGGATAAGTTCACCTTCGTTGAAGAATGCAAAAACCCTCGTTCGGTCACTCTTTTGATGAGAGGACCCAACAAGCACACTCTTACTCAAATAAAGGACGCTATAAATGACGGACTCCGCGCCGCCAAGAATACATTAGAAGATGGTAGGTTTTATTATCGTTCGCTATTTCTAAAAGAATAATGTGATCCTCTCAACCTGCCGAACCTAACCCAGTTTACACTCATGAAGTCTATATTTAAAGTGAAAATACCTTCCGGCTTAACCGAACTGGTGGCATCTCATTCAGCCTACTGGTTGTTCGGCTGATAGGTCATGCCCTTGTGTAACCGTCATCACAGTCGCCCATCTTCTGTATTTGGACAGCTGGGAGCACAACATTCGTTGAAGCTCTCTGGTGTTTCGGGAGGTAGCGAGAGGTAGAGTACAAATATGGGTGCCAAATGTTCAAGGTATTTGGTTTTTGTCCTGCCTTATCTTACGGGCCTTGGTTTGGCTTAATTGGCGAGCTGAATCAAGGAAGTCTAAGGCCAGTTGAATATTTCATTGAAAGAAGGATCGTCAGTGAAGCATCGGTGTTGAACACAGGTATCATGCTGTCGATGATGATGATGATGATGACGGTGGTTCATTAACGTGGACGGTAGGTTAAATATCTTGAACAAGCGTCAAGTTGGTCTGCAAGAAGTACCTAGGGAGCAACAGGCGAATACAAGTATAGTGATCCTTCATCCGTGGTGTCTTTTGAACGTATGTCTGCCATCGAACCCTAGGGAAGCAGGTCAGGTGAGGTGATGTTCAGTAACCCAAACGTGGACAGGAGCGTGTATTTCCATTACTGGCCGTACCTAAGCCACTAAGCTATCCGAAGCCGCTGAGTTTTTGCTCAGGCACTCAGTGGTACAATTTTTCCGCCTTGTTAGACTCCGGTGAGCTTCTCAGCCGAGATAGCTCAGTGGTTGAGGTGCTGATCTGGAATACCCTACAGTCTCAAAGGTTTAGGACCGCGTGTGTTCTCGCAAGCGCCACTGAGCTGGTCCGGGTGACCTCCCACCCGCATTACCCAAAGATGGGAATGAATTCCTCAACTAACATTTGTCTGATCTTATATTGGCGTATATATATACATATACATATATATATATATACATATATATGCACATATATATATATATATACTGGCGTATCTATATTGGCGTAAATAAGACTTTCAGATAACTGGAGAGAATCGATGATAGTGCCCATTTTTCAAGGGGGCTCTTAATGGGTGCGGTAACCACAGGATATTAAACTCAACCTAACTGTTCAGCTGTAACACTTTCCTGTGCTTAGCTGTCGTGCTACCTGAAGGAAGCATGAGGGCTGGGATACTGCCAGGTTGCCCAAGCCTAGACAGGGGGAATCGAGAAGCAGAGGTCGGATTCGAACCACGGACCTTCAGGTCAGTAAATTCGTGCTCTAACCACTTTACCCCAGTCTTAACGAAACTGTTGACGTCACCTGTGTCTCGACACCTTATGATGGCTCGGGAAACACTGAATCAACAGTAGCACGCAGGATTCCAGCCTGGTAAGGGCAATGTTGACCAAATTTGCAATGAAAGTTACAGCACGAATGCCACTGACATGGATCAACCACCATTTCTTGCAATGTCTCCAGTCAAGCACAGTAAGGGTCACTGGGACCCCAACCTGACATCGATTATCAGCGATAGCTTGCAGCGCCACCAACCAGGTTTACTGGAGATCACGTGTTCACCATCCTGGAAGGCGGGTAGCGTCTACATGAACCAAACATTTCGTAATCTTCATACCCCTCTGCCAGGTCAAGGGTTGGCCACCTGCTTGCGCCTCTCGGATTTGAGCATAGAAAACAGCGAACGGTGGTTCGGAATCCGCAGTGGTTATCCCCTGGCGGACACCACTTTGTGTGCGGAAGCGTTTCGAGAGTTTTCAGTATACTCTCACGTCCGGAAGTCTGAGGGTACAAACAACGTGTGATGTTCCTTGACAGAGAAATGGGTCAAGGAGAACAAGCCGGTAAGCCAAGGCAAATGTGCCTTGAAATTCAGGAATACTAAAACTATGGGTCGTCTGTACGTATGGCGTTCTTCTAGCACCTGACAGAGAGTGAAGATTTGGTTAACGCGACCCCGCTTGCTGCTCTTGAGTTAGTGCCTCACGAGCCACCATAAGGCGACAAAGCACAAATGATGCCAGCAGTCTCGTTACAACCTGAATAAAGCTGATCCCCTTTTGGTCACCACACCCACTACGGCCCCCTCTTTGAAAATGGACAGTACCGCCGACTCCCATCAGTTGTCTGAGACAGTCTTCTTTTCCGAAACGCAGGCAAACAGATCAGACAAGCGCTGACTGAGGATTTCACCCTTGGCGCTTCGGAGAACATATGCACTCATAAACTTCCGAGGCTGTATGGGGTTCCACGTTTACCGCCCTGGGTTCTACGTCAACTGTAGACTGAAAGTCAGTGGCAGCTGGTGGCAGTGTAACTTTTTTCGAAGTATTCGGCCCACCGGTCCAGGCGATCTTTATTCAGGTCACTCCATTCCGATTTTTGATTTCA
The DNA here is from genome assembly GCF_000715545.1 of Opisthorchis viverrini. Classification (NCBI taxonomy): domain Eukaryota; kingdom Metazoa; phylum Platyhelminthes; class Trematoda; order Opisthorchiida; family Opisthorchiidae; genus Opisthorchis; species Opisthorchis viverrini. The sequence goes on along the minus strand of NW_008751731.1, from coordinate 1,104,754 downwards.
CTCACAGGTGGCTTTCGGAGAGCGGTCTTGCGGATCAAATCAGATAATCTTCGGGCATTGCCGGTTTTCTGAGCCTCTTCCTTTTCCTTGACTTTCTGTGACCAACAGACTGGTTCGCATGCTCACTTTCACTTGACGTCTGATAATTCGTTGCATCAAGTTATGTCGCGGACCGGGTGTGATATTTCTTCGAGATTTAAGCAGTACCACTGTTCGGTCTGATATCCAGTACTTCAGTGAGTCTGGTAGCGCCGTGCCAAAAGCAAAATTCCGCGCTGTGCAAAGAGAAGGTGGTTTCGACCCGATATGAGTTCACATATGATGGTGGAAGAGACTCTAGGAGACGGATATGGTGGATCCGTCTAACATCCGGATCTGCCAGTCTTTCAGTTGCCAGGCGACGTGTCTGCATCTTACGCGGTCTTGGAAAACGTAGCGAGAAACGACTCCGGACGATTGAGCGGTCAGGATTCACAAATGTGCTCCAAAAAACGACCGGCAGTCAGTTACCTATCTACTCCACCGGTGCCTTATCGGCAAGTGATCTTTTTGAGTGTGTGGCCGACACGCCGTTGGAGGACAGTATGTGGCCAGACTACTTTGGCTTTTTCGGATGTTAGTACTGCTCAAAAACTAACTATGGTCAGCACACAGCTGAATGAATTGTTCGCCGTTGTCCGTATGTACCGAATTCAGTCCATGTCGTGTCGTCCATGTCATGTCCATGAGTCTCAGATACACTAAACTCGCCCACTTGTGCGTGTAGATCTCCGGCAACCACAACTTGTCTTTAGTGATGTCAGAGCTACAGTCAGTTGAGGCGTAAGCAGGCACGACAAACACACGTCGACCAACTTCCCTTTGTGAGACTCCTTCACAGACGTTGCCAGGTGAAGCGCGCAGAGATAACTGTTGACAGATACCCAGTCAAGCACGGATCCTTCCACCCGGTGCTCATCCTTCCGCACTAGTTTCTTGGTCGTCGGAGGTGCGCAGCCGGAAATGACTGGAGAGTGATGGGGCGGTTCGCTCCTGCATTGTCCTTGCTCATGTCAATACTAAGTGAGTCCACTGTGAGAGGAAGAGCAGCTTGTTGACCTGCTTGCTTCAGAGTGCGGACATTGAAGGCGGCCAGTTAGACAGGGCGTCGGGGCTTAAAGGTTGATTTTGGGATGCCTGAGGACGTCAGCACCGGATGACGCGCAAATGCTGCTTTCAAAACCGTTGGAGGACGGGCAAGAGCCACTGGTTCTGTTTGCTTCAGCGTACGAGCACCAAAGGCAGCTAAGTAACCCGGATTTCGAAGTTTGAAAGCAGACTTCGAAGTTTTTAGGGCTGTTACTGAAGTCGGGCACAAAAGCTGTAGCTGAGCGTCATGAACGGTGAACAATTCGGTCAGCCCTAAAGCCGGGACATGCGGGGAGAGTAAGAGAGGGAATGCATAAAAGTGTGAGAAGAAAAGCGTCGGCAGTGGCATGTTTTCGTCCACCCGCCCTACTGCTTGCAGCAAGTAAGGTGACTCGACTAATAACCACGTGATGGCCGGTGTCGTGTGGGGGTGCTGTTAGTTGTAAGTGTTATGATTGTATATGGGCTGGGATACACTCAAGACGCCCAAGCCTAGAGAGGACGTTTAGGGTCCTCAACTAAAGCTTTTGGCACAAGAGCTTGACCGGAGAGCATTGGGTGGTGGGTACAGGCATACTATTACAGGTCGGTAAGTCTGTTTCAGCCCTAAGTCTATAAAACCGGGAGACTAGCGAAATACACTCATTTGCATTCAAATTTGGTTTTGCGAGAGACACCTGGAACACAGCTGGATATCTCGTTTGTGATGTTTCCAGATTATTTGTCAAACTTTTTTTGTTGATCATCCGGGTGTCGAAGTGAAACCCCAAGTAGAGCTCATTGGGTCATAGAGGTACATCATAGTGGTGCATCATGAGATGATCCAGCCCTAGTGTAGCGGTCAACCTTTCTCGCAACTGTCCAAATCGTTGCTGTTATTGTAGCCTCGTGCGCGATCCTTGGAACTTGAAGATTCGTCTTTATGGCGCCACAAGTGATGTAAATTGACAATCATGATTCGTGCACTGACTTCATCGGACACACTTCTGTTAGGGATAACACATTCCTCCATATATATTCTCCAGCTTTTCCTCTTCAGTCGCAAGATGCACGTTCAGAACCTGCACATTCAGAAGCATAACTATGCACTTTGTAGATGCATTCCGAAAGGTGACTTATGGTGGTCGCTTCACTCAACATTGCGTGTGTCCTGTGTTCGTTCCTAAGCTTTGTCACTTTCGGCTTCTGACTGTCATGCCACCCGAAGTAAGCAGGAGGGCTGGGATACCGCTAGGTTGTCCAAGACTGGACAGAGAACGTCGGGATGCAGAAATCGAACTCGCACCACGGACCTTCCGGTCAAAAAAATCGCGCTCTGATCACTGAGTCATCTCCCCTTCGTCTTCAAAGATAAGAACGATGTCTGTATCATCCAGCATCGAGTTGAAGACCCTCAGGCGCTGAACAAGAATGGAGAAGGTAAACCTATTTGTCGACACCACCTTTTAGAGGATAGCTTTCGGAGACTACGCTCTCACGTCCACGGATGTGTGTATGTCAGGAACCCGTGTCCCAAACTCACTGGGAACCACCAACTCCACCGAATTTGTTTTAGAAAGACCGTATGTTCTGGTAAGAAAATCCAACCGTTAACTGGCCGTTTAAGCAACTAATTGGCCCCGACTGATGGTGGTCTCGTGTTCAGGCATGTCACAGACGCATTGCCAACAAAAGCTGGTCGGATAGCTTTGATTGGAGGTCAAAATGCACCTTACAATTTAGTACTCGTTTTTTTCAATTCAAACCAGTTTATCAGCTATAAATCGTGTGCCACAGGCACATTGGTTCCAGATGGTACAGTTTCGATCACTGGAGAACGGGAAAGTGGAACATACATCCGACTCTTGCGACTGAAGGCATGCTCAGTTTGTTCTGAAATTTGGTAGCTATGCATTGAAGGCGGAAACTTTAATGCACGAGCCGCGTGGGTTGCGAGATTGGGCCATTTCCGCCAATGTCATCAACTACTAGTTATTTGAGTCCCAGGGCCCCATCCAGGCAAGTGGCAGTTGCTCGTCGGACTAAGTTTACTGGTTAGTGTTTTCGTACTTCGTCACCAGGTCACACAATAGCCACCTCTCAGTCGCTTCCACTCAGTACAAGGCTGGGAGAAAAGAGCTCTGTGAGGCAGACGGTATTCTGGCATGCGAAGTACATGTCCCAACCAGCGCGGCCTATGAAGCATGAGTAATTCATCTATTGCGGGAAAGTTCCTTCATCCTAAGAACGTCTGGCGTTCCTCAGCATTACTAATCCGATGTTCCCACCATGTTCGGGGGCCAGCCGTCCCTGATAACCGAACATCACATCATTTGGACGGATGTGTCATGTGCAGGACACGGGCCGGACGAAGGCATGTCCTGATTGGTCAGAATGCCAGCCAATCCGAGTCAAGCACCTTGACTCGACGGTTCTCGCCCCCTCACGGACATTCTGGCACGACCTTGTGGAACACTGTGACTACCCTATATATATACAGTTGTAATGATTTTCCTCTGTCTCCATAAAGGGCTGTGTAGAATTATCCTTGCGTTTTGATATACCATAGTGGGCGGAGCAAGGAAGCCAACGGACCGATACAGAGTTGCACTACCGTACATCAAGACATAACAACTGGCGACAACACGAACCCACGATGTCAATTTCGGCAGAGCAACTCAAATTAATCTTACAGCAACAACAGAAGCAGTTCGAAGAAGCACAACTGAGGCTTGTTGAATCTCTGATGCGCAGTATTTCGGTGAATGCGACAAAAACGCGTGAGCCTCCGTCTTCTTCCGCAGATGCTGCTGCCAGCTCAATTACCGAATTCAATTTTGATGCTGAATCTGGACGAACTTTCGAAAGTTGGTTCAAGAAATATGAAGACATGTTTCAAACCGACTTTGCTCAGTTTGATGATGCATGGAAAGTTCGACTGTTGCTGCGGAAACTGGGGACAGCTGAACACGATCGGTTCACAAATTTCATTCTCCCCAAACTCCCTCGTGACCTTGGTTTCGCAGATGCTGTCAAAATTCTGGCCCAAATATTCGGTGAACAAAGTTCCTTGTTCAATATTCGTTATCAGTGTCTCAAGATTACCAAAAGGGATACTGAGGATTTCATCACATATGCCGGTGTGGTCAACAGAGAATGCGAACGCTTTCAGCTCAGCTCCATGACCGAGGATCAATTCAAGTGTCTCATCTTTGTGGCTGGTCTTCAATCACCACACGATGCAGATATTCGGACCCGGCTACTGAATCGAATTGAACAGGATCCAGAGTTGACGCTTCAGAAACTTACCACCGAATGCCAGCATCTTATCAATCTCAAGGCTGAAGCTGCGATGATTGGACATTCCAAATTCTCTCAGCCTAATATGGTATGCAAAGTAACTTCCAAAAGGAAGTCAAGTTCAAAACGAACTCCAAGAAAACCGCCCACACCCTGTTGGTTTTGTGAAGAATGGCACTATTCACGCCACTGTCCCTACCGGAACCACAGGTGCAGTAAGTGCAGTCGAAAGGGTCACAAAGAAGAATGCTGCAGAGACAACTTCAGGAGCTCGCGCAAACACCGACCCGACAAAAGGACGCAGGCAGAGCCTATGACCGCCACATTCAGGATGAAATCACCTGGTCGACGTAAATTTGTCACATTATGTATCAATGGCACACCAGTTACTCTCCAACTGGATACAGGTTCTGACCTCACCCTGATTTCAAAACGAACCTGGAACGAAATTGGAAGGCCACCAGTGGAACCCACAAAGTGCATCGTTCATAATGCATCTGGTGGAAGCCTCAAACTGACCGGGAAGCTGAACTGTGCCGTAACGTTCAAGGAAATTCATCTCAATGGCACTTGCTACCTCACGAACTACACAGGCCTTGATCTCTTGGGCCTGGATTGGATTAATGAGCTTCAACTGTTGGATGAACCCCTCAATGCCGTTTGTGACGAAACAACTGCAAACGGCCCCGATACGTTCACGAGAACATCACGTCCTGACGATTTTGTGGTCGCTACAGTTACAGCCAAACCGGAGACCAGATGGAGCATACGCGACACAGCGACTATTCAGCTTCTGGCGTCCGGCAGCGGTAGCCCTCTCACCTCAGTGCAATTTGGTGAACCCTCCCAGCAGCCCGCAACGTTTCACCCGCGATCTGAACCGTTCAGTTTACAGTCGCAGGTTCAGGCAAATCGTTCTACTACTATCCGGAAAGTCAAGATAGGGGGGGGGCGGCAGGAGGAACGCCACAACAGTCACACAGAGACCAGCCACCGATTCAAATATATGAGGAATGCTCTCCACGGTGGACGCAGGGTCGACGATGTCAAACACGAGGCACACGTAAGAACATCAGCACAGCCGCGTCATGTGAACCAACTTCAGTCAACAGACTGTGGCTCAGTGAGGGCAGCACGTGTAATGGGACACCGGACAGCCATGATCTGCCTCCCAAGTGGATGGTACCAGATCCCAGATCGGCATGCGTACAGCCTCAGCGACGGATTTAAATGCGACAGCAACTACATGAGTCATCACAGTGGAGTCCAAAGCAGCAGTCGGTTGGACAGCCCTCTCAAGGGGGAGGTGTTCGGGGGCCAGCCGTCCCTAATAACCGAACATCACATCAGTTGGATGCACGTGTCACGTGCAGGACACGGGCCAGACGTAGGCATGCCCTGATTGGTCAGAATGCCAGCCAATCCGAGTCAAGCACCTTGACTCGACGGTTCTCGCCCCCTCACGGACATTCTGGCACGACCTTGTGGAACACTGTGACTACCCTATATATATACAGTTGTAATGATTTTCCTCTGTCTCCATAAAGGGCTGTGTAGAATTATCCTTGCGTTTTGATATACCATAGTGGGCGGAGCAAGGAAGCCAACGGACCGATACAGAGTTGCACTACCGTACATCAAGACATAACACACCAGACCTGACCAATGCTTCGGAGATACCGATGGTCAAACACTGACATCTTCCGTATGTCCTCTGCGCGGAGAGGTCACGTCTCTGATCCATAAAGCAGTATGGATCGCACCACCGCGGTGTAAACTCTTCCCCTGACAGACAAGCTTGCGTCACGTCGGAACCATAGGTGTCGGAGGTTGGCAAAAGCTACCCTGGCCTTTCCGATTCAAAAATAATATCATCCCCAGCCAGTCCACCGGGACTTATACAGCTGCCAAGGTAAGCAAATTTATCTGCCGATTGGCTCACCTGCAAGCATGGGGTGTAGGTTTCACCCCAGCCAGTCCTGTTGCAGCACTTTACATTGCAAGTATGAAGCGCATACCAAACCGTGTGGTAGAATTATTTAGGTTATTTAAAATCGTTTCCATCTGGGCAGGATTTGAACTAAACAGAGCAATATCGTCTGCATAATCAGTATCTGTGAGGGAATGTTCCGGGAGCGTTCTTACTCCCGGTTTTTCAGAGGCAAGCAGAGAAATTTCAAGCAGCATGTCAATAACAAAGTTGCAGTGGAAAGTGGACAGAGGACAGCCCTGTCTTACACCACTGGACATGGACTCTGGTTAGAGCCTCCTGTATACTCGTACATGCCCACAGAAGTTCGCATATAGACCCCCCATAAGGGAGAGGAATTTGGAAGGGACACCTCTGATCGCCAGACACTGCCAAAGTTGCTGACGATCGACAATCAAAATCAGCTTTCAAGTACAGAAAACCGACCAACGTGGGAAGTCGGAAGAAGTGGAGCTGTTCAAGAATTAGTCTCAAGGTAAAGATGAATTTCCGACCAGGGCGAAACCCAGCTTAATTCTTACGAATTTGTCTCTCCCGATAATCCACCAACCTGCGCATAATAACGCCAGAGAGCACCTTAGATGCGATGGATAACAAGCTGATACCACGATGGTTTTCGCATGCCGTTCTTGCTCTTTTTTTAAAAAAACGGATGACGGTCGAGGAGCTCCATTGGGCTGGTATTCCGTTTCCGTTCCAAATCTTCTGCATTATAGTTGTCAGACTGCTCATCGGGACCTCGCCATTTTCTTTGAAGAGTGCGGGATGTAGACCATTCGGGCCAGGTTCCTTGTCGCGCTTCAGGATTGGGATCTCACACTGGATGTCGGTCGCTGATGGTGGGTTGGTGTCAATATTCCGTTCGGATCCGCTTGGTTCTTCCAGCGGTTGTGTTGAAGAAGACCAGGTGAAATTTTCTTGGAATTGCTTAGCCCACCTCTCAAGACGGCCATTTAGGGAGTGAATTGTTTTTCCTTCTCACTGACACTGCCTTCTTTTGACCCGTTGATGGGACCAGTTTCAACAGGGCGCGGCTGTTGCCTGGACCTTCGAAATCTACCAACGTTCTTTCATTCTTCAAGCTCTTGATTATCCGGTGTTTGAGGGATCTATGTGGGCCGTCATAATCGTTAGTTGCTGGCATGGCCTTTCTGGCAGCAATAAAATCTAGTGATCTCGAAGATATCTCTTTTGGCACGCGTAGTGCTGGCGGAAGGCGAAGTGTTATGGGGGCCCGCCCGGTGGCGTGATCAGAGTCAGTTGGCGTACTGCAGAAGGGACGGCATTCCTTAACTGAGTCTCAACCGTTAACGGAGAGCCAATT
>NW_008751731.1:1075908-1096923 GCF_000715545.1 Opisthorchis viverrini | reverse complement strand
GTACTGGAGAAGGGACGGCCTTCCTTAACTGAGTCTCAACCGTTAACGGAGAGCCAATTGATCCAATTGGGTCCATGACTGTCTTGTGGTAACTGGCCACCAAGTAACTCGGTGTGAGCGTTTGTGTTGGAAGTTCGTGCAGGAACAGGCGGCGATCTGCACATAACTGAAGAAGCCGCTGTCCATTATCCGCACGCTCAGCATCAACTCCAAATCGACCACCTAACCGTACTTCTTCCGGACTTAGTCGTCTAACTTGGGCGTTCATATCACCCACCAGGATTAATCTATCCGTCCTTGCCGACCGAACCAGTCGCGACAGATCTTGATAGGACTCGTCCTTCTCAGTCTCAGAACAGCTGTCTGTCGGGGCGTATGCTGATACGACAAACAAACACCGCTTACCACATCGACCTGCGTTATTCTCCATTGAGCTGTTTACGATAAGGTTGTTGTTTTCATTGAATGGGTAGTTTCTCGTTGCCAAGGTTTTGGAGCCGTTCATTTGCAACAGAATGTAAGGACCGGATTATGTTCACAGACCTCTTGGACCTCTTGTTCAGGAAGCATGACTGGAAGCGCCTACCGATTGACAGAATAATAAACACTTCAAGATTATTAGTCGTTTGTGCATGTTGCCCTGCCGTAGCACCTAATATCCTCATTTTGTCTTCGAAACTTCATCACTGGTTGGTCGAAATCACATCAATTATTCACCTATTAACTGACTAGCCGAGTGACGACCAGCTTGTCAAATTATTCTACCTCTGAACAGCTTATTGATACATTGTGATGTAAGGAGTTTCGATAATCTTCATTAGAGAGCCGCGATTTCCCCACCATCCCGGCCTGTATTACTCCGGTGCACCCATGAAGCCGTCCTTTGAAATTTTACTTGTATAGTTACCGTATTTTCTCAGCTTAGTTCTCGATCTAACCTTTCCAAGCTTGCGTTCCGTCAAAACATTTTACTTGTATAGTTACCGTATTTTCTCAGCTTAGTTCTCGATCTGAACCTTCCAAGCTTGCGTTCCCGTCAAAACAACAACCAAAGGAGCACAGCATGTATTAACGGCCAAAACCAGGTCAAAAACATGTACGGCGCATAGTTCATAGAATGTATGGGGCGACAACATTCTGGAAATCCGGGCACCTGGACGCGCCACTGTAATCGGCATTCGACAGATACTGAATCATGATTGGCAGTTGGGTCCAGACTTTCGACCTATTGGAGCTCACCTTAGTTCTGGACTGGCTAGCGGCCTGATCTTTCGGCCGATAGCTTGCATAAAGGGCTTTTTGATCGTTGCAGCGCCTACATGTGAGCGGTATCGGTGTGGAATTGCACCCAACACCCTGAGTTTACTGAGCTATGGGTTTGGATGTTTGAACCGACTTCACGTTTTAGTTGGGTTAAATCACCGGTGAGCGATTTTCTAGCTATCTGGAAACGGATTGTAGCCGTACGCGAAGTTGCCTTGGAAAGAACTTTGAAACGGATAGCAAACCTGTTTAATCAGGCCCTACCATTACTTTCTAAACCAACAGTAGGAGATAAAAATTTTGAACAACCTCGTTTTCGTTAGTGAAGCAGTGAAATTGTTATCATGCTTTCATGGAAGTCTTTTATCCTGTTTAGAGATGGCAGTACGGAGTCCTAATCAATAGCAATTAATGCCCGTGTTTATCGACTGGTACTTCGGTAGCACGTATATTTCCTGTTCGGTCGAAGGTTACATAGGTGCCTTGTTGCGATACTGACGCTTTTCATTTACTTGGTCTCAATTTCCATTGCAAACTGCTTTCAGAATGTGTCGTGCCTGGTGCTGGTGCGTTCGAAATCCATGCCCATAGACAGCTTTCCAAGTACTCGCACGAAATCAAGGGACGTGCTCGGCTGGGCGTGCAAGCCTTCGCTAATGCCTTACTTGTAATTCCGAAAGTTCTTGCTGTGAATGCTGGCCATGACACTCAAGAAACCATGGTGAAGCTGCTGGAGGAAGCAGCCAAAGTTGAGAAGCGTTGCGGAGGAAATCCACCTAATGAGCTCATCGGACTGGATCTGACAACTGGGAATGCGATGATCCCGGCACAAGTTGGCGTCTACGACAATTTTATCGTCAAGAAACAGATAATCAGCTCTTGGTAGGTGTCCTTTCCGATTTCCAGATTGTGGGACCTTTTGTTTTTTATATGACGGTTTTTCATTGGCATTCCAGACCATGTGCGTTTACGGGGTTCGAGGCACTAAATCTATTGTTTTCGAACAAGCTGTATCAAGAGAGCGGGTTCGCTCGATCGTGTGCGTTTTGTGAAAATGTTTGGGGAAAACTATAATATGACGTTACAGCTTACTATAAATCTAAGTGCCGCCTACCTTCTAGAAATTTGTCTGCTTGACCTTCTCTGTGCGTTTCTTAGATACCTGAGTTTCATTTGTGGTTCGGCTCGTTACTAGCCCTCAGTTCTTTTCGAGTGTAATTCTAGCTGACCGTATTGTACTAAGATGCTCCAGCGCGCGCTGTAACATTGGTGCTACCTGCTTGAAACCAAGTAGGAAGTGTTATTTGCTGGTGCGGACGAATCAGATTGGTTGCATCTGGAAATGATGAAGATATCCAAAGAAGCGTGTCGCGCAGGACTCTTGTCCTTTCTCTCCCCAGACATTTGGCTTCCGGCTAGCCCATTGCTTTTTTCCGTTGGTTGTCACAATATCTGATGATGTATCACCGTGATTCGTTCTCATTGGTATCCCTTGCCGTTTTCATTACAGCTCCGTGATCGCCTCCAACATCCTCCTGGTGGATGAAATCATGCGTGCCGGTCTCAGCTCTCTCAAAGGTTGAATCCCCTGTCTTTATCTGTTTGTGCGCCTTATGGAACAAGCCAAATAAACGTTTGCTGTTTGCTAAACCCCTGTTTTACTTCTCAAAGCTAACATTTTCAGTTGTACAGTTCACTGAAATGACTATAATTTTGGAATGGCGAGCTCTAGGATCGCTGGAAGAATTAGATGTGGTTGCGTCGTGCACTTTTGAACGTGTTTTTATCTCTGTTTTATTGTCTCATTAAGAGATCGACTGCTTAGGGTTTCTGTTTCAATTCATAATCAGCAGCACACAATCAACTTCATATTTCCGGTTTAGCAAAAAACTGACTTTCCTAGTGTACGAAACCCCTTATGTATTGCATACCTCTGAACTATCGAACCGGAGTTTTTGTCTCGACGCTTTCCGGTTCCGGGTGCTGTACACTATATTGAGTAAGGATCCCAATTGACCTGGTCATCGACCTGTTTTGTGAACTTTTGTCCCAGCCGTTCCTTTTCGAGAGGTTTGGGATTGGCAGACGAAGGATGGTGTCTTAATCAAGCCGAATGGTGTAATAGTGTCCATACCGAATAGAATCAATCAGTTTGTGTGCTCAGTGACAGATATGTAAATTAGGATTAAGCGAATTAGCGTCTTTGTCGTGTGCCTCAGGCGCAGATAGTATTTTCATGATTACGCGGCACGATTTTTCTCTTATCATTTTGAAATTCCTCGGTCCACCTTGTACTCCTGTATTAATTTGTGAGATGGCTCAGTGGTTAGAACGCGAATTTACGGACCGGAAGGTCCGTGGTTCGTACCCGACCTCTGCCCTGGTTGTCTAGGCTTGAGCAATCTGGCAGTATCTTGGCCCTGGTGCTTCCTCCGGGTGAAATTGCAACTGGGCACCGAAGGGGTGTTACAGCTGAACGATTTTTGAAAATAATTTTTATTTAGAGTTTAGGGTCTTGAGGATCCATAGAGCGGCGTTTTCTTACGAGACTACTAGTCTTCCTCCAGCGTATCGCTCAGTCCGTCGATTCAGCGTTCGGTCGTCGCTGAGACGCTAATCAACCGCGTGGCAGAGATTACAAGTGAAGGCGAGGACGGATAAAGAAAATCACCCTGATCTGTTCACTGATGTTCGGAGATATGACTGAAGTGAAGCAGCCTTCAAAAAATGAAACTGCCTATAGTTCATACTGGGAGGTAACCGAGCAAAATCTTACTATGATAATCAGGCTTGACGATACTTTTTTCAGTGTCGACGGGCATGTATTGCGTTGTTTCTCGAGGGGCTGATGAACAATTCAGACTGGGAGTTGTGTTTACCATCTGTCGGCGAAACTTGTCTCATTGCCTGAACATTCTATTGTTGAACATGTCAGCTTGAGCAGAAACGGCCTTGTCGTCTATGAGAGCGTTCAGAGGTGATGGGGACACAGTCGCGCCCGAGTGGACGGTGTTGAGGATACACAGAGATATGCTCACCGTTGTGGATTTCTGTGATCAGTTAGCTCGGTTGTTTTTTGATATGGTTATTCTAGTCGTCTTGTTCACGTTGTTCAGAGTCGTCATTGCATTATTGTACTGCGTGACGCTTTTCCTCGCCTCTTTTCTGAATGAAGTGGAACTCTGGGTGAGCGTACAAACAAATCCTAATGGCCCAATTTGGTCCGCTACCAATGGGCCTGCGCCTTTGTCACAGTGCAACCCTGTGCATGCAACCATATGGCCCTTAGTTCTGGCTTGCCATGTGGACTTGATTGCAAAGTTTGTTTGCTCCTGTCAGACCTCGATGCCATCTTTGCGACTGCATTATACACCACCGAAATGGACACCAGTCAACAACTGTTTGCAATCTATTGACAACATGATGATCAAATCTAGTGGATTAAAACCCATTTTACCAGAAAAATATACGAACACCGCCATGAATTGTGTGACGGAAAGGCTTCTCGTTTCCGAAAACTGCTTTTTAGAGAGGGTTTCTGATATATATATATACACTACAAAAGGTCGAAATTAACGGGTGACCTGATGAAGTTAGGGGATTAGATAAGCGCACTTGGTGAGGACAACAGGACTCCTCGGGGCAATAGCGTGATAGTGACTGCCCCGGGCGAGACCAAGTAGTCCCCCATGCAGTTGATAGATCGACTAAATGGGGGAATAATTACTGACTATTTACTGGAACTGCGCATGCTTGAACAGTCACCAATAGAAATTAGTGTGACCACCTTTAGGGTACAAGTGTTTGCTTTACCAATCCTGTAGAGTTATTTCCATCGAGATGGTGTGGCACGGTCTAGTACGCCCAGAATTTTGTCCCAAGCCGACCCGAATCTATCTTCACCTACTCTTGGCCCGTGTGTTCGGAACATGCATTTGATTGGTTTATTGTTTTGATAGGCGACATATCCCACTATCTGGTGAGTTGATCTCATCTGTGCATGAGCGCCTAAGATGAATCAAACCCGATTTATTTTCATCCTGACTGTGATTGACTCGCATAAGATAGATTGCCTGTGTTCACTCATCATTGTCCATTAGAATAAAGACAGGAAGGCAACGAATAGGCCTATCCGGACGATTTCGATCCACTAGAACCGAGGGAGTGAACCTGAGTTGTCGACATCTATCAACAACGAATCCTCAAACCCCACTTTCACACTGACATCAGCTCACCTGATTACTACCGCCTGTCCGACCAGTGTGACAGCTGAGCATCATTCGGGAGCGGTCGTAAGTACTACTAATTGTTATGAGCGACCTCGGCTGAAATCGATCTACGTTGCGGACAAAATGATCACCACGGTGCCCGGAATAGCGTGGGCTCACTACGAATAAGGACCAGATAATGCCTGCGATACTTCTCACTGACAGGTTTGAAACAAGCGATGGCACAAAACCTACGTCTGAGTTAACTGCATGTCAGAAGCTTTGGACAGTACGGAGAATAAACACCGCTTTTTGTAACGAAATTGCTTACGTAGAAAAGACGGGTCATAGTCAGAAGCTCCAGTGCTAGCTAGAAGTAAACCACAACAGGAGACCAGAATGCTGTCCAGTCAGTTTTCACTGAACAGTCCTTTTACGCACGTTACCGGCTTAGTTGTTTGAACTAGAGCCTGACAACTCAATACAGGTTTCCTGCAAATCGCAAAGATCCGCTATGGAAAGTGTTGCGTATGGACCCCAAAAGCACCAGCATCGCTTTTCATGTCCGTTAGTAGCTCGGTCATCTTGAAGATACACTCTAGGACCGTGAAAGGAGTCCTTCATACAGGACGCGGATAGCATCCAGCCTGAGTGATAAATACGATCAGAATTGGGAGGAAGCATGGGGAATTTGCAATATTTCTGTAGAACAGGCCGAACAACCGATTTGGTGAATTCCTGTGACGTGGATAACCCTCGCACACCAACACTGGTTTCTCTGGGTTGCACCGCTTGAATTCGTTTGGCACGATTCACTATCCCACCGTGGCGGAGCCTAGATGAATAATATGCCAACAAGAAAACTTGACTGGTATGACTTTGGTTTCAGTAAGCTTGCGCCACACTATAATTCAAGCTCAGGGGTCGAGTTAATCTCGCTCGGTTATCTCTGGCTGCAAAGGCCTCCCTAAGCGTGGAATCCACTTCCAAAGCGAAAATATCGCAGGATGCATAGGAACTTTCTTAAAATTAGTAGACGCGATTGTCTCTCGGTGTTCATGTGTTTAATTACACCTAGGTGGGTCTCAAAGTGACCGGGATACCAAGACTGAGTTTCTTTGACCAAGAATCAAACGGAAACTCGCAGGACACGCGTCCTACCCTTGGTTTCCGTTAACATTTGCTGTCAACCGACTGAATTGACCAAATATATCTGGCATGCAATAATTCCCTCATTCAATTCAGCTTTCAAATTTCTGCAACATTCTGTCTCACCCCTACAGAGAATTGACATTCATATATTGAAAACCGAATCAGGTATGAAATTTGATATGGAAATTTGTACGTGGCAAATAAACGCGGTCAGCTCCCGGGAACGATTCCGCGGAAACACGTGGCATAACTACTTGGAATCGTTATTTAAGGTGAACGTCAGCTACTGATTCCACGGGAGTGGGTTAAACGAAGCGAAACTGGGAGATACTGAGTCAGTATCTACGTGAAATGAAGAGTCTAAGTGTACGTGCAATTTCGTGTTATTACGGAAATGCCTACAAGTCCGAAAACGACAGTGACATCCCCGATCGTAGATCCAATGTAGCCGTACACTGAAAGGGGCTGGTTAGAAAGTCAACACTGCTCTTCACAATACTTGGGGGGAGTTAACCCACTACCCTCGGGGAGGCTTACCTGTAATTTAAAGTGCACTTACGCGGGATGTAACACTACTCATTTCCAGTTGATATGATGAGAGTTCCAATTCTACCTGAGCTGAAAATCAATTAAAAACCAAACGATTGTACACACGTCTCGTTTCAGCATAAGTCACCTCCGCTTTTCAGAACGCTGTATGTGACCATTCGGCTAGTACTATTATCTGATGTTTCATTGACCCATTCCACAGATCATGCATTGTGCCCTCGTGACTGGTCCTTCCACTATGTTAATCGACGATCTGTATCAAATTTGTTTACAAGTAAACCAGTGTCAAAGTTCCCGGACTACATCATTCGAACTTGCGGAGAAGTGCCGCGTGCAAATCACGTCACAAGACCGGGAAAAGTCAAGGTGCATTAGCATCGTATTACAAACAGCAGATGCACCAGAGAATGAAGACACTCAGCATACCTTTATTATAAACTTCGCCGCATCAGCGCAAACATATCAGAGGTAACAACAAGAACAGAGCACATAATTGGCAAGTTTAAAATACAGCACAGAAGATAAGTCAGCCCGTCCGAGTTACGAAATGCTACGATAGAGCTTGCGACGAAATGAAAATCACTCCGAAGGGTTCTCTGGTTGCGTCGGGAAGCGTGTGGGAAAGACGTGGATAGATATAATGCCCACATTGATTAGTGGGAAGGGTAAGTATGTATCATGAGTTCACAGGAGCTCCAGTGGAATGATCCGTATACTTTTGATGGTTTATAAAGGATAGTTCAGTGAAAGTCACTCCATGAAACGGAAGCAGCCTCATTCGAATTCTGTATGTCACCAGCGACCTTCGCCGGGCCGAAGATATCTGCGAGAAGATCGACGTTCGAAGCCTACAAGAGAGAAGAGAAAACAACTTTGGTGTATGCTTTCGGAGTCAAGTGCGAGAGTGATCTGAAGAAAGAGTGGAAAGATATGATAACTCGTTTCGAAGCAAAACCTAAAAAACACAATCGACTCATAAAGTTTGACTCGGTGTCTTGTGGGGAAATAAACCGGGGAAGCTTTTATGGGGTTTTAGAGAGTACCTGATCATTTGGTTGGCTACGGTAGCGATTAGGACGTTGCATTTAGGCTCGCGATTACTTTGCGAAGCGACAGTACTCGAAATAACAATGGTATCGCCTTCTTACCAAGTGGTCATATTGCTAATGTCTATTGTTTGGTGACGTGTGTTAAAAAATAGCATTTCATAGTTCTTCCCTGAATTTAGACAACCGTATACATGCGTTATCAGCACAGTAATCGTCGTCCAAAGCGACCACCCCTATTTTGGTTGGGATTGTCAGCACCCTATCGTTTCACCCCTGTACTGGCGACAGATGGCTTGAAGCTGGCCTCACACAAATCTCGGGATTGTATATGGACGAGTACAGACTCGAATCCCAAAGCGATAACCCATTTTGTTCGATCCCGTTAGCGTGCACTGTCGAGGGGTTTCACCGTGACTGGAGACATTCGTCGCTGAACCTAAAATAACAATTCAAAACAGTGTGTAGTTTTCTGGACGGTTCCGTCATGTGATCAGGTTCAGCAAATAAGATCCGAGTTTCACTTGCGACCGACTTTCCCGTAACAGTCACAGACACCTGGGGGGATGTAATCCACCACATGTGAACCCCACGAAAATTGGACAGTCGTGATTCACAGCTACGTTCTGTATGGCAGCCGTACTGTAGTAACGGCACTCAGCTTATTTCTAGGTCTGATCCTCCCGAGCTAGTGTTCAAGTCAAAACAACCACCAAGGGCGCGCAAGGTATATTAGCGCCCAAAACGAAGTCAGGAACACTTGTACAGCGCTTCATATATACAAAGTAGCCGGCAATAGCTTTCTGAAAATTCTGAGGCGTCCTGGATGCGCCATTGGCAACCGGCATTCGGCCAATACTGATTGGCTGTTGGGTCCCGACTTTCGACTAATCAGATCTCGGGTCGATGCCGAAATCTTGGCCAATCTTGCGTGGACTTCTCGGCCGTAGCAGCATCTAAGTGTGAGCGGTAAAGAGGGATCCGTGTGGAGTTCCGCCTAACACGTACAACATACAATATCGCAAAATGCCCTGTAGTGGACATACTTGGATTAGGGGGCAAAAACCTGACGCAAACTAAAACAAAGCCTGTCCTCTTGCAGGGTTTGACGAGATTTGCGGGACAGGTAGTCTAACTTGCGCTAAGCTCTTCCTTAAAACTGAAATGGCGTTTCTATTGAGCCTAAAGGTAAGTTGTTTCAAGGGTTGTACGCTAGGTGAGCGACGGACCACCGCCAAATAGCATAAATGCACCACTTTTCTTCAGCATCTTGCCACGTCCTCGTTGTCTCCAAGCTCCAATACATTTCTCTATGCTACCATACCCGCTCTGCCTAGCACGCTGCTCTGTGGTGTGTAAACCGAAACGTTCCAGTCTTACTATGTAATGAACAATGTTGTTTCCTCCTGCGAATAAACGGCAATCAGTGGTTACCTTTCCTATTTTTTTGACTGCTCATGAAAAGCGTGATTTACGCCTGTCTATTATAACGCCGTTTTGCCTCCATGCCGCTCACTCTGCAGGTTTTTGCTTCTGACTGATTTCATTCAATGGCAAGTTTGCGAAGCAGCTCCACCTTTTGACAAAGCCATTTCCCGCAAGATGCGACGAATCGCTTTTATCCATATGCTTGCAAGTATCTCGTCTCAGTATCCGTTCCGAAAGACAGTAGTTTGGCACAGCTGTTGTCACTCAGATAAGGGTAGAGGTGATGCCAGGTGTCCAGCAGTGACTCTCACCAAATGGGGAGGCAAGTTTTCAGAAACCTAGTTGGACTAAGCTGTCTTGGCACACAACAGGCCGCTCATACTGCTATAACTACTCTCTCCTAGGAAACGGCTAGGGTGGTCCGGCCCTGTGCCCTAGTGAAACATGGGTATAGAGGGCTATTGTGCAGCGGTAAATGTTCCATAGTCATGTACTGATATCCTCCACTGTGCCTATCAATCCTATCTACTCTGGGGGTCAACGTAACCTAGGATTTGGGATGGCTGTTCACAACTAAGTAAGACTCTCGCCAAACCAGTGATGTCCAGATTATGAACTACTAGCTACAGCTACTCACATTGAAAAAAAACCACCACTTCTTTGGTCCCCACGAACATGCTGAAGCTACGCGAGTGCAGCATCCGAGGTGTCCGTGCATCTGCCATGTTGTGTTCCTTGTTCTTCGGGGGTGGGTGCCAAGTTCGTTAATCGGAAGTGACGTTCCCTTTTCTTACTTGGCTTGTCAGTTTTTATTCACCTGCACGGCTGGAAGAATGCTTGGGAGCTCCAGCGGCTGTTCAGGTAAACTCTCTACTGTAGAGTGCTTGGTACGCGCTTGTATACGACGCGGACACCATTAATAAGCCGCCCATCCTATGCCAAAGTCGGTGCACTCATATCGGAAGTGCTGAGTGACCGTTGCTTTTCTCATCGCTTTATATCTGTTGGCGCTTGGCCTTTAGGTTCTCTTGAAATTGGCATTTCTTCAGCAGACAAAGGGCTCAATTACGCCCTAATTATATTCTATATCAACCCTTCGATCATTATTTCGGAGCGAACTTTCTTAAAGTGCTTCATGAATTATCACTGGGAGGAAATTCATGCATGTTTCCCAGACCAGCCTACTTTGGTATTAGGTATAATGATGATAGCTACCACTAAACAGTAGCAACTCTGTGACAGTCCAGGAAGCAGTGAATCGGTTTCGCCGACAGTAAAACTCAACTAGGAAGGTTCGAATGTGTGCATCTGGCGGCCATCGAGACCGACGCTAGGCACGTGATTTATGGAAGCACATTGACGTTGTGGATTACTGACAACAGGATGACCTCGTCTACCTTGTTTCCCACACTTGGTATGCGAGATTCAAGTTCGAGGCAAAAATATTCCAGCGAAATCCTAATTACTTGTACCTCAGTCGTTTCACCTTTTCAGCGCAGGTGTCAATACTCGCTATGCATACCTCCTGCGATTATTCGTCCCTTTCACCATTAGCAATGGAGCAGTTTTTCTTTCAAGACACCTATAACTGTTACATACCTTTCTCCACTCGGACATTGCAGCTACCTCCCTTTGCTCTCATTTCATAACTCTCTTAACAAGATCCTTGACCATACCTTGCGAGAGCATAGGTTTATCCAAACCCGACACACATCATCCCACCTGCTGCCATAAGGCAGCAGCGCTCAAACAGAAAGCTTTTGCCTGATACTGGCATTCTTGTTGTACTCATGAGATATAGAAAACCATAATGTTAAATAAACGCCCAGTTGATATATCTCGTGAGCAGGATGCACCACACACACACACACACCATCTTCCAGTTTGAATGATATGTAGTAGCTTTCTCTCGTACTGGCCAACACCTGATACGGAAATTTTCAATATTTCTGTCGAAGAAGGACAGTCAACGTCATCTTCATATGGAATTCGAAAGAAGCACAGTAAACGGTGAAGACTGAGTCCTCTGTCATACACATTTAAATGGGTGAAACCAGGATGGTGAGGGACACTTCACTTTGGCAGTATAACCATGGAACATTACGCTAACTACAGAATGACAACAGATGAAGTTTCAACGCGGCACCTTCAACAAGTACACTGGCCTACAATAGATCTCTCAAGCCAACAGCCAGACATCTCATTCTGTACACTTAGGGCCAACCGCTACTAGAAATCGGGCGGCCTAGATGACAAGATCATGAAGTTGATAGTGGAAGACAGGATTCGATCTGAAGGGTCATGTTGAAATCCCTCTTCTTGTTGTCCTACTTAAGAATCCGCTGAAATGGTACTTCATCACTGCCTGGAATAGCCATATCCTGTGTAGAGCATGGAGCTGGTAGAATTTTAGCTACTGTCACCAATACACACACAAAGGAACACCACCCAAGATCCTCAGGCCATTCGGCATGCCACACCATAATTACGTGTGTTGGTACTTTGAAAACAGTTTACGGCCGCTAGGGGAAAGAACAAGCTAGTGAGCGAAGAAATTCACGTCTTCGGTTTGGCCATCCTACGCATGTGGCATTGCGTTAATACATGCAACGATTGTGTGTGTGACTGGAGTCGTTTAGGTGACTGTTAATGAGATTGACACACTCGGATTTTCGTCTACAGTTGTGATCAATTCTCCATCGTTGAGTATCACCTTAAAACGCTGTTGAACAACTCCTAACAGTTTAGCAACGCGAGTTGACTCCATTTGGTAACCGAATAAACAACACATCAACTTGAACGTGAAAACTGGAGCGCTACTGATTGTCCTGAAACTCCCGAACTCGTATGGGATTACACAACACGGGTGTCGAACTGAAAAACCAACTAAAATTGCCTGCATCACAAGAGAGCGACTAACTTCTTGGTCTCTAATCTGACTGTCCATTGCCATTACAGATGTCAAGGCTAGTTACCGGCGGAATGTGCACTATACACCAATGTGGATGTATGGAAAGTCGACACCAGTAAACATAAGAGGACAAAAGTTTCAGGTCACACATTTTGGTTTGAAGTGAGAAACGAGTCGGAAAAAAGTGGATTCAGATATAGACAGAAGTGTTGTTTAGACAACGCACATAGGTTCAGATAAAAAATCAAGCAGAACAAATCCTTCAACACATCACTTTCAAAGCAAGAATGAGAGTGAAGCTTAAATTTCTGGTCACATTACCAAAATTCCGTGCTATGGATGGGAATTCCAAGGAGTTTAGAAGTGCAGTTGCACAATTTGTGAGCATTTCTACACCAAAAATGAATGTTGAACTGCAGAAAACGGATGATTTGTGGAACCGGATCACTCTCCTTTAGTCGAATATAATACACACATTTCCGGAAGCTGAGTTCATTTACCCAGAACGACACGAAGACGCCAACAAGCCTCCTTCGGGTGACATGGCAGCTAGGCGCTGAAAGGGTGTTACGGCTGAACGATTACTATTATTAGTATACTATGAAGGATAGCCTGTTCATTCGAATTGTGCGCACCTACATGGAAGCACATGTGAAAGTAAGTGAGCGGTTGTAACGGCTTGGACCCGCGTAGAGCACCCACAACACCGCCACAAAACATTTTGGACGCCGGAGTAGGAGCCCCCTTCTGTTCTGAGCAGGGGCGGATGCCTCACTGGTACTTGCGTGTCCTGGGTTTTTAGTTGCCTTGATAACGGTAAAGTTAGGCACAAGTATGTGAATGAGATATCCCGTCTTCCTACCCAGAACCCGCACCAAGTGCTCAATGCTGACTTTTTCATCCTTGTTTCATCCTGCAAGTGGGGTCAGCCGAAGAATCGAGATACGCCGTACATATACTCCATCACCTTTAGCATGTACTTTCCTCCCCGCACCTTAGGCCAATCATATCTGTTAGTTTGGCAAATGTTGATTAGATGGTAGTATGGGTCATCTGCCCACTCACTTTTGCATTGCTTCAATCATGTGCCGTCGTTTTCCATGGCACCTTTATGTGTCTTAAATGTCTGGTCCGCCAGCAGATAACTTGTCAGCTAGATCCTGCTAATTCACAGACTTCTGGAGCGGGTAGTTAATATACATAATACGATGAGTGTGCCCACAAGGTTGCAATTTCCGCTAAGGTTTGTGGTCATGTTTTAACAAAGAACCCGTCTATTTCAGGGTTATTGGTTCTTCAACGCTGGCCACCATCCTGAGTGACCACTCTCTTTCGGACAAAATTTAGCAGCGCGTATTGAAGATGTTTCCTCGATTGACAACGAAACATTTGCGAACCAAAGGGCAAGCTGGACGAACATGTCAACAGCCATTTGGACAATAAGCAATGGGGCACAACCGAGCTTCCGATATTTCCATAAATTATAGGCCTTTATTCAAAAGAAAACCCCTTGTCGTAAAGAGTTACATATTGATGAAGTTTTCTTGTTCGGAAATTCGAATGGTAGAAATAGAACTCCCGGAAAGAAACTTCCTTACTGCTTCCAATCTCGTAAATTTTGCGGAACGGGATTTTTTGTGAGCTAAAGATTCCGGAAAGTTGTTTTCTGTGTGACATGGAGTAAAAATAGCACCATTAAAGCGGTGTGCTCAACAGACGACCGTATAAAACACACTAGAATTGACGGGATGGACGTTGACCAAGATATCACGAAGTTTAGTAGGCTCCAGCAGACCTTCCCAAAAGCGGTGCTCGTTTAGTGAGAGCCGCTGCTTTGTAATAGCGATTTGCTCCTCCAAATCACCGGATTACCAACGAAGATAGACACCACCACACGTTTGTTTCTGCAACACGGTTTGACATCGAGTACACACAGAGAATTCAGAGACATGCTGATCTGCTGCGTACTTTCTGGTTCAGCTGAAGAGGAACTACTGTAGGAGGAACGACATCCTAGTTGCCCCGAGTGTGTTAGCTCCGAGAGCCTTTGGGTCAATTATGTGAATTTGATTCTCCCAGAGGTAAAAGTGCAGATGCATTATCTAGGTCATCGTTACTGAGTAGAACGCTGGGCAAGAAGATCTGAGGGCAGCCTATCCTCTTGTGCGGAAAGTACGCAGCCTAAGTAGCGTAACCTATGGAGCATTAGTAGCTCACCGCTGGAGTGTGCCGTCTTCCTGAAACAATCAGAAGTACCTCGGCACTACTATTCCGACGTCCGTACCAGACCCGGTCAAGGCCCCGGATAAACTTATGGTCAAATACTTCAAGTTTTCGTACGTCCTCTGCGCGTGGACATCACTTCTCTGATGCATAAGGCAGTATGCGTTGCACTATTACAGTGCTCTCGGAGGACACAGCTACGCCATAGCTGTCGAACGTTGGCAAAAGCTGCCATGGCCTTCCAAATTCAAAGGGTGCTTTGGTCTCAGGCCGGAAATGATCAGATAAATAACTTTCCTTACCACATCAACTAGCATTAGGTTTGGGCTTGATTCGAAGCAGTCTTGCACTGCAGATGGACTTTGCACAAGAGATCAGCTGCTTGAATGAAGAGTGAGACCATCATGCCATCTGTAGCGAGCAAACAAGCCTGTTTTAGGAGTGGGATCAAAGTGTAGACTCCAGAATGTAAATTCAACGAGAAGACGAGCACGCTGGTCTTACAAAGAAGAACACTTACCTGGTTCGCTGGAGTGTGGCACGGTGTGGTACCGTCTAAAAGAGTGGAATCTTCGACAACCGGTGCCGTTGTAACTGTCTGGGTTGCGCCTGATAAACCAACTCCTCGGGTTCCTCGACTCCGCGACATACTTGGTGCAGGTGGTGGCGGAAGTAGCCCTGCTGCGGTCGATCCACCGGCAAGCTTCACAACTTGTTTGGGTTTGACAGATTCACTCGAAACGGAGGGATCGTCACCAGTACGTCGTGTATTAAGGTTGAGTTTGATTGTCTGGCCTTCCTTGAACCCGAGGTTGAGAGATGGTTGAGATTTCAACTTTTCTTCGGTTTCTGCTACCTCCTTCTCTTGTTGGACCCACCTGGGGTGATAAGATAAAGCAGGACAGTGAAATTAATGAGATCACACATCTTAAAAGGAGTTAGCTAATCGTGCTCGTAGGTTGCTTGGCACTATGCTACGAACTCACTTTGTCTACGGTATATGCTGAAACGGTAAAAGCACTCACATGGACGTTTAACGTTGGTAGAAACACGCTCAACCGAGCAAACGAAGACTTACTAGGACGATCTTGGCAGCAATATGAAGGGAAGAAGAGCACAACTATGTGGCAACACAGTGCGCCAACCGAAGTCTCGTCATTGCTTTCAGCTGTAACACTTTTACGGTGCATAACTGTCACGCCACCCGAGGGAACCACGAGAGCTAAGATACTTTCAAGTTGCTCAAGCCTAGACAAGAGCAGCCGAGATGCAGAGGTTGGATTCGAATCACGCACTTTCCGCTAAGTAAGTCCGCGGTTTAACTACTGAGCAACCTTGAGCTCAACCTCTCCATACCGACAAAAGATAGGTTAGATAAAGTCAGCTTTAAAAGCCACACACTCATCGTTCAGCTATGGACTGTGACCGCCGGCGAGTTGCGCAATTCAGTTGAAAAAACAACGAACCTTGCTATGAGTTCAACGCGGCCCCAGACGAATTCGCTGTACCCGGTAGCACCAGCAGTGATACAACTACACTCTATTCTATGGATCCCAGGTTAGGAGATAACCCTACCACCGAGATCAGAATCTTGAGTCTCTGCGAGAAGACAGGGTCCTCATACACATCGCCTTGTGCGTCAGACTTTCGAGTCAAAAGCTAGAAGCGGGGTCCGTAATCCAAGCTCTACATCCTCTCACAGCACTGAGGTGAGCTTAAAGGTCTCAACGCGCGGATACTTAAACTAAATAATCTTTTCGGGCCTGGGCCACCGGGAATTATCATTTGTCCGCAGACTTTTTTGTTCACCGAAGCCCCCCTCCCCAACGTCTTCCCAGCAGACACGCAAAAGTTGCTGGATCACATATTGTCAGTTAGCTGACCTATGAGACTTGTACACTCATCCGCTTATTGAAAATAGACGAAATAACGGAAATTTTAACGTCCGTAATCTATGTAAAATTGGCGAGGACAATCCTCGCCGAGAACTTATCCTCCTTTAAAATTAATGTATTCTGTGTCTGTAAAACACCCACAAAGACCCAACAGAGGTTATGCGTCTCAAAAAGTCGAGCACGAACTCAACTATTCTACATTTCACTCTCCGTGTGTGCGGTATTCCAGAAGTAATGACTCCTGGAATATATGGCGTCGGAGTTGAACTTAGCTCCAGAGCTGAACGTGCTTTGCTGGATTAGATTCCAGTGAATAGTCACCTTTACTGGTTACGTGCGCGTGGATGAAGCATGGAAGCGTGTGAAAAGAGCAGTCTTCAGAAGTGTGTCGGCTTCCAGATTCGTCTAAATAATCATTGGATATTTTCAAGATCGCTAGTCTTGATTGATGTCAGGAAATTTACGCCAGCAAGCAACGAGTACGATGGTGCACACAAATCACTCAAACGTTAAACAGTAACGATCCATTACTCTTGCGGAAAAGCTGAGAGGAAAGGTATCTATCAAGGGAGTGACCAGAGGAAAAACTATCAGTCAAACGGTAGGTGAAAAAAGAGGGCTTATTGATTTACTCCCAAAAGCATCGAATGAAAAAAAGGGCCGGACATGTTGAGGAACAGTTAAGCTGACCACTTGCAGCACAGCCTCTGGAGACATTACCTAAGGGCAAATGGAATGTAAAATGCAACTGCCCATCAGAAGTATAATACGAAATATCCGTACAGAAACACTAGAAGATACCAAGACCGGAAGATCCATGTTCAGCCCTCTGTAAAGGAGACGGAGAATCCCTCGCTACTCATTCGATAAAAGGTATTGGTGCTCTACAGAGTGAAGGCCGACTGCCAGCAGAGTGAGACACATCAACAGTCATGTCCGTTTTCAAAATTGGCAGGCGTCACTATGTGAAAACTACAGTGTACCACCTGGCAGGTGAGACATCGAATATGCACTGCAACTTCAATATTCAGAGGATGACTGAACACAGAGAGAGACAGATCCGATAAAAAAAGCATAGTTCCCGTCTCATAAGATGACGCACTGGTCACATTTTCACCCTCAAACCGATCCTGGAACAGCAGCGCTGCTTCCAGCGACCAATAATGTTTATCTTCCTTGACTTGAAAGCTGCCTTTGACTCTGTGGACCGTCAGGCACTATGGCAGTCTGTGGATCAAAGGTGTCTATCATCAATTCTTGAGCCTCCTTAAGGTGCTGTACGTCAACTCCTGTGGCCGCATGAAAGTCTACGGAAAACTCTCCCACAAGTACAATTAATCAGATAGTGTCAGAAAAGGCTTATCTTCTTGACCTTTCCTCTTCAACTTCGTAAGTGATATGGAAGATTCATTCCCAGCTTCTAATGCCTGTGGAGTCGAAGTGCTCCCTCACGCTTTGGCATGCATTTCAGAGCTGCAAAGCGTAAAGTGCTACTGCAAGACTGGATAGGATCAAAACCTAACCTCGTGTTTGCGCATGAGCCGACTAAGGTAGAAGACAAATTCGTCTACCTGCACAGCTGTATCAGTCCTGGTGGTCTTGCCAACGTTGATTTTTTATATGTGGATTGGGAAGGTCAGAACAGGTTGCACGATTTAGCACCACTTGTGACGCAGACGTGACATCAACTCATCTGTCAAAGGTCGAGATTACAATGCTGTGGTGGGCTTTATATTATTGTACTGGTCAGAAACCTGGTCGCTGCACTCCGAGGACGTCAAGACTTGCAACGCTTGACCATTGATGTCTTCGGAGAAACGCACGAGTAAGTGGGAACACCGCATCAGTAATGATGAAGTACGTCGAATCGTTTTTGAAAGAAATAACTAGCCCACAATAGGTGAGCTGCTCTATAGATTGCGCTGGCTTGGTCACGTGTTCCAAGTGACAGTCAACAGAATTGTCGGAGAAAACTTTTTCGCACAACCACACGAAGGATGGAAGCGAGTCAGGGGAGGTCACATAGTGACTTTTCAGTGAAATACGAAGGCCATTACTAGCAAATTCTGCTGCGCTGGTTATTTTTTAGTCAGTTGGTTGAGTTTTTCTGCGCATAGATCGTGCATGGAAGCGCGGTGGTTCCAGCTGCTATAGGTCCGTTAACCTGGGACAATGAAAATAAGAGATTGAGAGTAACGTGTTGGAGACGATGACCCAACCATTTCGCTGAAGTCAAATTGCTCTGGTTGTCCGGTGTCGTAGAGATGAAGAGCTACGCAATGAAGGCGATAGATTCGACACAAGACCATCATTGGGAGGAATATAATATAATAATCGTACTCAAAAGCCACGTACTGCAAGACTGGATATGATGTTTTTTTAGTCTGTCAGAATGTCCGGCATAGGCAACCCTTTGAAGGTTGCAGACAAAACAATTATGTGGAAGTTATATAATATCATAAGTGATTGTGAGACGATGGAGGAATTCTAGTGATTGCACCATGTCAACAACATACCCCTATTAGTGGGCAGTCTTCAATGTAATCTGCCGTACGGCCGTTCCACCTGTAAGTGCTGATCGAGCCACTAAATTCGATGACAAGTGCAAGGTAACTTGAAATATTAATGGCCAGACTAGATTTCCGCTTTGAAGAGCTCTTAGTGAACAACAGAGAAACATATAAAAGATTAGACGAGCGCATTAACACTTTAGCCTGACATGCATAAACTAAAGGTAATGTTTTTCTCCAGGAAGGTCAGAGGACAACTCCGGAGTGCCGACTCATCCAGTTATACCACAAGTAGACATTAATGGATAGATCATGGCCAAGCTGCGTACCAACTGAATCAGAAGAACGAAGTGTGGACAGGTTACTCGTAGAAACAGATACATTTCTAACACTGCAAGAAACCGTTACTTTTCTAGAGAAACAACTTCGAAGCGACTTTCTACACTGTGGACTTCTGAAAAGAAACCAACTCGAAAAATAAAGATACCACAAGAACCACGCCAATAAGACAAAATACACTTACTTGAAATGGTCTTGGATGGTCACATTGAAGTCAAACGAATCGGAGCGTTCTGCAAAGCCAAGCCCCGTGTACATTGTTCGACCGTCATCAGCCATAAGACGGATTACAAAATACCGACTCGAGTCCATCACAGACTCGACTGCGATCCCTGGAAACGCGTCCACGGGACATTTGGCATACAATTCCCCCGAATTACGGTCCTCTAGTTTCAAAGTCAAATCTTTGCCCTTGGCAACAATTCGCAAACGTCCGGTCCAGAACGGAGTGTCCAACCCCCAGTCTGCAGCCCGGTAACCTCGATTGGATTGTCGTGGAGGAATTTGGTAAATATAAACTTCGTTTTTCACTAACAGAACATTCTCATAGTCCATTATTAAACCAACGTCACCAGCTGAAAAGAATAATACTTATGAGAATAATAATGAAAGACCGCTTTACCACCAGCCAGCTGTGAATAAACAGTCACAGAACCGGATATCCGGGAGGTCGGCTCGTCCTTACGCAGAACACAAACAAGCATACGTTAATTAGGTTGATGGGAGTACTGGAAGTTGTATAACAGAAAAGTACCTTTGGGACTCAAAGCTTAAATGATCGTATAGGTCTCCACACCTTGCAGGAGGAAATGACGCGCTTGACGTCGTCGACAGAGTAGGGGAGATTCTTGCAACGCACGAAATGAAACACACGGGTAATGCCTGGATGGCAGAGGGAGCTATGGAGCTCCCCGATTTGGTTATTGCTCCCCATGGAAGCACATACGTTTCGTGACAGAGTGTCTGCAACATGATTGTCTTTGCCAGGTCGGTATATGATATCATATTTGTACTCGGACAACTCAATCCTCCATCGTTGTATCTTGTCGTTTTTCACTTTACCCTTCTGTCCACCACCGTACATGAATGTAACTGAACGCTGGTCGGTGATCAGTTTGAAGGGTCTTCCGAGTAGATAGTGCCGCCATTTCCTGATGGATTCAACGATAGTGTAGGCCTCCTTCTCGATAGCAGAATGATTCTTCTCGCTCGGATTGAGTGTCCTCGAGAAAAAGGCCACCGGTCGACGGTTTTGGCTTAGGGATGCGGCTATAGCCACATCGGAGGCATCCGTTTCAACAACCAAAGGCTCGTTATAATCTACTGTAATTAGTGTAGCATTTTCTAGTTCGTTCTTTAGGTTGTCGGAGGCCAACTCGACGTCGGCAGGTAGAGGGAATGTGTTATTCTTTACCAGTTTGTTGATTTTGTCCAATGAGCGTAATATGCAAACATACCGATGACACGTTGCATTTCCGTGGTAGTACGCGA
>NW_008751731.1:1028449-1075517 GCF_000715545.1 Opisthorchis viverrini | reverse complement strand
ACAAGTTGGCGAAAAGTGATGGTGATTTAACGTTTACAGCCGTCAGGCCGCAGGTGGTGAGCGCATCACGATCTCCGCCGAATGGAATTTCTACCTTGCCATGTAGACCTAGAAAGTCACGCCCGAGTAAAACGTCGGTTCAGAGGTTTGGTATTAGAAAGAGCTTCAGTTCATTGTATGAGGTATCTTTGTATCGGACAGAACACAAGCATAACCAGTCGTTTGACAGGATAGGGATGTAGACGCCATTGTGACGACTGAGAAAGCTGGGTAAATCTTCCAATTATGCAGTTTCACGACCTTGGCGTAAATGAAACTGCAAGAACTCCCTGTGTCGACCAGAGCACGGAGAGTGATGCCATTGACTTCGATAGTTGCGACGGCATGCGCCAGGCAGGTAGGAGCTGCTGCAACGAATAATGACGATAAAGTAGGCTTTGTTGTACAACTTGTGTGGAACTTGGAGGTATTTTTTGAATGGAACACGCGGCGGAAGTGACCGCGTTTACCACAAAGATTGCAGACGGCTTCTCGAGCGGGGCACTTTGGACGAGGATGTGCATCATAACCGCAGAAATAACATGTCTGAATGGATTTTACAGCAACAGTGGTCGGATCAAGACGCAATTCGGGATTCTGTGAAATGGGTGGAATCGTAGAGCAAGATATGGGTTCGTCACTAACATATGACTGTGACTGTTTGTGAGCCAATTCGAGGGATCTAGCCAGCTGATATGCTTGGTCCAGAGTGAGTTCGCTCTGTGCTAGAGGTTTATCGCGGATGGATGTGGACGCCAGGCCGTTAATTATAGCATCCCGCACGCACTCATCTTGATATTCAGTTGCAGACAGATTTAAATTCAGTCTTTGGCTAATGATTTCAGTTTTTGTACGAACTGATCGATATCTTGTCCACTCTCCTGCTTGTAGGTCTGTAGCAGGTAGTGTGCATATATGACATTTTTCGGACGGACATATAATTTCCGTAACGTGTCGATTGCAGATTCATAGTCGGTGCGATCAGCAATGTGATCGTATACTAACGGATCCACAAAGTGGATGAGAGTTTCAAGTTTGTCGGGTTTAGAAGATTCGACAGTTTTCAGATAGGTTTCGAAGGTAGGAAACCAGTGATTCCAGCGTTTTGCTGCATCTGCAGAGTTTGGGTCGGCGTCGAAGAACCGAGGTCGTGGTTACGGGTCCATTGTGTTCTTAGACAAGTAAATTGAGACGTTTAGAACGAGTCCGAGAACGAGTTAGAACAAAGTCCAGGTTTTTGAGGATAAGCAACGTTTTACTTGTCTAGGAACAAGCGTACATGAGCTGAAATATACATACAAAGGTCCAGAGTATGTATATGTGGTAAGTATTAGAATAAGCACACAAAAATCACGACCGCCAGACGATCAACCTGCTCTCCGTCATGCGTCCGTCAGAGACGCCGTGTACATGAGCTGAAATATACATACAAAGGTCCAGTACGAGTATATGTGGTAAGTATTAGAATAAGCACACAAAAATCACGACCGCCAGACGATCAACCTGCTCTCCGTCATGCGTCCGTCCACCAGAGACGCCGTAGCAGCCTTGACTGCTGCATCAGAGAGCTGGATAACCTTCTTTCGCAGCCAACGGACTCGGGATGGATAGCGCTAGGTACTCGTTTAGGGTGGAAAGTTCGTTATCGACTTTCGTCCAGGTCAGTTGATTCGTTGTGTTCGTATCTTCCACGGCTTTAAAAAGAAGTGTCAGTTTTTTCTCGAGTATTCCGACTAGAACGGAACATTCGCACTGGTCTTTCCCACTCAGGAGTGGACACTTGGTTTCGTTTGAGGGCTTTCTTTTTTGTTGTGCAATGCATCTCACCCCTAACATAGTCAGCTGGCGCAGACGAATATCAAAGCACGACCACCCGGTACACCACGGGACCAGCGCAGACGAGCGGATGAGGAGTTAGCTAATTGGTCGTCCCACAAACCCGTACATTTAAAATGCCACTAGGCATAGAAGACATGACACTGCATTCCATGTCCAATATTCGATGGACAGCCGTTGTCTACATTTGTTGCGGCTCACCGTAGAGTAGAGCGGCCTGCAATAACCTGGCTGATGATCCGAAGCGGGTGTGCCGCAGAAATGAAGTGCAATCGGACAAAAGTTCTCACGCACATGTATTGTTAGAATGAAAAATTCAATATTATGACACGTTCAGTCTGTAAATAGCCAGCGGAACAAATTTGCACGAGCAAAAGGCGAAACCAACTCCGAACGTACCATGCATAATCAACGTTGAGTCTGATGTTTTAGAGACTCATCATACATCAATATGAATGGAGGATAAGAGCTCGGTGAGGATTGTCCCCGCCAATTTGACGTGGGGTAAAGATGCTGCCCCTCATAAAAAAACCCTCGTTGGTTCGTCTCACACACACGATCGTATAGTTATATAGAATCACTGGGTGGCGCTTTAGGTATCACTGGTTTGTCGACAACACCCACAGCGCGTGCATGTAAAACCGTGAAAGTCACCGGAAATTGCACAACAAAACCATTACATCTTGGGCAAACATAGAGTGTAACGGAAAAAACACTTGAAAACAATTGTACATAAGCCAACACAAGATGACAACTTTATCCAGTGAGCTAATCACAGTTCACAAAAATGAAAAATCTAAGGGTTGTAGCAATAGTGATTGTGGCCTGGCGGATTCGGCAGACAAACCAAACCCGGCTGACGAACGCGCAGATCCTGTCAAGAGGACCGACTGAGTTAAGTCTATGGATGTTTCCGGAGACTTGATTCCTGCTTCATTTCAGAAACTCTATCAGCCGCTCCATTAGAGATCCAGCGAGGGAAAGCACTATCTCCGCGAGGCTGGACAGAGGTTCCCCCACAACGCGTAAACCCTGGGTTCACGTTTGCATCGAAAAACTTTAACGGTGGGTATTAGGCGAAATTCCTCACGGATACCTCTATACCACCAGCAGTTATACGCCCCTAAGGCCGAGAAGTATCTCTTCGCATGGCTGGCCAAAAGCTTGGGCCACTTACCTGGCCGGCACCAAGGCGAGCTCTGATTGGACGAAAACCTGGACCAAACAGCCAACTATGACACAGTATTCGCCAGCCAGAAGGCATCAGAAAACCAAGAATGTTGTTGCGGCATACACTTTATAAACGTTATACCGTACAAGTGTTTCCGGTATGGTTTCGGGGGTCAATATCCGTTTTGCATCTGTGGTGGTTGTTTTCTACTGGAACGCTAGCTTACAGTGATCAGACCGAGAACTAAGCCGGGGAAAATACTACTACGGTATTGGTTAGGGAGGGAAATCGATGATGAACAACTGCTAGGGCAAATAGAGTTTCCTGGTTGTGTAATTCAAGGAATGGGACTTGTTTGATGTGTACGTGGTGTTTTGCACGTTTTTTGGTTCAATTGAAACATTACGTATCTTGTCATTCGCTTAACCATTTTATTTTTGGATGCGAAAGACCACAAAAATGCGCAATAGTACAATTTCGCGCAATACAAGCGTGGTAACGTGCTGCGATCTTCCCTTCCGATTTCGCTCGCGCTTGAAGCGGTCATTCGCGACGCTCATGTGCTAACTCTGGAATCAAAATACTTCAGACTATCTTCGGAATCTATAATATGTGGGAACTGTTCAGAGAAGGCCCCATGGACAGTCATGATTGAACCTTGGCCAATGACGAACTATTTTAAAGAGAACAATCCTTAGTGAATCTGTTCCATCTGCCTTTTTGTTGTTGTTTACTCAATCTAGCATTTTTATTTTCAGTTCTTTGCCACGCACTCCTGGCATAGTGACTTATTGGGTAGCCAAACCACTGCAAGGTATCCTACCTCTAGACTCCTCCTCAGTGACCGGTGAGGTTTTTGTTAAGGACTGTTAGCTCAGCCGGTGACTCAATAGCCAAACCTTTTCGGCCACAACAAGCTTACCTGACCCGGCTGGAAAGGAGTAAGGAATCACTGTTCCACTCGTGATTCGGCTGTACATCATGAGGCAATTAGGCTACGCCAGACTCTGGTCTAAAAGTTACTTCGGCTATATTGAACAATGTTTCGGTAGTCAAAGCACCCTTGAGCTCTTGGGGCATGTGTTTTCCAGTGCTAAACATTTCCAGTCCGTCCTTCCTCGGGAAAAAGATGCTTCCACAAACACTGACACACTGGTCGCCTTGAGGAAACGCCTTACAATTTCCACATTCAGATCTCTGGGGAAGTAGTACTTTACCATCGCACCGCCTCGCAACATTATTGCCCGTAATAGGGGGTCTCGCTGCTCTTGGTCTGAAGTCCCTACCACGGTCGCACCTTGAGGAACAGTGTTCATGGGATCATCGCAGGAAACAATCCTGACCACCACGTCGATGGGATAACCTTAGGTGGGGTGTTGCAGGTGTAGCTTTCATGATTAACTCAGTTGAGGGCGCGCAACCTAACAAAATCCAGTGTTCGAGCGAGCTCGGGCAGGAAGTTTCAAAGATCTGATCATAGCCTATTTCACATTTGTCCAGTAGCTCTCATACTAATAGTAATGTTAATTCCCAACTTTTGGGTGGCATGCCGTCTGGCATGATCATAAGTTTACAGTCAGAATAAAGCATGATTGGGGGTTGCGGGTAGTGGGGATTGCGTGAATAGAAGACAATGTCATAAACGGTGCGAAGTATTTGATGAAATATTAAAAGGAGTTTCTTTCCCAGCTTGTAGGGAACAATGGGTATGAGGTCCGACCAGTTCAAAGACTTAGCCTGCTGACATGAACTAAAACTGAGAAATCATTGCTGGCCATAAGTAACCTTGGGAGGTTGGGTGAATGGCCGGGGTCACAACAAGCAAAAGTGGAAATGGAGATGGGATAATTCGACTTAAGGGAACATGGCAAGTTGTGTCTCAAAAATATGGCGTAATCTGAAACTAAGCAGACTCATTGGTTGCACTGTTGCAGGGAAGTCAGGTACAAGGGATAGGTTTGATGAGGATATGTTGCTATGGCATAGGGCCAACCGAACACTGCATACGGATTTGAAATTGTGGAAGGGGCAAGCTGACATCGCAGCGGAAAACCAGACCGATCAGATTTGAGCGAAAATTCATCGGGTACGAAAGAACTTTCCCAAAGGCGATATTTTGTCTTGCAGTTTTCGTAGTTAATGGAACGAGTGGGCGAGATAGCTACCGGTCGGCGATTGCCACGTGTCTCGAATGAATCTGCAGCTGCTTCATACCTTGTGGCCCCTAACTCACATTGTCTGCGCTTGTGTTAAAAGTTTGTGCTGGCTAGAAATACGTGCTATTCTGCACACAAACAAAGAAATCATGCCCCATTACCTGTGCAGTGAGCATCAGTCCTCAACCGGTCCTCGAAATGCTCTCTCAGGCTGCCTGACAGTATATTAGTCCTCATGGTTCCTTCGGATGGCGCAGAAGCTGAGAGCCGTTTGACAACCGAACGATTAACCATCGTTAACAAGTGATTTGAACTTTCAAGATTAAGTTAATGCCTCCATCACACCCAGTTTACCATTGCTACATACTTCCATGGGAGCTAGTACAAATATTGCTTTTGCAAACGTGTTCGTAACTTTCTTCCACTTCCTAGACACGTGTTTTTTAGGAACCGTGTGGCAATGAATCCTTCCACCACCATTGTCGTTTATCAATATATTTGACCGTGTGACGATGGAAATGGGCCCCATATGGAGAAGAACCTGGTCTAGAGTTCACCAGCTCCCTCCCGATTTCATCCGCTGCAATCGTGAATTTAACAGCACTACATAAGGTGGGCGTGGACCCACCGCAGTCGATTTGTTAGACGGCACTGCATCAACCCCAGAGAGCGTTCACTATTCATAGGTGTGCTGCAGGCGATCGCGGTGCACCGCTGGAGCTGATATACCGACAGTGGTGTCCTCGCTTACGCAATGCTTTGGTTGCAGTCTGGGTTCTATAAACGTGACATAATTTCCCACCGCGGTCACCTCGTTACTAGGGTGGCTACTATATTCCTCCCAAGTGATAGAAGTATACAGGTAGTAAATGACCACCGCGTCCATCTCAACGGTTGGCGTCCCTCATCAACCCTCTAGTTTACTCCAGAATTATCGTGCACTAACCGGAGCCTCCCACACCGATTTGGTCAATAGATAGAGTTCTGGCGAACAGATTCCTAACCCTTCGGATTGGGGGTTGGAAAGTGTGCAGCGACATGTTCCTTATGAGTTAAACGTTTGCGGTGGCCTTACACATGCTGCCACTGACACTTGGCTGGAGCTTTCACCAAAAAAGTTTCGCTGTGGGCGCCAACCGTCATTCGGTCGGGGTAAAGAAACTCTTAAAATACTGGAGGCCATGTACAACGTGGATTGCCTCAAAAATAAACTCATGCCCCATCAGCCCCCTAGAGGTCATTCCAGACAGGTCGCCTTATTTGCGGCACATGATAAGGTGCAAGACCCACAGGGTTTCTCATTATTCTTCACTAATTCATTTTGTCCTGAGGTGGTCACTAAATACATGAGCACTTCAGTCGTGTGGATGTGCAACCAACTGGCTACGTACAAGAGCCGTGCACTTAATGGTCAAGGTATGGGCCGGTAACAACCAAGCCCCTTACGCTCTCGTCGGTCGCCCAAACGAGTTCCCTCGTGGCCTTGGGGAATGCTTTGTGATCACTCCCAGCGAAGCCTGTCTTGAGCTACCGTACAACGCTGCACCACAGTGTGGGAGGGAGCACACCAATCACGGGGGCTGGTCTTCCGAACTACAATACACTACTACTACGATATATGTACTACAATATACAATATATACTACAATATAACTAAGATATACCTCTTGGGACGTACTTTAGATTTTTATATTGCTGAACTACTTGTCGAAGCAAGTTGGCTATTCGGGCCATTCTTTAACCAGTGATCCTGTCTCTCAGTCATCTGAGTTTAGAAAATTAAAGACAGCCGCATTGTTGCAAGCACTTGTAACGATGGAGAAAATGAAAAAAAGAATTGCAGATTAGGAGAGCGCGTAATGAGATGCCTGCATAGCAGTTGCAGCTGAACTCAGATGATACCTCCGTCGTTCATGTACATGTTGATTATTGTAGTTCACAGTAAGTCAGAAGAACACGTAAGTACGGACACGGGTGTATTGGGTACACGCGGCCAAACTGGTCCGCTTTCGTGGCGGGCAAGCAAAAACAACTGAGTCACATATCCAGTCAACCCACAGCGCTCACACGAGCCAACCAATCGGACACATCCAATCAGCCACTCACGTCACACATCAGATCGATGTTGGAACGACGAACGGACACGCACACGCGCAAACTTTCTGACACACCGAAGCAGCTACTACAGTCCTCCACCGCTAGATTTAGCCAACTCCAGCTTGATAACGTTCGACCGGCCTTGACTCCCTAGCCGACCGCCGCAGACACCTTGGCGCATCTGTGGGTGTTTCCAAGCTCTCTTGCTTCACTCCGGAGTCCACCTGCACTGGCGTCTCCAGTGTTTGTTCCGCATCCGGTCCATGTTTCCCAGTTTTGATATGGTCTAAATGACGGCGTATTATCCTCCCGTCTTCTAACAGCATGTCAATAAGGTTACGGTTTGTCGACTTCACACATCCACGTACTCATTCATTATCTGAAGGCTGAAGTTTGGCGTAAACCTCCTCGCCACCTCGTAAATTGCGAGGTCGGGCGTGTTTATCTGTGTTTTGCTTCATGGAGCACTGCTGCTGTTTGACCCTAAGCGCCAAATCCGGCCGGAGTAGATCCAAACGTGTTCGAAGTCTTCGTCCCATTAGCAATTCGCAGGCAGCCTGACCAGTAATGGTGTGCGGCGTAATTCTGTACTGCAGCAAAAACTTGTCCAACCTTGTTTGTAGGGGACCTGGGCTTTGTTTTCTCAATCCATTCTTTACCGTTGCCACCGCGCGTTCCGCCAGGCCGTTAGAAGCGGGATGGTATGGTGGTGTTAGAACATGCTCAATCCCGTTGGCTCTCAGAAACTGCTGAAATTCCGCACTGGTAAAAGCCGTGCCATTATCAGAAACAATCGTATCAGGCACACCATGCAATGCAAAAACGCTGCGAAGTATAGACATGGTCGACGCACTAGATGCAGTTCTAGTGGGTATCGCCTCTATCCACTTGGAATATGCATCGACAATCACCAGGATCATGTAACCTTCAACAGGGCCACAATAATCCACGTGTATGCGGCTCCACGGTCGTGACGGCCACTGCCATGGTGATATGGGCGCTGCTGCGGGCAAAGCCCTACTTTGCTGACACGCTTCACACCCTTGCACGATCATTTCCACATCGTGATCGATACCAGGCCACCAGACATAGTGTCTGGCTAAAGCCTTCATTCGCGTGTTACCTGGATGGCCTGAATGTAATTCCCTTAAAATGTCCGGACGGTAGCGCCTCGGAATTATCACTCTTGCTCCCCATAATAAACATCCGTCCTCTACACTTAGCTCCGACGATCGTTCGTAGAATCCGCTTAGTGCACTTCCAACATTCTCCGGCCACCCGTATGAAGTGAAACGAAGGACTCGTGAGAGCTCTGGGTCCTTTCTTGTTTCTACTCGTATTTCCGCAGCAGTGATAGGCAAATCATCAACCCAACTCATTAGATTTACCAGTTCGGCCGGTTTCGGTGTGTGTAATGGTACATCTCGTAATGGTAGGCGACTTAGGGCATCCGCTGTGAGATTCCCTTGTCCTGGAGCATACCGCAAATGATACCGATAGCATGCAAGTTTTAAGGCCCAACGTTGCATTCTAGGCGACGTCATTTGAGGTATTGGTTTATTTTCTCCGAGAATTCCAAGTAGAGGCTTGTGGTCCGTAAATATGTCGAACGTTTGTCCGAAAAGGTAGTGCTGAAAGCGCGTTACTCCGAACAGAATCGCCAATGCCTCCTTATCAATTTGTGCGTAATTCCTCTCAGAAGGCGACAAAGATCGTGAAGCGTAAGCAACTGGTTTGAGGATTCCCGATTTATCCTTCTGCGATAACACAGCTCCAACACCATATGGTGAAGCATCACAAGCGAGAACAATGGGCTGTGTTGAATCGAAATGAGTAAGCACCGGAGGATTCGTAAGGGCACGTTTCGCCTGTTGAAACGCCTTCTCTTGTTCTTGATTCCAAATCCAGCTGACTCCCTGACGTAGCAAGTAATTCAGTGGGTGAAAAAGTGTGGCAGCTTGCGGGATAAACCTCGCATAGTGATTAACCATGCCCAAGAAAGATCTTAGTTCATGTTTATTCCTTGGTTGCGGTGCCTCTAATATTGGACGTATTTTCTCGGCTAGAGGGGCCAAACCATCCGCACTGATGCGGAAACCCAAATAGTCCACATGATCTACCAGGAAGTCACACTTCTCTTTCTTTATTCGTAGTCCACACTCCTTCAAACGATCGAGTACCAGTTTCAGCAACTTTAAATGCTCCTCAATGGTACACCCGGTTATCAGAATATCGTCTAGATAGACGAACGTTTTAGGTATCCCCGCGATAACATTTTCAATTGTGCGTTGAAATATGGATGGAGCGGAATGGATTCCAAAAGGAAGGCGATTAAACATAAACAGACCTCTATGAGTACTGATGGTTGTAACAGGTTTCGCCTCCTCCGTTAATTCCAATTGCTCATAAGCATGAGCTAGGTCTAGTTTTGAAAAATATTTGCTCTTACCGATTTGTGCATAGACATCTTCGATTTTAGGTAACGGGTAATGTTCTGGGGGTGTGCTGGCATTGACCGTGGTTTTATAGTCACCGCAAATTCTAACTGTGCCGTCCGGTTTCAGTATTGGCACGATTGGTGTGGCCCACTCCGAGAACTCCGTGCTTTGAATTATTCCTTCCCGTTGCAAACGGTTAAGTTCTTCTTCAACCTTTGGACGCATCAAGTAGGGCAATGACCGAGCCTTCAGGAATCGCGGTTGTGTTCCAGGCGGAACGTATATATTCACCTTTCCCCCGGAGAACTTGCCAGTATTCGGCTCAGAAAATACTTCTTCATAATTGCGGATAAGAGATTGAACCTCCGGGAGTGTCGAGACCTGGTTTAACGTAAGTATGGGTAGTTGTTGAAGCCAATCACGTCCCAACAGGTTTGGACCACTTCCTTCAGCAATATATATGGTTTCGTTCACCGTCACACCCTTATATGAAACATTCACATTTTTCGTCCCCAGCAACTTCACCTCTTCTCCTGTATATGTTCGAAGCCGGACTGGGGCTTGCTGAAGGTTACCTTTCACGGTCGGTCCCAGGTTGTCTTGCCATGACTTTTCACTGCATAGTGTTACGGCACTACCCGTATCCAGCTCGAAAACCATTGGCGCACTGTTCACCTGTAGTTCTACTTGATACGGCGGTTGAACGCGGTTGGTGGGAGCGGCTGCATGAAGGACGTATTCTGGGATTTCCGACCTTGTAACTTGATTTGTAACAGCAGCGCTAGTATCGAACGCTGGTGCTGAGCGGCACACTTTCGCGAGGTGGCCTCGTTTCTTACAGCGATTGCAAACAGTTTGTGTGTGCCGGCAATCCTTCGGATGATTGTGACGGCCTCCACAACGATAACACTTAAACTGTGTTCTGTTCGACGGTTGCTGTAATCGATTCACCTGATACGATGAATCCACCGACTCTGATGTCACGGTAGGTTGCACAGATTGTAACAAGGTTGCGTTATTTTCTGCTGCTTCCAATGCCACCGCAGTATCGTAAGCCGTTTCCAAAGTTAAGTTACTGTCAGCAAGTAAACACTGTTGTATGCGGGCGTTTCTCACACCAACTACCAATCGATCTCTGAGCATATCGTTCCGAAAATCTCCGTAGTCACAGTGCTCCGTAAGACTCCGTAATTCCGCTACGAAATCCGCAATGGATTCTCCTTCCTTTTGTACCCTTGTATTGAACTTGAATCTCTGAGCGATAACAGAAGGTTTAGGATTGTAATGCTTGGAAACGATAAACACAAGCTCGTCAAAAGTTTTCGTATTTGGTAAATCAGGAGAGACCAAGCTGCGTATCAAACTGTATGTCGCCGAACCACAAATCGTAAGAAGTATGTTCACTTTCCGCTTGTCGTCGGTGATCTCGTTAGCAAGAAAGTAACAATTCACCCGTTCCACATATTGGTTCCAGGAACCTCCAGTAGCAGTAAATTCTTCTAGCTTTCCGATAGACATTTGGTAAGATGGGTTCGTGAGACCCTCGCCAGTATTGTAGTTCACAGTAAGTCAGAAGAACACGTAAGTACGGACACGGGTGTATTGGGTACACGCGGCCAAACTGGTCCGCTTTCGTGGCAGGCAAGCAAAAACAACTGAGTCACATATCCAGTCAACCCACAGCGCTCACACGAGCCAACCAATCGGACACATCCAATCAGCCACTCACGTCACATATCAGATCGATGTTGGAACGACGAACGGACACGCACACGCGCAAACTCTCTGACACACCGAAGCAGCTACTACATTGATATTCATGCTTAAGGGAAGGATTATCAAGCCGGGATTAGAAGAAGCAGTGTAAAGCCGGTGGTACAACCGACTTTTTGTGCGGTTAACTCAGACTTACCTAGAGTGGACTCAGTGGAATATGTTGACAACCACAGGTGTTACAAGGGATTTATTCAACAGCCCAGTGTTACACAGAGTGTAGAGTACAAGATAACGGGCAAAGGATGCTATATTCGGTCCACTACTGTAGGGGTCCATTGAAGTAAGCTATGACCGGCTGCGTAATATTGCCTCTGGTGATTGCTTACGGCAAAGCCAGAGAAATACTTAAAGATGTCCTTGGGAAGAAACCTATGGTGACCAGAGCTATACTAGATCTGTTCAGGAAGTTGAGCCTCTGTACGGTGACGCAGAACCATTGTCTCGTTTATCGGCAAATCGTCAAAGCTGTCACATAGACCCAAGTCAGATGGATCACACCAGTGGCATGAATTCCATCTCGACCACAGGGCGAATTCTCCTCACTTTATGCAGACATTCTCGTTGGAACGAGGCGCGGTCGGCTGTCACTACGGAAAGCCTCGGAAAACATATGGGATTCTCCGACTGGTGCATTTTTGTCTATCAAGAAGCCAGCGCCGCCAGAAGCTGCCATTGTATGGCCGCCATGAGCTCAACGGAACGGCATTCTTTTCAAACCGAGCAACATCAGGTAGGCAACGGAAGGCGTGATAACATATCCACCATTAGAAAGGGAAAATCAAGGTTTGTACCCCCATTAGGACAACCGACACGGGTTGGCTTATTGCGATGGGTCCGCTTATTTTTAAACGCAAGCCAACTGGCATGTGATGAAAAGGAAACGGTTACGTCTTGTGCCTATGACCAGGCCATGCCAGTAGCAAATTCGATTCCCCTCAGGGGTGTGGAGTAGAACGCTGCTCACTACCCTCTATTACATGTATTACCGAATGCCAGCAAAAAAATATCGGTTGATTTATGCAACCCGACGTCTCAATTGGAACCAGGAAACTTCCTTGGCGTTGTACCGGTTCGTGTTAATGGTCCGTATGTCAGCGTCCTCACGTACGCATTGTTGGATAGTGGGCCGGACGTAACATTCGTAGCGAAAGGTCTGCTTGATGAAGTTGGTCTGACCAGCACATCGGCAATTTTGATTTTATCAACAGTGAGTAGAAACGCTACTGTTGATACTGAAAGTCTCGGAATCGCGCTTCAATTGGTGGGTTCAGATGAAGCCGTAGTGGCCAAACGGGCCCTAAGAGGTCCTCTAACCATTAGCCTGTTGGTCATGGGCCCACCAAATACAGGTAGTCAATAAGGTCACTTGAAGGACACTACCTTTGTGCAGCTTGCAGATAAACGTGTGGGAATACCGATAGTGGAGGACGTTCTAGAGACATATTGGCCTATGGAGTAGATGGGAAGGACATCTTTTGGATGGGTTCTACATGGCTCGTTGTTTGTGGGACATGGGGTAAGGAGGCAAGTACACCACGTGAGTATGAACGATGATGACGTCACTGTCCATTTGGAGGATTGAGTTGAATGCCGCGCGAATAGTCGCAAACGTGGTGGAAGGACAGAGGGGAGAGTCAGAAATTTGTTCAAAAGTTCAACTTATTGGATTGACTCAAACATCGTTCTTCACTATGTACGGAATGGTGCCACCCGCTATAGTACGTTTGTAGCAAACAGAATATTTAAGATTCGTCAGTTACTGTCACTGAGCAATCGGCGTCACATCACGAGCGAGAATACTTCGGGAAATTCAGCTTCTAGAAGAGTGAGCTCTTTGGTTGCACTCCGTTACCGATTTAAGGGGCTATCATTTTTAAATCGTTTGAGGCTCGGCGGTCACCCTACGAACCGAATTTCATACGAGAAAATATCGGAATTGAAAACGAATTGCTCGTTGTTTGACGTGACTACCTTTGCCACGAAACCAATTGGATTGTGTCTTCCAATGGGAAAGCCTAAACTTCTAAAATCTGCGGTATTGTTGACAAGGCTCACAACATACCCGAGAATAATGGCGATTGGCCCGATCGAATCTTCACTGAATATTAGAGGATTGAAACTGACATAAGCGCGGCAAGTTGAGCGTGGTATCATTCATGTGGCTCACAAAACCGTATCTGAAATACTATGCGAAAATTATAATGCACGGGTATGATCGATAAAAGAACTACACGTATCACAACCTAGTATGCCTATTTCCGATAGTGATGTACGACTTGCAATGTGTGGGAGGGAGGTTAGATAAATTATGTGTCCACATACCACTGAACACCCATTTATACCGTGCCCGAAGCGTAACATCACCGAGCTGATAGCTCGGAATGCCTATGTGCTGAATGGGTATTCTGGACTATGATATACCTTTTCCGAACGGCGCCAAAGATAATGGATCTTTCAAGGGATATCGATGGCTAGGTAGTACGTTTAGGCTGCTGAACGTGTCAAAGGAACCTTACTACACACGACAAATTGTGGTACCACTACACGTCGACAGAATTCAGCAATTCTGGCATCCTTTCAAGATAGTGCGGTGTGAAAATTTTGAACCGATGACAGTTATTGATAGAAGGACGAACGAGAAAGGATATAACTTTTTGTTTGCATGAGGGAAGGGCATCACCAAACGGTCTGTTCATTATTTTCTGACCCGTTCACTGAGACGATGAAGCGTTTTACAGCACAAAGAGGTGCTCTCGTTTGAAACAGGTTACGGTCTATTAGCCTAACTAGCGTGCCGCGCGACAAAGCGATCAATCTGAAATCACTTGAGCACCAAAAACTTCCGCGCGACAAAGCGATCAATCTGAAATCACTTGAGCGCCAAAACTTGATATCCCCAGTGGTATGGATTTTTTTCAGACCACTTTTGCGTTAGGAAGGACTCATTTCTGATGTTATATTTCTCGTTTTCTAGAAGACATTCGATCGAGTCCCACACGTCTCGCTTCTCCACAATCTCGAGTCTTATGAGATTCAGAGGAAACTTGGACGCTGAATTAGGGTGCTCCTGTCAGATGAAAGAGTCCAAGTGAGAGCAGGCTCGACCTGCCTATTTTTGGTACAGGCCTCAGTTAGATATTCTTAAGGCTTTGAGTTGGGGCCCCTTCTGTTTCCGATCTGCCTCAACGTACTTCCAGATCTTCTTTTAAGTCCATGTCTACTTCTCGAGAACGAATTGGACTATCATTGAACTTTCCATGATAACGCCTTCCAAATGGATGTAGTCACCGCAAGTTGGTGGCCCCTGAACTGGTACCTTCCACGAAGGACGAAAAGTCCATATATAACTTTCCATGATAACGCCTTCCAAATGGATGTAGTCACCGCAAGTTGGTGGCCCCTGAACTGGTACCTTCCACGAAGGACGAAAAGTGCGTCCATATATCATTCGGAGTAAGCTCGGCAGTATTTGTCGCGCACGGTGGAATAAAGAAAAACAAACTACCAAAATGATTTAGATATCTGGCTTCCCCCAACATGTTCCTCTTACTGCAACGTGAAAAGTCGGCTCAATAGCATTTGCTGTTCTGCGGATGACTGTGCGCCCCTTCCACCATATTACTTGCGGGGACTTTCAGATAATCTGTGGGGCCTATGTTTAAACTGCCTCTTGACTATGCCAACAAAGCTGCTTACTCAGGACGTAAGAAAGGCTTGATCTCCATTTTGGGTATCCGTTCCTGGAGTACGCCAAATAAGTTGTCTACTCAGGACGCACGAAAGACGTCACCCTCATTGAGCGTGTCCAGCGGGCCGCCACTAGAATGGTTGCCGGCCTCAAATCCGTGGACTACGAAACGCGTCTCGCGATGCTTGATCTCTTTCCCCTGGAGTACCGCCGCCTCCAAGGGGACGTAATTCTTACTTATGCCCTGTTGGAACAAAGCTTAGCAAACAGGTTTTCACCGTTGACACAGCAAACACACGACGGAGGCATAGTGAGAAAATTTTCAAGCTCAGAGCACCAATTCGTTGGACAAACTTTGTTCTCATTTCGGGCAGTAGCTGCGTGGAATGACCCTCCTCCGACGGTTGTCCACGCTCCTTCCAGAACCCAGTTTAAAGCACTAATAGACATTTATTTATGCGAATCCTCGCGCTGGCAAGCATACTACCCCGCGCTGAGAACATAAAGAGCAGTGCTACACCCGTTTTTCACTTGTGCCTTCCAGGTGAACGACAGCCACTGACCGACAAGAACAAAACCGACCCGGAAAACTTGGGCAAAAGCCTCGATCCTGTGTATCAATCCGTGAATCCGACAAAATTGGCTGTTGGCCTCAAATCCGCAGACTATGAAACGCATCTCGCCGTGCTTTACCTATTTCCGCTGGAATATTGGCGCCTCCGACGAGACTAAATATTATTGTTCTGTTTGAACAGGATGCTGCCAACGGGTACTTCACCGTCGACCCAAATAAGACGCGATGGGTATAGGTTGAGAAGGTTTTCAGTCTCAGAGCGCGCACATTTAATAGGCGCAAATTCCCTTTTTCGGGTAGTGAGTGAAATAACGTTCCTCCGACGGTTGCCCGCCGTACGTTTAGTGCACCGTTTAAAGCACTTTTAGAAGCATTTCTATGTAAGCCCTTGCGCCGGCGAGCTTGCTTTCTCGTAAAAAGAATTATTTTTG
The DNA here is from genome assembly GCF_000715545.1 of Opisthorchis viverrini. NCBI lineage: Eukaryota > Metazoa > Platyhelminthes > Trematoda > Opisthorchiida > Opisthorchiidae > Opisthorchis > Opisthorchis viverrini. The sequence goes on along the minus strand of NW_008751731.1, from coordinate 1,059,311 downwards.
CTCGTACTTTTCGGTTGTACGGACGCCGCTAAACGACAAAAACAAACCCACCCAGGGAAGCCTTGATCCCGTGTATGAATCCATGAATCCGTGATTGACGGAAATGTTTGCGTTTTTACAGTTTCGCCATTAGCGTTTTTTCCATAACACACATCGGGCAACAGCCCTAATGACGTAAAATAGAGCATGTGCGGCACGTTTGAATACGGTCGTAACGAGGCAACCATATAAGTAAGGTAAATGAGCTTTAGATTACTGTTGGTGCTGAGAAAGTTTTGAGGGGCATACGCTTCTTTAGACAATACACTATAACTAAACCATGTTGACATTTTTCTCCATACGGGATACAAGGTGCCTGCTCATTTTGAACTCGTTACCAAAAACAACTGAATACGACCATCTCGATACCGTAACGTTTGTCGGCGCAGAATAGCGAATAGGAGTCATAACACCAATGGGTTAATCATTCATATTTTTGCGTTAAATTCACTGAACCATGTAAACGGAAGTTCTGCAGGGCTCAGATAACCTTCTTAAGTTAGTATATCAGGGTGCCTCGGCATTATTAGAACACCCGATAAACGGATGGCTGACAATTAGCATGCTAAGGAGACCTAGGATATGACCAATCACGCCGGTCCCGAACACCTCGTCCAAAAAGGGACTTAATTTATGACGTCGTTCTGTAAGCAGCTCTTCTTCTTTAGGCTTCTCATTTGTACATAAATGGTCAACTTCATTTTCGGGTTTTAATGGACCAGTAGGAAACGAATGAACCTTTTGCACTCAGCTAACAAAATTTCTGAGCATTTTCTGGATACGCAGACTCTTCTTAAGCTCACTGTCTGGACACGTGTTCTGGACTGTGTTCACACCGTGGATAAACTGTCGTGACAGTCCCGGATGTCCCTGGCAAGCATCCGTACTCCCATTTGTCCACTGGTGCGGCCAGTTTTGAGGCATGCAAAACCTGCCCAAAAGAACAAACGTAACTGGGCGAATCCACTGTGAGTAACCTTGCGTCATTGCTGATGACGCCTTGAGTATAAATGGTTTACGGAAAAACAATTTCACTGCGGAAGCCTCGTGAGTATTCGTTGCACCCCTAAAGGAATGTCTAGGGCCCATTTAAGGTGTTCTAAGCTGGTCCGTGAAACGCGCAAACAAAAATAATGAATGAGCTTTTGTTGACCAAACCCTGAGGTAGCTACTCTATTCACCCGCAAATTTAAAGAGTAAAGTTCTTTTTCTGAGGCAGTTTTTGGAGTTGATTTAGATCAGTGTCAGCCGAAAGCTTGACGATTTCGGAGGGTTTCTAGACGCCGCGCACACTGACAAAAATCAGGCTTTATCTCCATTTGGATCTAGCTACGAGTTGGTACACATTTTAAAACGAAAAATTTCCCAATTTCCTAAAAGCCGCGGTTGATATTGTGCTAAATAAGCTCAGACTTGTACAAATCCAGCAAATCCCCAGACCTGAATTTTGCAAATTCTTGCTGAGGCCCATGTACTGGAAAACCGGACTGGGTCAGCTTAAGGGCTCCTTCTTGTGAGAGGGTATGGCCACGATTGCTGCAGTACGCAAGGGTATAGAAGTTTCTTCAGACGAAAGGCCCACTTCTTTCTCTGGCGTTGGATCTGCCCCAGCGGCAAACTTTTCCCATTTAAAATAGAAACAATCTGCCAGCCGTTTGCACTCAAGATAGGTTCATCATGCACCACAAGGCAGCAGGAGGATCCATGCCCCTATTCGAGCGAAGAAACTATAGAGATCTCAAATGCTTACACTGAACGCGAAAACCTGTTTTAGGATACACTTTTGCCTGGAAGTCAGTTCAAGCCAGAACGCAGTGACATCCTTCTCAAACGACTTCCGAAGGATGTACTTGCCTAAATGGCAAGAAACTGTTAGCAACAACTAAACATAAGGCTGCAGTGTTCGTGTTTTTATGGAATACTCGGACATGCAGATGTTTGGTACGATCCTCAAGCTCTTTAGATGTTCACACGTTTCACGCCCCAGATCATCGACATTCGAAAGGTAAGGGATGTAGCAGTTCGCCAAAGTGAGCTCTGAAGTTTTCCAGACACAGAAACGAACCACCAGTATATTATCGACGGATAATACTCTCTTGGTGCTCAGTTTTCATACTATTCGAGAGAAGCATCAAGGCTTTGATGCTGAAGTCACGATGCTGCAGCTTGGTTTGAGCAATGAACAACTGGATAAATAAGTGAGGGCATCTGGAGCACATGATAAGGGTATATTCATCGTTGACCTCCATTCGCACTCTGCTCCGTTCGAGGACATCTTGTGCTGGTGTTTGAAGTATTTTTGAGAATAATTAGAAAGACAGTTTCCATTAGTGTACCTCACCAAGTGGTTTTATTAGGGTCTCGAGGGCGACGTGAAGAGGAAGACATGAGTCTGCCTGTTTGACTATGAGTGCCCAAATTACCAGTGAGTTGTTGATGCATGAACTGCCCAGTCTAAAAACGGGGCTCCAAGCCACCGAAACTTAAACTGTTAAATTTATGTCGGGTGGCAATTTCGGCAACCATTTATTTCACCTTCCCTTGTGTACAGTGATTTTAAGTCCTATGAATATCTTTTTCGGTTCCATTGGCCTTCTTGTGGGCACTTGGAGTGTTCGCATAGTTGACTGGTCATTGTAACTGCCAGTGCTCTCAGGATTTCAGGGTGTAATGCATCAGTGTCAGGGTTGCTTGATAATTGGGGACACGCTAAGTCATCTGTACGTTATGATGCCCAAACATATCACATTCAAGTCCCAGAGGTGGTTCAGTCTAACTACTAGCCACATTGTTTTCGCATCAACTAGTCATTGCCCTTTGGATGACCTCAGCTGGCTGATCCGCGGGACTGAGAGGGGATTTTTCGACCATTTTGCTAATCATTAATTAAGCCAGAAGGTTCCGTGTGTCATATTTCGGCGCCCGACCCAACTTGTACTCGCAGTAGAGTCACCCGTTTCATTCGATCGGAGTGCACAGCAGGAATAGAAGTGTCACCAAACTCACGTGCATTTAAAGTTTTTTCNGGAATAGAAGTGTCACCAAAGTCACGTGCATTTAGAGTTTTTCCTTTATACTTAAACTTTCTTCACAGTACATTGTAAACCTATATCAACCCATGGTAGTCATTGGGAGGCGTTTTACTTCTACAAAATGGGGTAAGTTTAGAACAAATGTGCTGAATCCCATCGCTGACGCAATGTCGAAGGAAACCAGTCCATTCCAATCCGGTATCGCTGTAGCATGTGGCATGCTGTCTGCCTCAAATTACCAGATTCTACTTTTAACATCCTCCATCTGACCCACACTTTACGCTTTGAACAATGCACCCCTACGTTATTTGTGGGTGTAACCTAAATGCGACTTGTTGTTTCGCGTGAAATCGGGTCGCCTCGCTGGTGCGCGCTACCTCCGATTTGATTGGAACAGGGCGTGCGAGGATGGCGACGAAGGACAGTTCAAAATATAAGGAGCCACCGGAGGTTATTGTTGACGGGAAAAACAAAAAGACTTATACTCGTGGCAAATTTATGGGAAAGGTTCGCGCTTTCATTATCTTTGAAATATTCTGTAGGGTGGTTTCGCCAGGTGCTATGAGCTGATCGACCAAGCTACTCAAGAAAGGTTTGCAGGGAAGGTTGTCCCTAAATCAGCTCTTGTGAAATCTTCTCAGAAAGAGAAGATGCAACAGGAAATATGTATTCACAGGACACTAAAGCATGAGAACGTTGTTGGGTTTCATGGCTATTTTGAAGACGTCGATTTTATCTATATTGTCTTGGAGTTGTGTAATAGACGGGTATGTTGCTCCTGGTCATGTGCGACTATTTCCAGTCACTCTTGGAACTGCACAAACGGCGACGCTTCCTTTCTGAACCAGAAGCCCGATATTTTATGAGGCAAATCATCAACGGGTGTCAGTACCTTCACAGGAATAAAGTTATGCATCGAGATCTCAAACTTGCCAATCTTTTCCTTAATGATGACTTAGTCATCAAGATTGGTGACTTCGGGCTGGCCTCCCGAATCGTCAACGAAGGAGAGAAAAAAAGGACGCTATGTGGCACACCCAACTACATCGCTCCTGAAGTACTTACTAAGGGGGGACATAGCTTCGAAGTGGATTGCTGGTCCTTGGGTTGTATATTGTAGGTTAGCATACATGTCTTACCACGGTTTTAGGTACACTTTGCTTGTTGGCAACCCACCATTCGAAACAAACAAGCTCGAGGAAACCTACGCTCGGATAAAAATGAACGAATATAAGATACCGATCCGTGTTTCTGCGTCTGCCTCGAAATTCATACGTGCACTCCTGAATAAGGACCCGTCCAAAAGGCCAAGCATGTTCACTATGCTGGAAGACGATTTCTTCAAAGAATACACACCGACTTCCCTTCCAGTTAGCGCTTTGACAACGTGCCCACGGTTCGATTCGATTGTTACTCCTCAGATCGGGCGCCGCCCGCTTTCTGATATTAATCCCTTAGAGGATATTCCTATTACACATGGCGGCGGCACGGTCGTCAAAAGCACTGCATCTATTGATAATCAGCCCGGAGACTGCTGGCTTGAGAAACTGAAGCAAGAAGTGGGTACATTACTTTTCTCAACGAATGTTTTTAGCTTAATTTACTAATGACCGAAGCCAAAATTCTGAGGGACAATACTGTGAAAGCCATGGAAGATAGTGAAGATCCGGCCTGTTGCCCCATATACTGGGTCAGCAAGTGGGTTGACTATTCAGACAAATACGGACTGGGATATCAACTTTGTGATAACTCAAGCGGGGTTGTTTTCAATGATGTCACCCGCCTGATATTAGCCGCCAACCTGCAAAATTTACAGTATATAGATCAAGATGGAACGGAAAGCTTCTTTACCATGACAACACATCCTCCCGTTCTCGAAAAGAAGATCACTCTGTTGAATTACTTCAAGTCTTACATGCAGGAAAATCTCCTTAAAGTAGGTCTTTTTTGCTTTTCTTAGTGTTTTTGTCCACCCCTTGATTTTCGTGCCTGTGAAGCATCGGTGTTGAACACTGATGTTATGCTGTCGATGATGATGATGATGATGGTGACGATGATGCGGCGTCTCAGTTAACATGAACTTTGGAGTTGACCCCGCGCACTGTGCCTGAACCACTTAACATTGGGTTGTATTCATTGGAGTAGTTGTACGGTTAGCCAACTGACGCCGTCGAGCTTGATGACGGTTTCGGGGAGCTCAAGTCCTGAAGTGACTGAATCACGCAACTAGGGAGTTCGGCCGCGTTATTTTCCCTTTTCACCAGAGGGATGCTCGTGAACGTGCGCATCTGTGGTCAACTTGAAGAGTTTCAGTCTCATCCATGCGTCCGGGCTGTTGCCGTGATTATTGTTCCTGTAGAGAAAATATGCAGCTCTAAATATCGCCGTCGAAACTCAGTCAATTAATATGAGTTGTAAGTACAGAATCTAGGGCTTTCAGCCTAAACTGTCGTTTGTGCAAACCATTGTATGACAGGTACGCGGTTTCACAGCTGATGATGAATCCGACATTATCGTCATGGCAAGAGCGTTCGGACTCGTGTCTAGCTAACAGCACTCACTGCGAATCCTATCCGCCCAAATAACGCATCGCGCAGCTTTGGCGCCCTTTTGGCCGATTGATGCCATGCGATTCGAAGGAACCACGAGGACTGGTGCTATGAGTTTTCTTCAACGTAGACGAGGTCAATCGAAAGGCCACTGTTGGGTTTGGACGACGGACCCTCTGGTTTGTGGTTGCGCACTTCACCATCTGAGTTGTCCCGTTCCGTGACAGTGAGGGCACCGAGCACCGGTTCCCATATTGAAACCTCGAACGGTAAGGTCGCTTGTTGAAGAACACTCCACAGATAGGCCACTCTGGGCAGCAGCTTAACACTGTTCTCAGGGGTCCTCTTGGTGACCTCTTGTAACTTAATAAGATGAGCGTTCGGCGTCTCGAAGACTCCGGTGAATCAGTTTACATAAGTTCATTTTTCTCAGATGGTCCTCATATGAGGAGTATGTTTGCACCTTGCTGAATTTTCTTCAGTCAGTCTTTAGGGATAGTGCATAAGAAGCAGACTATCTCCGTGGTTTGTGGCGAGATGGATCAGTGGTTAGAGCGTGCATTTACTGACCGCAAGGTCCGTGGTTTGAACCCAACCTCTGCCTATCGACCTGGCAGTATCCCAGCCCTCGTGGTTTCTTCCTCGTGGCGTGGAGGTTAGGCACCGGAAGGGTGTTACAGCTGAACGATTATCTATTTTCATCTTTTCTCCGTGATAGGATGAACGCGGTAATCATAGAAACGAATAGTTTCAACATTCCGAGCGTCACGTTTTTTCCAAATATCCGCTTCATGTCAGCTGTCTTCGCACTTGACAATGGCAGCACATGCAGACGCCTCTCGAAGCAACTGTCACCCCGATGCGATACAGGTCATGGCCGAAAGACTCGTAGGCTGCACACTGCTTGCAGGGATCTTTGGCAAAACCGTTCCTGTGACGGTGTCAGAGTTTACGTTCTGCATCTTCAGGTTGCTTGTGTATAATAGACGATGAGGTTTCATGATTATTGCGAGAGATGAGCGATTTCAGGTCGAGATTAGAAGACAGAAGGGAAGCACGTAATTTACGCTTTGCTTGTCTGGTAACGATGGTATGTCAGCTGGAAATATAGTGATACTTGACAGTAAGTGATATCTGAAAAGTATGGTTTATATAATCACGACTCTCACTCCAACTTGGGTAAGTGTGCACTTTTGCAGCGATCGAGTTTGCAAAAAATGAAAGCTGTTGTACCAACTTGAGGTCGTTCGTGCTTCGTTTGCGCAGATTGTGGATCAGTGTGCTGTTGTATAAGAATATCCATGTGATTTCCTGGGTTTGCAGTGGAGTATGATGAGACATCGCTAATGGGCAAGACTTCGGGTTTGATTAATCAAGGTAAATTGATGGTTTTGGGTGAGGTTCCTCCTGTCCAGCGACATGCGTTGATTCCAGTTCTGTGTTGGAAGGATCGGATGTCACGTTTTCGCCCGGAGCCAGATGGCGCAGGAATACGGTTCTGTGCTTGACATCTGAGCGCACTATATAGGCTCACTGCGGATTGCAAGAGACAAACTCTATTCCTTCTACCAGAGGGTTATATTTGGAGGCTTGGTCATTGCGTCTTGAAACGATCGACCCAAGGACCCAAAAGACCGTTGGCTGATGGGCGTGTGAATGACAGGAAAGGTTCATGTGGCATACATGTGGTACTAGCACATAATAGGAATTTAATACAGTGGAGAGCGTCAAGGACGACGACCTCCCAGTATGTGACACATAAGCTTTGTGGTTCTAAAACTAGGTAGATGGTCTTCCAAAATGTCGCACGGAGTCGTTCCATTTAACCACTACACTGGATTGTAGAGAGCGCTGTGACTAGTAGGAACGGCTTCACCAAACAAAATCTTTCAGTTCAATTGACATGAACGCAGAACTGGGATCTGAGTGAATATAAGCGGGCGTACCAAACAGTGAAAACAGTTGACTCAAACAACGAATTACGGTGGAGTAGAACTTATCGGCGCATGGGTAAGCAAAAGCCAGTCGGGAGTGCTCGTCAATGATTGTTAGAAGGCACTTGCTACGAGTGTTTGAAGGAATCGGGCCTTTAAGGTCAATACTGGGTCTTCGAAGTGTGTCCTTGGTAAGCTGACCAAGAGGAGTTTCAATTGTGCTTTGAGTTGGGCGCATGTGAAACACTTGGGGACCACACATTGACCGAGAAAGGTTTTTAGAGCGAACAAAATGTGCAAATCTTGTGATCGCAGGTGACATAGTATGTTTCGAAGTTCTAGAAGTCCTTCCGTTCTAACAATGTCACAAATGTCGCGAGAAAGGACATTGGCAACACGGCAGCCCGTTCCTGGTCTGCAGATGACTCCGCAGCTGTGCTGCGCCAAGTCGGTTTTCCACCCGTTCGATCTTGTGATTCTTTACTCTTCTATTGGTTCTCGTACGTAAAAGCGTCTTAACATTAATCCAGTTTGAAATATTGCCCGAGAAGATAGTGGTGCCGTTTGCAGAGCGCTTCGACGATGGCATTTATTGCCTTTCGACAGCCGAATGCTCGAACGCGTCAATTTCGACGGGGGAACAGTTATCTCTTCAGTTACGAAGTCTGTTTTTGTGTCGTTCAAGGTAATGTATGTTGTATCAAAGTCAAGAAAGTGCATCCGAATACGGTCATGTCCAGCTCTCGTTCAACTGCGTACAATGAGGTTATCAATGTAGGTGAATGTATCTTTTATTTGTTCATCTTTGACAAAATGGTTTGTCGTTCTCTGGAAACACGCAACTCCGTTTATCACTCCGAAAGGAATACGACGAACCTGCTGTAGGTTCCCACTGGTTTCTAACGTAATAAGTGCATTATGATTACTGTTATTGTTGATTATTGGTATATGGTATGGTATGTGTTCTGGAGGTCCAGTGTATTGCGGATCATCATCGGACGGCGCAGAGACGACTGTTCACTGGGGAGTACAGTGTTTCAGCAAGCATTGCCTGTTTGCCAATTTGACATAGAGTACGGACGTTAAAAGCTCCTATATAGAAAGGATCTCGTGGATTTAGAAAGGTGTTATTTTGTTTCATGTTTGTAGGCAGCGGGGAGCATAAGGACTTTCGGTCAGATAACTGACAGTCAAATGGCCCAGCGATGTTTGCTTGTGCAGTGGGAAGGGGTTGGGGAGGGACATCGGTGGACGCTGAACTGCGCGGGCAAATGATACTTCCCGGTTGCCCAGGCCGAGGAAGGGGGTTTGGTTGAGGTACCCCACCTTGAGCCTTTGACTCAAAAGTCTGACCCACAAGGCAGTGGGATGACGTAGGGTTTTGTTCGGGGACCCTGACCCTAGCCTCTGACTCAAAAGCCTGACCCACGAGGCAGTGGGAGAATTTAGGGTTTTCTTTGGGGACCCTGTCCGGAGCCGACGACTCAACAGTCTGACCTGCTCGGCTGCAGGGGGTTGGCCTAACCCGAGGGCGCAGGGAATAAGGCATTACTGTCTCATTCCTGATGCGGCTGCGCACAGCAGGTGCCTTTTGAGCAGCACCGGGCTCTTTGGTTTTAAAAGTATTTCGACCGTATTGGATAATGCGCCGGCGGTCACGGTCAACCGTTGGGCGATCGGAGTGTGCGGTTTTTGGGGCCGACCTTTTCTAACCCGTCCTTCCTCGGGGAAAGGCAGCATTGCTGCTTCCATAAATATGGACATGCTGGTCGCCTGGGGGAAACACCTTACTGCCTTCACACTCCTGTCGCAGAGGACAGTACGACTTTACCCCCAGACCGCCTCGTAGCACGATTACTGGTACGGGGTCTCGCTGCTCTTGGTCTGGCTGCTCCCCTTTGGCCTTCCTGGCATGGTTGTACCTTGTGGAACGAAGTTCCAGCCAGTGTAGCCCGCGGGATCATTGCAGCACTCAAGCCCGACCACCACGTCAAGGTGGCAGCTTTAGGTCGGGTATTGCGGATGCATAGCATGCAATGCTCTACCATGTGGGGAGATGGCTCAGTGACCAGGGTTCGTGGTTCGAACCCGACTTCTACTTCTCGACTTCCCTTGAGAGTATCCCAGCCTTCGTGCTACCTTCTGGTGGCATGACAGTTGGGCACCGAAAGGGTGTGACGGCTGAACGATTTTCTTCTACCATGTGATCTAGTCTTGTTAAAGGATAAGCGTCAAGGTAGGTAAAGCGATTGGTGGTCTGGCTGCAGTCTCTGACCATGCGTCTTTTGTAGTCCGCATTGTGCGTTGCGAACACTTGTGCTGTCTATGGAGAAAATGATGCTTCGATTATGCTATCGGTGAGCAGTATGAATTGTTTGTTTTCTGGTACATGACGACGGAACTTCATGATAATCGGTTAGCAATGTGCAGCAAGACTAGTGAACAAAGATGGGGGTTTCAGTTCCGTAGATGTTGCACCACATACAGTTAGGGTACCCCTTCGGCCATCTAACTCAAATTCAACTTTATCATGTAACCCCAAGAAGTCATATCGTAGAAGGACGTCCACACAGAGGTTCGGTAATTCGCAAAGTTTGAACCGTCCGTGTGTAGAATCCTTGTACTGGATGGGCACAAGGCAGTAACCTTTGGAGGAACATGAATGTATCGTCGACACTAATGTTACCACAGAATGATACGGAAATAGTTCCCAGTTATGAGCATGTAGGATTGATAAAGGAACAAAACTTCAAGGGCTATCGGTATCAATGAGAGCTCGGAGCGCAATACCGTTAACCAAATATCTTGTAGTTTTAGCTCAACAGTTGAAAGCAGCGGCACAATAGTGAATAGATCGAGAAATCGTGAGCTGGACCCACGCGGTACTTCGAGGTTTCGAATCTACGAATGCGTTGGAAATGCCTTATTTTTTCCATAAAGTTCTCAAGAGGATTCTTCACCAGGACACCCTTTATAAACGTCCTTGCGATTCTCAAGAAAGTAACATGTGTAGCGGCAGAAACGGTTATTTCAACATTAACAGAGGACGAAGGGATAGGCATGGAACGCGTAACAGATTGTCCGTGTATGAGGTTGTGATTGCTTTTGTGCAAGGTCGAGAGCTCGTGCGGCTTTGTCAAAGTCTAATTTGTACCAGATTCCTCTCGAATGGTTCTCGACTGTAGTCCGGTTATCAAGACATCTCGGACTGCCTCGTTCGTATTTTCCATAGCAGGTCCTTCGCAATCTCTAGCAAGCGGCTTCATTTTCCGGACGAATTGGTCAACATCCTGACGAGGTTCTTGTGGGTAGCTAAGAGATGACGTGCACACACGCTGTTTTCCAAACAAATGTGAAGTATTTCCAGTAAAGGTATTGAAGAATCGCAGCCAGTGCATTCTGCAACGAAGTCGTGTGCCGTACGGTCAATGTGACGTAAAACTCTCCAGTTTCTTTAGATCTTCAGAATCAATTGGGTTAATTTATGCTTTGAAGATACGGGACTAATGAGTCCATCGTTTCGTCACGTCCGGTAAATGAGGATCAGCATCAAAACTCGTAGCTCGGAGGATATGATTCATTTATTCACTAGGCAACTAAATTGTTGCGAGAGTTGAGTGGTTCCAGGTCGACATTAGAAGTAAGACAGATTAGAAGCGCGTAATTTACGATTTTATTGTACATATCGTACACAAGTTGAAGGTATAGAGTGATAATTACCGGTTAATGATATATGTAAAGTATGGTTTATATACTCATGACACTGACCATCAGATGGTACACCATAGCCCTTAATAGAGTGGCACTTCGAGGTAAGCCTGTCGTGACCAAAGGTAGGAGCAGAAGTAGCATGTTTTTGAAATGCATACGAAACTTCCAGTTAATTGTTCGTGGTCCAGGCACTACAGAGTTTGCACCCTTGCGGTTGTACACGGAGTTGACGCTTGCAAGGGACTTATCACGGGCCTCACTGAACTCAGCATATACCGCATCTAGATGAAACTTGGTGTCTATCTAATTGTACGTTGTTAGTGGGAGGTTTTTCGTCGCCAATAATGCATCCAATACGCCAGAATTATTCATTGGCGCTACACTGCCATAAGGTTTACGATGCGTGCGGAACCTCTATGGCAACGCTGCTGTGGTGTCCGGGCTTTCATCTTTCAGTGAGCCACTGTGCTTTGGACAATTTTCATAATTGGGTTTATCCTTCCTTGAGCATTCGACTTACTGCACCTTTCGTTCGGGAGACAGTCCTTCGTTGCTTGTCAGTAGGGTAGGAATGATGAGCTAACCGTAATTTGTCGAGGAGTTTTCATGGTGTGTGGATGATGCTCATTTTGGTGTGGAGGGAGTTCATGCTAGACTTTCGGTGGCAGCTATGATTCCAACATGAAGCACCGTTGCTACATTAATCGGCTTGTGGTAGCTAATTCAAGGGGTCCTCTCCAGAGTGCTGATGAAACGAAACAGCTTTACTTGTGTAAAGTCCTTGAAATTACGCGCCACGTACTTTTTGGACTGCCTAATATAAGAGAACCACTTGTCCGTGCTTAGATGTTCACGGCTGTGACGCCCAGACGTAGTACAGCAGTTCAGTGTTCTGACTGCCTAATATAAGAGAACCACTTGTCCGTGCTTAGATGTTCACGGCTGTGACGCCCAGACGTAGTACAGCAGTTTCAGTGTTCTTCTCACGACGTAGTCACTCCAGTTTCGTACAATGCGCATCCATAGATTCATGCAACTTATCTGAGTATAGCACCAGTTGGTATCCTTCGTGAAGTTTCCAGTCAGGTAAAGAAATAGCGCTAAGGATCTCAACATCATCCAGGCTTTCCTCATCCCATTCTCTGTCAAGACATAAGTTGTCCACATTTATGTTTCCATAGCTCTGAATTTGGCATTGTAAACTGCTCCGTTTGTAGTCAGCAATGCTCAACACATGACTGCGGTGATACAGGCTTTAGTTTCGAATACGTTACTCAAGCTAAATCCCTACCACTTGGACTTAATGTCCGTTGAAATCCAACCGAAAACGATCTGGTATGTTCTGTCTTATGAGGTGAAATTGTAGAATCGGCACCTCCGTGACATTTCATGGAAATCTCCCGTGAGATTAAATATCCCATTGGGAGAAATTTTTGTGGCACGGCATTGTAACCGTCGATTAACTTCCCACCGAACCGTACGGGAAACACCAGGGTCCCCAACCAGTTTTCTTGTTCACCGACTATAAAAACATGACAGTGACCGTCTTTGCCATAATACTGCTGCTACACCAATTCCTGATATGGCTTAGTGAATACCTCAGCTCATGATGTCTGGTGGTACTCACGAGGATGTCACATACGTGGTATGCGCTGAAGGTGTAGAGGGTTGGACAAAAGACGCCACTAACAGGATGTTGGTATTTACGGAGTTCCTGAGAATCACAGTAACTGTAGACGGAAGTATCGTTCGCACGTCATTCACGGTCTTTGACGGAGTCTGGTTAACGACTAGTCCGAAGTGATTCAGACGGCGCTGACGGAATCGATGATTTATCCTATTGCTATGCTAATATGTCAGCTGCACATGGTTACAGAAACTGAGACGTTTACTCTGACCAAGGTGGAAAATATTCCGATGGAAAGAGTTGGAAATATATTTGTTGTAAAATTCCCTGAATTCCGACGGTTTGTTAATCGTCTGTCTTACGACGAAAAACCTTCGGCCGATCGAAAGCGCCTCTTCGCCGTTCGTTTAGCAACGTATGTGAAAGAATATTGAGAAAGTGAGGTTCATCGCACCTTGTTTATTGTGTCTGTCTATGTCCTAACCGACTTGCTCTGAATCTGCTAAAGACAGTTTCCATGATGCTCTTTTACAACGGGCTTAGATATGGTTGTGGTCGCTGGTGACGTGAACATCCGGGTAGGTAAACCAAGCGCTATTTAGTTCCGATCGGTTAGTCGTCTTAGATTGGCCACGAGACGCACGAACAACAGAGATGGCCTGTTTCAGATATATCGACCACAGACTACCTTGACAACATGGTGCGTACGAACAAACCAGCCCTGAATCCAACTGGACCACATCGCCATCAGTTACCGGAGATGAGGGTTGATCACTGTCTGCCACTTTTGGAATATCATATCGCCATCAGTTACCGGAGATGAGGGTTGTTCACTGTCTGCTTTTCATTGCACTTTTCAGGTCTACGCAAAACGCGTCCAGCTCGCTTAACTTTTGAGAAGCTAATCAGCCCAGAGATTAAACGAAACTTTCAGAACTGTCTCCTCGAACGCCTACAGGACTGTCCGATGTCGGATGTAAATGGTCACAGATATATGCAGTGCTACTCGGATGCGAAACTTCTGTTTGTTGTACAACGCAACCAACCTCATTCAAACGTTGATCTCCGAGAGGACTGTCTTTGCTGGAGGCCCACTGACGAATTCCTTCTGGCCGCAACCACAACTCCACTCGACGCATCATCCAACACCAGGTGAAACTGTGTCCATACAGACTGACAGGTTTGGTGGACCCGAAAGGCTGAAGAAATGGAAGATGCAAAAAAATGCTGCTAAGGTGCGCAAGCTGTGTCCCATTTGACTCATTCGACTGGTCCTCGGAAGTCTCTTGTCAGCGACCGAAATGACTCCCTGATATCTATCAAAGCAGAACGTTCGAACCACTATGCAGAGTACTTCGAAAAACAACCCATTCGGCCACCTGCTACCTCTAGTCCGAAATCACGGCTTTCAACGGAAAGACTGATTGTGATTATGGAATCGCCTTCAACCTCGGAAGTGTCCGAGTGTAAATCTCGGACGTAATCGTGCTGTTGGTCCTGATAACCTTCCACCTGCTCTGTTCAAGGAATACAGTGGGTTTCTCAGCCAGCGCCTGTCTAGTTTATTTGGGTTTACCTGGGAGGTAGGCTGTCCCAGACAACCGAGGTATTTGCAGTGAATGCTGTAACCACAGAAGCTTTAGTTTGGCTCCTGATGTGCCAAGGCTTCTTGCGTCACTGATTCCTCATCATCTTACGGTGGCACGCGAAACCTTGACTTGTGAGAATCAAACGAGATTTCGACAGTGCAGAGGCCGCGTTGACCACATCTTCACACTCCGTCAGGTGTTAAGGCAACTACATATGCACAGACGACCCTTACTCTTGGTGTTCCTTTACTTCAAGAGTACGTTCGATTCTGTCGATCGGTCAGTACCCCAGAAGTTTCTGAACATAATCCGATTTCTATATCGCATACTTCTGGGCGTCCCTACAAAAGTCGTGTCCGTTCTTGTTCAACTTGTCATTGATGAAATAATGGGAGGTCTTCAAAACTCCGGTGTCCGAATCGCTGACCATGAGAGCCTTGTCGATAACATTGCAGATAACATTGCCGTCATCTTCGAGGACGAAGGTACACCACAGGCTTTGTTGGACAAACTGACTACCATCGTACCATCTTTTGGCATGCGCCTTGCACCTGCAACGTGCGAAGTATTGTTCCATAACGTGCAGTCTCTGAGTATACTCCTTACAATTCAAGGTGAATTACTGAAGACTACGGAAAATTTTACATACCTCGCTGGCTTACTGAAATGTATCTGATGAAGTCAGTGCAAGAATCTCGAATTTTCGAAACAAGTTTGCTAATTTGCGTCACTTGTGGCGTCAAAAAACCACCTCACTAGCTATTAAGGGTCGCGTGTACCACGCTACAGTAAGGGTTGTGTTGTTGTAGGGGTGAAAGTCGTGGCCTATGTGGATAGATGATTTAAGACGACCTCAGGTATTTGAACACCGATGCGTCAGAAGCGTTGCAAGATGTTGGATAGCGTCAACGAATTCGTAATGAAGCAAGTAAAAACGGTTATTTGGTTGTGCAACAGGTATTTCAGCCAAAAAACTTTCCGGTACCATCAACTGCATTGTTTCGGCCATGTGCTACGCATGCCGAAACACCATCTACGGAGACGAGTGCTGTCCTACTTGCCTACTGTAGAATGGCGCACTGAAAAGTAGACAATGCATAAGTTGGCAGGTTGCGTGTCGGAACAAAGTTGTGATGAACTCGCATTTCATGTCAACACATCGCTGCCTTGCAGTCAGACTGTTGAATCAGAGGTTTTTGTCCAGGACCCTGCGATGTAAACACTGCTTAGCTGGAGACATTTCAGTAAATAATGGCGGATGTCACTGGCACTTTCTTTTCAGATTGTCTGATTGAGCGTTCGGAGGTTTCGGCACCTCAGAATGCTTGACAGACCAGCAGCAGGTCCCCTCCCTCACCCACTCTCTTCACTCTAAAGCTTTGATTGTAATTAGGTGGACTTTTTGTCTGTAAGATAGCGAAGCATCCTTGTCAACAATGATGTTGCTGTTTGTGATGATGCTGCTGCTGATGATGATGATGAATAACAGCTGTTCGTTGAAGTGGTGCCACAGCTGAACAACCACTATGATTGTTTATGTATGGACTTCCGGACCTCTAACAGTTTCGAGACGTTTTTCGCTGATTTTTCCGGGTCATTCTATTAATGAAACCCAATCGAGATTTCATCCTGTGAGTAAAGTCAATCAAGGGCGAAAAGTTGAAAAGCATTGTACACCAATCATCATTAGCGATGCATGGAAGGCTCACATGTTATGTGAATTCTTCTACCCTTTGGGCTGCTCGTATTTTTTGTTGGCAGTGTGCAGTTATTTAGGTGTTTATTTAGGTAAAACCAATCTATACCGAGAGGCACCGTAATGTCTCATCCTTGTTAGGAGTCACCAGCACTGCATATATAGCCAATCATTAATTGTTTCATCCTGTGTTCCGATGTGTTAAAATGAACTGATGACAAATGCATGTGTGTAGCTGATGGAATTTACCGCTGCCGTAGTCTTGGAGTTCCGGCTGAGTTGGTTCACTCCACTCCTAGTGCATGGATCATCTAATTTTTACATCTGTGGGCTAGGCTAGAGGATTTGTGATGACCCATCTGTGACATTGGTCAACGACGTTGCCGTACGATTCGGCCGCCTACTACTCATTAAATTCTTCCAGATGAATGTCACAAGGAGTCTCCTACACCGCGGTTGTTGATTAATTATGGTTCACTCGATCTAAACACTATTTGTGACTGGATTGGGATTGGCAGAAATCTCGGTGTTAGATTTGTTTCTCCTGGATGGTCCTTTTGTTATCTTTCTCTGGTCGTGACCCACGGACAACGGTGTTGTGGACTCCGACTGATGGTATTTCTGGAGAGCGAATGATTCTACGTACTAGCTGACCAACGCCGTCCCACCGTCTACTCGATCAACTCTATTTCGCGACTTTTTTTAACGAAGTTCTATTCTCTGCTTAATATGTTTTGTCGTCTGTACATGTACAGCTTCACCCTGAAATGTAACTGTTTTGTCTGGACGCATTTTAATTTTCAGGCAGGCGAAAACGTTGCTCGTCGTGACTCGGATGACTTGGCGCGACTGCCCTTTCTACGTCGGTGGTTCCGTACCCGTTCCGCTATGGTTTTACACCTGAGCAATGGCACACTCCAGGTAATGTTTTCGAGTACTGTGCTTTGCATCCACCTCTTTGTCCTCTTCTGTCTTCACCTTTATGTGGCATCAAAAGTGCTGCATCTGCGGTACATTAGCCATTGTTTTCGTCGTGGATCTTTCGGCTCTTTCTGCCTCAGGGGATCGTTGTTATTCATTATTCCTTTTGTTTGCACCCGTCAGCGCTTTCCTAGCTCTTACTCTCTTACCATTTTCAGTAGGTTGTAGTTTTTTGGTATTGAACAGGGATAATCAAACTCTCAGGAACAGTGAATGTGTTAGAAATTTATAAGTCACCCCATGTTACCAAATGTCCAGAGCTTGTGAAACTGAATCGTTTTCGCAGGTTGGGTGGTTGGTGCTTGGTGTGAAAAATTTCCACACGGTATCAAAGAGACGTGCTTTATTCCCCTTATCCATCGGGTATTAGCAGTGGGGAAACTGCCATACCTTCGATGATAGTCGTCGTCTAAATTTTTACCCAATCATTATTAAGTTCTAATGCAGTCGTATTCCCAACGACCCTCTATGAAATGTTCATTTTTTTCTGAACCGACCGATTTGCTCTAACCAACTCTACTCATGTGCGATGATCGCCTCTTAACTAAGTTATATTTCGGTGCCGAATTAATAAAGGTCACTGCATCATAGACAGCTACATCACTGTTGACACTGATGCTTCACCGCCGTACAACCCACGGTTTGTATATTTCGGTGCCGAATTAATAAAGGTCACTGCATCATAGACAGCTACATCACTGTTGACACTGATGCTTCACCGCCGTACAACCACACGGTTTGTCCAATTATATTCAAGACTTCAGAGGATAAGACAGTACGTTAGCGAGAGGGCCTTTTTCTGGCCTGTCGCATGCATTCTGAGGCGTCCACACCAAGCAGCACAAAGGCTACTAATATAGATCAGCCACCATTTCTTGCAATGTCCACATCCAATTGCAGGTGGGGTCACTCAGATCCTATCCTCGAAGGCGGACCGCACCAGCAACACCTGAACTCGTTGTCTCCCTCACACCCTTCTGCCATTATCATCATTATCGACAGCATGATATCAGTGTTCAATGGTGCTTTGTTGCCGTACAAGCATTATTCATTTGAAAGTTTCGTTGTGAGGAAAAGAATAAAAGTGAACGAGAAGGGAGGTGTATGCACCTCGGAATGATTGTAGTAAGCTGGCCTTAAGTCCCTTCTATAATATTTATATTATTATGAAAGGGACTTCGTGCTAGCTTACTACAATAATTCCGAGGTACATACACCTCCAGACACTCATTTAGGCAATCTGGATAGAAGCTTACAGCAAGAACACCGTTGACGTCGATTAGTAGGCATATCTTGCAGCATCTGCAACCAGGCGCAGTGGGGATCGCGCCGTCCCCATCCTGGAAGGCGAGTAGCACCCAAACGTTTCGTGATCTCTTTCATACCTGTCTGCCAGGTTAAGAGTTGGACACCTCTCTGCTTCCGCCACTCTGAATTGGGCACAGAAAACAGCACTCTCTTCGGTAAAGAATGGTTCAGCATACGCAATACTCTGCCTAACCAAATAAGGTTCTGGTGCTGGACACATTTTTTAACTGAAGTTCCCGTTTTCTACCAAACATGATTCCTAATAACCTCGTTGCTGATTAGGGTACACGAGCTATGGTTGAGGCAACGATTGTCGAAGATCTGAAGATGTCTCAGTTACGCTGCTCGAAGAGACCAAGCCCTAGCCGTACAACAAAATAGCCCGTACTCTGTAGCCTGATGCACACGCCTCTTGAGATTCATGGGTATATCCCTTTGGCGCCATAGGTATTTAAAGTTTGAAAACGCCACCTGAGCCTTACAGATCGTTCATAAACCTCGTATATCACTACAATCAGAGCTGATACAATATTCAAGATACTTAAAACGCTCCACAACTTCGAGTGCTTCTCCCTGGATTGTAAATGGCGTGTTCAGTGACTGCATATCCAGGAGCGTGATCATGCACTTTGTGGGTGCAAACTGTATACCAAAAGACGATCACTTCACCCAAAAACACCTGTGCCTTCTCTTCGAAGAGGAGAATGATGCCGTCTGCATATTGTAGGTTGGTGAGATTTTCGTCACAGGGGTTTGAACACCGGGGTTTCGAAAACCTTCCAGTGTTCGTCTCAATATTTCATCGATTAATAAGTTAAATAGGAATGAGAGAATGGGCATCCTCGGCGGATATCGTTTTGTGTACGGAAGCTTTTGGATAGCCCTGAATATACGTTAGAGAGTCTAAGAAAGGAGAGAACTTGTGATCACAATCTTCTGGGGGCATTCCTGGGTTGGCCAGCGTGTTGTGGTGAACAGACCGGTCAACCAAGTCTAATACGCCTTGGAAATTCAGAACTACTGAAATCGTGGGTCATATGTACTTATGACGTTGTTCTAGCCCCTGATGGTGTGAAGATTTGGTCAACGCAGCATCTGCGAGGCCGAAATGGCGTTTGGTGCTCTAGGGTTGGTGTTTCACTAGCCAACTTAGGGCCAAAGCGAGACGTCTCTGGAACTAAGGCTAATAGTTCAGCTTCAATATATTCAAATAAAGTCTAGTCGCCTGCGCTAGTCAGCGGATAGATATTGGACTAAAAAAGAAGCGTCTCGATCAGGAACTACGAAGCGTGTTAACTTGGGTGGACGGATTTTTAGATTACCGGTTTATTCTCGAGTTCTGTACATGATAAGGAACTTTATGGGAAGGGTCTTTAGAACGAAGAGTAGTAGTGCATCGTCCAGCAACTAGCCTGCTTGTCTTCTAACCCACCCTTGACTGAATTTCGCTTTCTGTGTCAGGTGATTTTCCAACGTCGGCTGATTTATTCGCATAGATTGTGTATTGCTTATTAGGTACACTATTTTGCTTAAGGTCGAGAGGTGTCGGATACGTAACAACAATCTTATTTCCCATTTTTTAGCTGTTGATAGAAGTTAGTTTTGTTAGGCTGCATGTTCCGCCCGTCCGGAGACGGTCTCTTTTGGAGGGTTCTCTGTCTAGCTGTGTGCTGAGTGGAAATGAATGAGAGACGGACAACTCATGACCTGGCAACGAAGTATGCAATCACTAACCAGTAAATTCAATCGGGTTAACAGCCGTTGCCTTCCTGGTTAATGACCATGGGACTCCACTCAGCAGTGGTCAACAAAACTGACGGAAATGGTCCCGTCACACAGTGAGTGGCACTCCTGCTTCAAAGCTCGCGACTTCACTGTTTAGCTGTCCAGTTTCCTGTCCCTTCAATTAACTAGGCTCATTCCATACAAACTAACACATTATCCCATCATCTGCTACATATCCTCTTCCTGCCCCATTTTTCGGAGAGTGGAATCAATGTACCCTTGATACCTCGTTTGTGTCAACTAGGCCGAACTGAACCTAACTATATTAATCAGACGGAGAACCTTTATCTCGATGAGCACAATGACTAGTAATTAACAGAAGACAGTTTGTCCAAGAACTTTTGACATTTTGATTTTCTATTAACTTGCAGATGTGATGCAAGAACTTTTTAGTTTGTGAGGAGGGCGGCAGCCCTCCGGAGCGTTGGACATGGGACAGTCAATACACTCGTGAACATGGTGTGTTGTGCCAATTTTTGAAGCTGGAGCAGAATGTCTTGACATAACGGGGGGCTAGGTACACTTACGGCATCTTTTACTGGGATTGGTTACAATCATCTTTTTAAGAAACGTATCCTTATAAAACTGTGCGTGCCCCACGAGTGGTGTCCTTGCCTCTACACTCCTCCCAATTAAACGAAATATGTAATGCGGTCCAATCTGCCCAGGTCTTAAAGTTGTACAGAATAATCTCTCTTGTTACCATACAATCATCTCAATCCGATCAATAGTAATGTGTACTGGTTTGTTCCGATATTGTCTCCGCGAAGGGTTGACTCTCTAATGATATGTACCCATTGTGACTCGGTCACCAAATCCCTACCGTTCATGTGACTTTCAACTGTAGCTTGCGTTCAGCCAATTTGTCTCAATATGTTTGTCTACACTGCTTCGGTCCAGTTAAGCTGTGATGTCATCCCTTCCTAATTTCGTTTCTTGTGACCCAGATCAATTTCTTCGAGGATCATGCGAAAATCATTCTCTGTCCCCTGATGCGTGCCGTGACGTATATTGACTCGAATCGTGATTTTAAGACCTACCAATTCCAAATGCTTCAAACCGGTGGTATAATTCAAGATCTCCTCAAGCGATTGGAGTACGCTAAGACCATGATTGACACTTTGACCGCATCCCTACCGCAGGGTGGTCCGTCCTCCACAAAGTCTGCGCCGAACGATGGGAATGCTAAGCCTAATGCACCAATCCAGTCTGCTGTTCGAAAAACGACGGCCACAGCAACAGGCCCCCCAGCTCCGGCTACGGGGAAGCTGACTAAGTGATGTGGTACTCCGATCCTGCGTTACCCTCTCCGATCATTGTGCTCCTGAGTTTTTAGCATCATTTAACTTTCAAAGAAAGAAAAAAAAACTGCAGACTTTCCAAACTTCAGATCACGGTGACCACAAATGACAATATCTGGGACTTGTGTACACCGTTCCTCGCGCATTTTGTCTGCCGTATTAGGGAGAAATCAATCCTTATTTTTTGTTTGGAATCAGAACTTTCCCGCACACTCTTTGTCCCCAAAGCACCAGATTCTCGTGAATCGATATTTTGCTTCCAACCTTGTACAACCCAGACAATGATTCGCATCGAGTCTATTGGCGTCTTCCTTCCCAACCTAGTGCGTTGGTATCCAGTGTTGTCCTTTGTAGCACCAACGTATCGGCTTTCGTAACTGTCTCGTCTTCTGATTGACACTGGGAAATTGAAGTAATTTTTCCATTACTTTTCCCTTTACTTTTGGAATAAGAGGACAGATTTAGGATGTCTGAGGCCTCTATCTATTTAGAATTGTTCTTGAACTGGTTGATGTGGGCCACGAAAATGAGACAAGTGGCATTTTGCTATCGGCAGCTTACTTCCGTAAGTTGTTTCTCCAGAACACCTTTATCCAGTAAGGGGCTTTTGTTTACTTGTCTCGTGTAAAGTTGTCTTTTTTTAGGTCTGACGATGGTGCACGTCCATGCACAGTGAGAGTTTCGCCATAGCGATTTACGCATTGGAGTGGTTGCTCTAGCGCTAACTTCTTTTGTTTGGGTACGGTTAAAAGTATTCAACCCGTCAGTGTTCATCGTTCCTACCTCTTCAGTTGTTTTGCGTCGTTAAATATAGGCTTGAGCACTGAAGGCGATGTGGCTCCGCAGTGCATGCGGTACTGTGCGAACCAAGTCATCGACAGCCACTTTTCAGACGTAGTTTCTGCACTATTAGCTGAATAACAGGAACATGAAGCTTTTTTCTTTAACGATGTTTTCATGTGTGAGAAAATAATGCACACATTGGAGATGCAGGTTGAACGCAACGAAAAGGTCCAGAAATCCGGGCGGCGCTTCTATTTAAGAGGTCTGCCGCTTGGTGATGTCACTGCTTTCTAACCGTTGTTTATCTTGGGAGAATTTTACAGGTTTCACCTCAAATGGTGTGTTTGTGAACGCTCAGTTAACGAGTCACCAGACCAGGTCCGTTCACCTAATGTTGGAGGCCAGTTTTTTTCGGTGATGGCTCAGTGGTTAGAGCGCGAATTTACTGACCGGAAGGTCCGTGGTTCGAATTCGACCTGTGCATCTCGACTTCCCCTGTCTAGGCTTGGGCGACCTCGCCGTATCCCAGCCCTGGTGTTACCTTCTGGTGGCATGACATTTAGGCCCGGAAAGGGTGTTACAACTGAACGGTTTTTTGTGTATTCCCATTGAACTCTTTTGTTAGAAGAGCGTTTGAACTTGAGGCCAAAAGTCACCAAAGGAAGGACATTTCGAACAGTGGTAATTCTGCCTCTCTAATCACAGAATTCTCCCAAGAAGGATACCTTTGGTTCACCAGAATCCCCCACTAGCAACCTAATAGGTCATTTTTATCTGATCTGTTCATATGTGTCGTAATTTTACTGACCTAACTTCTCCGATTTTCCAGAAAAAAACACGAGCACAGACGTGTACATCGCTGCTCTTGTTCTTCGGAAAACTGAGAAATGAGATGGACGAATTGAGCACCACTTGTGTGTAAAGCGCCGGCAACGGTGTGTGACTGACACATCACAGGCCTCTCTGAAACGACCAATAATTTAAAGTGAAACAGGTAGGTGATATAGGGACTGAATCAGCTGGCGAATCAACTCAGCATGTAAATGCAAGGTTGAATATGCAAATGTCAAGGGATTCGTAATGTGAAATTGACGAAGTCGACTGATGCAGTAATGGATGTCACGGACGAAATCGTCTGTAACCGCTAGAACTAAGGCATTTGTGAGCTAAAAAAAAGTCGAAGAATACCCACTCTGATTGGTGCTTCATCGAGGTTAGCGAAATACACATTTGCAAACAAATTCGGTCTTGTGAGAGACTCACCTGGAACCCAACTGAATATCTAGTCTATGATGTTTTTAAGCAACTGAATGTGATGCACCAGGCCGCCTCACATTCCAGTTTTGACGATATTCGAGATATCGCGATACATGTATATACGTAATACACTATTCTTACGGTCGAAGAATTTTCGGCAATCATGGGAGTAGTGTATTGTTACAAACGACGCTGTTGGTCTTTAGTGCAAGTTTTACATCGGGCTCATCCAAACCGTTGATCCCGAGTATGCAGGGCATCTTGTTAGATGTCTGCGTCGTGTCGGTGACCATGACCACAGTGCATCCGTCGGTTGAAAAACTTCGGTCCTGGCAGCTATGGTAGAGTGTCGGAGGTCATAACCATGTTCAGATTTGAATACTATGATACTGAAACAGCGTAAAACTCGTTTTTCCTCTGAGATGCTGGAACCATTCAGCAATACCTTCAAAGTAGAAGCGATCTGACTGCAGTATTAGACCGCTTCTTCTGCTGCTGGTACTGGTTTTTAGAACGCTTAGCGATCGAGGACAAAACCTGCTGCGGGACAACTGTAGATGCAAAGTGGAAATCCCTTGATTTCCACGCTAATTAGTGGCACTTTTTGAAGTTGGACACCATTTTGACTCATCCCAGTTGTATTGAACGGTCTCGTTCCCCGGGACGCAATTTAGGCAAGCACCGATTTCAGGACTCACCTCCCACTTTGGAAATGACGAGTGGAAGTTCGTCAGGATCCAGTGCTCGATGGTTTCTGAGAGGTAGAATGCACTTATCCGTCTTTAAAGCCGTTGGACATTCTGATGTCGTCATACATATGCGTGTTACTCGTCAAAAGCTTGAAATGACTGGAGCAAGTGGATCGTTGTTCAAAGTAGTCGCCAGCGGTTTAGGTACCTCGTTGACGATATATAGAATGTGCTAATTGGTTGATCTGCTAGCTGAGCTTGGGAGTTTGCTTGCAGCCGTTTATTCACCAACTGTCAAATGGTACTCCTCATTCGGTGACGAAACATCTGCAGGCGAATTGCCATGGTCTATGAACAGGTCAACATCCGACAGTTTATTTTAGAGGTAGGCGAACCACTTTGTCACTAACCTTCTCACTTCCATAGAGCTTTTTTGACTTGTTGCACACGAATGGTTTTTGAACGTCCGCGGGATGTTTGTTTCTCACATTCTTCTAACCCTCTGAATCGAATAAGCCTCCTAATCACCGCAGGCGGCCACCTTCACTTGACGTCTGTTTACACACTGGTTTATGGTAGTTGATCAGGTGGCTGTTGATCCGTTCGCCGAGCTGATCAATTACCAACTACTGCACCCGAGCTACCAACATTAAAACAAATTACCAACAATGGTTCTTATTGGATTCGTGACCAGTCAGGATGTCTACGAGTCTCAGGTAAGTGTAGCCTTGTCAGAGGTCCGCAGGTTGGACACCTGACATTTCACACGGTTATACAGTTGGAGTTCCTATCTTTGTACAATGATTGGCTGGAATGTATAGCAGAGTACAGAATTTTTCCGTCCATGTTGTCAAGCAGCCGGCTGTTTGACCGAGGCGACTGACTTTACTTCCATATCGATCGACGATCCCGTGAACTTACAATACCACGTGAGTGATAAACGCAGCCTAGTCATTCGACTAGAGTTCTGCATGCTGTCTTAATGCATTCACGTGACTCGCCTACATGATATCTTATTAGTGTTGCTTACACGTCGCGCGTTCCCATTTGTTCCGAATGATGAAATAGCTGTTTTGCATTGTGTCCGGATCGGGCTATCCTTACGCTTACTCCATCCTTGTCGTTTTATTCGATTCATCATCGTCCGATTTGCACCTAATCAAGTTATTTCCACTCAGGTTTTTGATATGCGTGGCAAGTAGGAAAAAACATGTAGTTGTGGACGCACTTAATATTGTGAACTGTTGAGCATGTGCGCAGAGGCTGTCGTGACCAATGTCTCGTCGTCTACGTATGAGTCTCATACCAATCGTCTAGTGCTTGTTTGCAGTGGTGTAACCGTCTTGATATACTAGGAAACTAGGTGTAATGGGCACGGAGTCATCAGCATCAAAGACAAAAACATCAATGTTGGCATTGATGCTTCACGGAGTACATTCACTTTGGCACCAGTTATATGGCTACATGGATCCCGGTGAAAAATTACCAGCCGGACGCTTGAATCCACCTCTGGCTTCTTGATCACTCTCGTGGTCTCGAGCAGCCGGGTGATAAATCACCTTTTGTGCTTTCTTCGGTTTGCACAGTGACTATGACAACGCCTGGGGGACGAGGTGGCTTGAGTGTTTAGGGCGCGAATTTACTGATCGGAAGGTCCGTGCTTCGAGCCCGAACTCTGCCTCTCGATTTCCCCTGTCTAGGCTTGGACAACATGGCAGTATCCAAGCCCTCGTGCTCCTTTCTGGTGGCATGGTAGCTAGGCACCGGAAGGTTGCTACAGCTGAACGGTTTTTCATGGCAACGCTAAACGGCTGTTCCCAGTAAGAAGAGCAACACATCAACAATACTTATTTAGAAATCGCGTCCTGGACTGCATCATCACTATTCTTCCTGGTATAGGTCTTCGACCATGGGATACCAACCTTTGAGTCGGAGGGCTTTTATTGTGAGGTCGTCGTGATTTTTCCATCCATCCGGAAATGTTTTCTATTGTAACTGATCAATAATGTGAAGTGATCTTTGCACAGATATCAGTGCAAAGTTGCAGCAGCGCCACGCGTTTCCCTTGATGATGTCTCTTCACTTGACCTACGATGCCGAATAAAATGCTGTCAACGAGATATCGTGAGTCCTAATCAGGCAAACTGACAGAAGTTGTGGTGTTCAGAAGTGAACAGTACTACTAACAATTTACTCAACTATGGTTTTATCAGGGAAAGTGAAACGAAGGTGCTTCATCTGATTAGAAACGTGAGCAGACAGAATCAGATTGTTTGCATATGAATTCTAGTGATGGATCTCAGATGAATCTGCATGGGTTCAAGGCGTTAACGTCGAAGAGCCTGATGATGAAAGTAGGGGAGATTGTGATTTGCTGGCCTGAAGTCGCAGGGATTTGACCAGAATTACATGTTTGAGGACAGTAAATATCACCAAACCGTATCAGACGCTTTGACCTATCTGTTTTCACAAATTAAGTCAAGGTACAAACAACCTAAGCGAAATGATCGATGATCGGATCATCATCATCATCATCAACTAAGTGTTGGTTGAATTTCGGTAACAGTCTTCAGTGCTAAAAGGCTTTTCAGATTTTTCGTAAGTACTCAGATTTTATCTTTTCAAAGGGACAATTTCCTATAAATTGGCGAAAATATTAGCCAAAGAGTGTTCAGCATGGAGATACTTACCTGTTCGAAAAACAAGGCCGGACTAGAACCGATACGCAGTAGGATACGGACGAACCAAGGTGGCATGAGTTTTGGGATTATCTGACTGATCGGAAAAACTGAATGCTTCACTTACCCCTACCGTCTCGCTTCATTTCATGTAATCGTCTCTGCTATGGGCTCTCATTTAGTGTTTTGGAAGCTCGGAAACTCACTATGCCGTCTGTGAAACCGGCGTTCGAAATGCCATGAACTTTGGCTAATCTACTTTTTACAAGCAGGAAGGAGGACCAGTAATTCCTGCCTCTAGTGGAAGTGACCCTACTTTGTCGCATCCAAACGGTATCGTTTCTTCATAGCTTTGCACCTGTCCAGTTAGTACTACAGACTACTCAAGCAAACAGTCCTAGTCTCCTGCTATCTGGCCTCCTCACACCGAATAAGTATTTTGTTGTGCCTACTCATCAGTAGTTGAACCAAACACGAACGTTTGCACATCTTGGAATCTACCGGCACCCGATATGCCCCAAATGGGCCATATTATGTGCATTTAAATCTCGTATTCTCAAATTTTCCCAATGCCTTTTCTGATAAATAGCGACAAACTCCATTAATTATGGTCTATGTGTTCATGAACGGCGTTTGGATACAGGGTCGTACGATGCCGCACTGTGAGGGAAAGCGGAATTGGTTGGTTTACCCCTCTGGGATGTAAACACATGATGGTATTGAAATGGAATGTTGCTAACAGGGGGGTTCCTGTGATCATTTCAGAGTTGAGTCATGATATAGACTGTCCAATTATTCCACGAGACCTGTTTCAGGCTGGCATTAAACGAAAGCGAGTATACGTGCCAGCGTCAGAACGCAACAAAATGGACTGTCGCCCTTCGGAGATTTGCTTACCTCGACAGATACTAGATAACCAGTAGCTCGCCTGTTATTGGAGGTCAAAAGATGGTTACTTATCTAGTTTAACGCTGTACTGTCTCATAATTGTTCAGTAGACCATAAATAGACTCGTGAATGCTGGTGCTTAACAGCTGTTCAAACTCCGACGGTTGAATTATGGTCCATTTTGAATTGTTAAGGAGGCGGTCACAGCATATTTGAGAAGCGACATAGAATTCAGTGTGGTAGCCCGAGGAGTGAATTAAGACATCAAGGGTGTGGTTACCAAGTCCTTTGGTTAACAGGTTCAGGTTAGTACTATCTGAGTCAAGTTCCGTAGCTGTTTGGTTTGATCTGGATGTGAATCTTGGCTGAAACGTCTTTCAGTCTGTGCAGACTGCTTAGGAAGGGTGAGAACGTCTCACATAGGCAGTCATAGGAACCCGCACACGATCTGATGAATAACACCACATCCGTTGTGACGGTTGACACCTCACTGGGATAGATATGGGCTATCAATATATCCACTGTCAACCTTATCCGAGAGTCGACTTCTGTCTAGACCCGTGAAAAAGGATTAGTTTATGCTGAGGTTGTTTTGTAACTTATTACAGTAAGCAGTGGAATTGTTTTTCTAACCAACTAGGCCTTGAAATTTGACGAATAGCTGATGTTGAAGCCACATAGTCGGCGGGTAATCATGTTAGGTAAGTAGTATCAATGCAGAATTAACTGTTTTCTATAACAAGACTACGAAGGCACTGGTTATGATATCTTCGTGGACAGCAATATTAAGAGATTCGAGGTTGAAGGACGTATTACGTTGCTTATTGGATTAAGATGGGTTTCAAATGGTTTAGTCACGCATGCTTACATTAAAGATGGGTTCACGCATCGCTACATTGAAAGGATAACCAACACCAGGAGGGATAGTATCTTTTACTTTCCTCCGGATGAATTAACCCCGAATAGCATCTATCATTCGTCATTTTCTGTCAAAAAGCCAATATTGATGAGAAAACACCATAAGCTGAATATTACCATTCATTTGCGAATATCTCTTGAAACGTCCCAAGATATATTGCAAAACCTGTTTCTCCCATTCATGGTAGGCTTGTTCCATTTGTTTTATTTTCTTCTTTTGGTGTCAGGAACTAGTTAGCTTGCAGTTACAAGAACACTTTGATGCTGATATGGTGGCAAGTCTCTCCATGCATTTGCTATCAACCTCATTCTTCTGCCTTCAAAATCCATCAAGGTGTTACCCAATAAGGTAAAAGTGTGTTCTGTATAGCCCACATGGGAGCCACCTGACGACCGGCTGTGCGAGTATGTGGGGTATTCTGAGCAGCAGCATATCTGACGACGCTGCTTCAACAAAGGGAATTCTAATAAGAAACCGAAAAAACTCGCTTGCGGCCGTCATTCTCCTGCGATTTTGTGAGTGTTTGTCTAACATCAATCGTTACAATTAAACATACATGAGGCTTCCCTGATAACGGAGAAGCATATGTAAATCTTGAATACATGTCTGCATCATCCCAAAGGTACCAATTAACCCTACTTTTTCGTTTCTTCTGGATGTAATCCTCCCCGCAGTAGACTTAAAGGTGGCCATTGCAGGTTCCATAATCTGGAGTTTCACACGCTGATATGACATTTGAAAGGAACCTGATTGACACGTGTTTCTGTTAGTAGGTGTGCACCTGGGAACGGAATGAGCTATTATTTTATCCGAAAATAAATTGAATCGTCACGGGTATTCATTATGTTCAGGAAGTAGATACGGTGGCCGTGGGGGGATCTCTTCTGTGATGAATGTACTGTTTAGATATCGCTAATAAAATGCATCTCTGTATCCGATAGTGATCACGAACGGGCCGAAGCTGACCAAAGGAGACCTAACGAAGGGAGATTATTTCCCCAGAAGGGATGAAATCCCTTTCTTCAAAGTGATGTCTCTTGAAAGGGACTGTGGATAATGCCGACGAGTTTTAACTCAAAATAAGCCGGTCTGGGTTGAGGAAAAGAAGTATGTCCTTCCCGTTCGTAAGTCTCCTGTGATGAAATGCCACCATAATTGGAGAAAAACAATCGTCAGCTCCGAAAACGGGTAACTTTAACCCTACCAGGACAACAATGTCCGCTAGCGAAAGATAGTGTTAGTGGGTCAAGTAACAGATATTCATGTTATCTGATACATGAACTCCTGGAAAACCACGAAAGCTGCATCATTGGCAGCTTATGTATGATCGTCCAGTTTGGGTAAATCCTAATTTGCTCATGTCATTGGTTCCAAGCCGGGTGAATTCTCTGACAATATGCGTTGAGTCACGTGTTCAAGGATGCGCCCCTAATTTCACAGCTCAATAACCAGCCATTGATAGAAGTAAAATCTAGGTCACGAGATCTTGACCAAAGCTCGTGATAAATCAGCAGGGGATAAGTGAACTTTCAAACTCACTTTGAACGGCTACACTTTGTGCAGCGTGTTCCACACCGAGGTAGGCAAAAATATTCCTTAGTTTGAAAAACCCACTCTTTGGGGCTCACCAGGTAGACCCAGTCTCCGGATCCTTGTCAGTCTTTCGCTCTACTTTAGCACCAGCCTGTATGTAGATTTCAACAAACCATTCGCAAATTAACTTGGTATTCACCGATAGCCCAGCTGAATTTCACCTGAATCCAGGGGTGCTCCTGAAGAAAATTCGTTCCTCTTTCTAGGGACGAGATTAATTAACCTTTGCTGACGGTTGTCTTTCGAACTACAGTTGGAAGGCGCCGCACAGAAGACAACTGGCTATTGTGATAGATAACCCTAATGTCATCTGGTCAATGTATACAACGAACACAAACAAGCCGTGTCCGTTGGATTGGCTGCAGTCGTTTTTATTGCCAAGCACAGGGACTTCCACAATAGGGTCGTGGGTGTACTACCAGTTATAGATCATCACCATCATCATCATCCACAGCATGACATCAGTGTTCAACACCAATGTTTCACTGCCGTACAGCCATGAC